>NW_027362764.1:310639447-310954447 GCF_046119375.1 Phyllobates terribilis
GCTCAATGAGTTGTTATGGAAGAGGGGGGAAAGTGTAACTATAGTCACCGGTAGTCACCAGTAAATATATTTATTTTACATAGCAAAGCAATATAGCTTTAAATGCTATGATTTAAAAAAAAAAAAAAAAACTGGCCTCCTTCCACCCCTTAATAGCCAGCCATCTCACACCTTATTTCCCCGTCACCCAGGACAGCTCAATGAGTTGTTATGGAGGAGGGGGAAAAGGGTAATTATAGTCACCAGTAGTCACCGGTAAATATAATTATTTTACATAGCAAAGCAATATAGCTTTAAATGCTATGATTAAAAAAAAAAAAAAACTGGCCTCCTTCCACCCCTTAATAGCCAGCCATCTGACACCTTATTTCCCCGTCACCCAGAACAGCTCAATGAGTTGTTATGGAGGAGGGGGAAAAGGGTAATTATAGTCACCGGTAGTCACCGGTAAATATAATTATTTTACATAGCAAAGCAATATAGCTTTAAATGCTATGATTTAAAAAAAAAAAAAAAAAACTGGCCTCCTTCCACCCCTTAATAGCCAGCCATCTCACACCTTATTTCCCCGTCACCCAGAACAGCTCAATGAGTTGTTATGGAGGAGGGGGAAAAGTGTAATTATAGTCACCGGTTGTCACCGGTAAATATAACTAGAATATTTCTTGTCTCTTATGTACGATATACATAGCGTAACACTATACATATAGTATCATAAGGTTGTGACTGTCAGGGGCATGTAGTGTGCATGATATTCCCAGGCACATCATAATGCCACACAGAAAAGTCCCTACTGGGCACTTACCTTCCTTACCTCATCCATCTTTGTGGCCATCCTTTTGAACAGGGATACCTTCGGTGTTCTTCTGGGGTCCTGATCCTGGCTTGAGTCCTGACATGCTTATTTCTTGATGTCCAGGTCCTTCTTGTCCATCCGGATCTTCTTAATTTTGATGTTCTTCTTGGGGCTTAGGCAGACAGCTTGCTCTCATGGTGTTAAAGAGCTGGTGGATGGTTTGGGGTTTTCCAGCTGATGTTGGTAAATGAAAACCCCGTAAATAAGGCCTGGTGGTCTGCTGAGAGGGCTGAGTTGTTCGCCTCTGCAGCTTCCAGAATTTGGAGATTGAATGGTCTGGAGCTGCGCTGGATGTTACTTGGCTATAAGAGAAAAAGAAAACACAAGAAGGTTATTACATGAGAACAGCATGTAGTAAAGTTCAGAAAAGCTGCAGGTCCTCTGCAAACTGCATGTCAGTCAATGATCAGCAGATTTTGTCACTGACGATTATACATGTATGGGGGCTTCCCATCTCTCCACTGACAAATCTGACCTCAGATTCATTACTTAATTCATTATTAAGACCAGCCCCCTTCACTATTATTAGTAACATCACGAATTTGGAAAAGAGATTCAAGCTATGTGAAATATGTCTATGAGTCTGTATAAAACATCTCCTCTAATACTTACTGGCACAGGAACATGTGGGGGACACATTCTAAGGGATTCCACCGAGTCCCAGTCAATACGCTGGAAAAACCTATGGGCTCTGATGTTGCCATTGACTCCGAGACGCCTGGCAGGATCTTCCCGGAGGAGCTACAAAAGAAGAAAAAATAAATTAATTAATATAACAGCTTCATAAATAAAATAAAATAAAAAATAATAAAAAACAATATTTTTTTTAAAAAAAGCTATATATTAGTGTTTTTATTCTGAAATTTACAATAATACATGACACGTAATATATACCACTGACCTTTTTAATGATGTTCTTCGCCTCCTTGCTGGAAGCGTTGAATAGTCCTCGATGGTATTTGGACCTGCTGGTAATCATGATGTTCAAAATGATGCCAAATGCATACCAGTCTACCCCAGCACTGTACTCCTCCGCAGCCAGCATCTCAGGAGCCATGAAGCCTGGTGTCCCAGCGTATTCGGTGGCTGTCCGGTCTCCATAGATGTTCTCAACTGCCAGACCGAAGTCGGCAATCTTTATATGGCCCGTCGCAGCCACCAAGATGTTAGAAGGCTTGAGGTCTCTGTGAAGAAGAAGACAAATGGATTCTTATCAGTGTCTGCTCTATAATTCTCAGTAATGCTGAGTATAGCTATAGGCATCACTGGTGGTGGAGGATTAGATGTATTTCTAGTTACCGGTGGATGATGCCCTTAGAATGCAGGTGTTGAATTCCACACACAAGTTCCGCGGCGTAGAATCTGGCCGAAAGAGAAGAGGAGAGAATAGTATTTAGTGGAAGAGAAACTCAGAAATATACACTGCTCAATAGACTAGACAGGCAGGACTTGTCAGGATTTTATATTTTTATGGTTCAATAGGAGAGTCGCACATATCGCACTGATTATAGTGCACCTGGACCTGCTCATCTGAATATTAGGAACACAGGTATTAATGGACAATCCCAATAATAAGGAAAAAAAAAGAAAAAATCTTAAAAGTGTAACATGTCTACCGATCACTTTTTTTATCTTCTCCTTCAAATACATAGCTGTTTCTGTACAGTGTCCGCGGTCGGGTACTGCACATCAACCCCATACTGATTTGAATAGGTAGCGGACGTGCAGTACCCGACCACGGCCACTAAACGGTAGACGGAGCTGTGCTGCGCAGTTCTGTAACTGGTCAGTTCTGGCCACCGCCGACACCGTAAACAGATGATTGACAGAGGTACCGGGTATTGCACGCCCACCGATCAGACATTGATGTCCTATCCTAAGGATAAATGGTAAAGTAGTGGAGAACCTCTTTAAGTTCCTTTTTGCCTATAAGGAAACACAATTTCCACCATTACAGTGTAAATGTATATGTTGTTAAAGGGTTATCCAGGATCAGAAAAACATGGCGGCTTTCTTTAAAAAAATAACGTCATATCACTAAAGTGAATGAGGATGAGCTGCGATACCATTCACAACCTGTGGACAGGTGTGGTGCTATTTTTAGTGGAAAAGAAAGCAGCCATATTTTCCTAAGTATTTCACTAATAACATCCCTGTGAATGGAAGATATGAGTTTACCTGAACCTTAGAGCTAACAATCTAATCAATCTAGTCAGTCTCATATGGAAAATACATAGCTGTATTGCTTAGACTGTGACTACTGTACCGTGCACTGGGGATGTCAAGACACCCCTTCCTCATCAGGAGATGGTTGAATTCGCCACAGGTGACATACTCCATCCCAAGAAGCACAAGCTCCTGTCAGACAAGACGTAGAGATCAGTCGTATGATAAAGTCATTGTAGCGTCCATACATTTACTAACACTCAATAATCAGTTATTTCTTCTGTGATTTCTTCTGTGGTCGAGCTCTATTCCACTAACTCATGAAGATATAGTTACATAATAATAGCAATAATGATACTTTCTTCTTTTTACTATGTGTTTATTGGCTATTCTAAGTATACACATATAGTGGATATAGCTACAAATGTAGAATGTGATGGGCTAAATGTACGGCATTCCTTCTCACTGTAATGTTGACTTCTGCATTTCTCACCATTGTGAGGTACTCAATAAGAATGACATCCATAGGGGTGGACAAATGACTTCAGATTTTGGGAGCCAGTTGGACCACTCCAAGATTTTCCATAAATTTCAATAGAGAAACCCAAAAAGTTAACCGTCAGCATCATATTTCTAGGCAGATTGCCTGGCCCCCAGGGTTTGTCCAGTGTTCCCAAAGTAGGTGACAGCTACACATACAAGGAGCAGGACATTAAAATGTTGTCAATGCTGAAATGTTAAACACCATATATAAATGTGGATATATTCCGTGTATAGAGATGAGTGCACTTTATGGTTTATCCAATATTAATGAACTGGTCACAATTTTACCTTGGTCTGAAAGGCGAATGTGCCATGAAGAAGGAAGGGGCTGCCAGATGCAAGTTGTAACACACGCCGCTCCACCATCGCGCGCTCCTCTCCTTCAGCTAGCAGGACCCTCTTTGTGATGACTTTTACAGCAAATTGCTGGCGGGTATATCTATCTTCCGCCAGCACCACCTAGAAAAGAATGTTCATTTGTTGGTGATCTTCATTAAAGGGGTTGTCCGGCCTTGGGGTAAAAAGTCTGCAGACACTTTATGTGACTACAGACTAGTGAGGAATCTCCAGTGTCAGGAGCGGGTGGTCATTTATCCGGCCTCGCTCCATTCAGTTGCATAGAGCAAGACTGCACACGTCTCGTTGGCACGTGACCACATGTATGCACATTGCACACCTTCAGTTATGCTCTCGCCCGTTCCTGGCGCTGGCACCGGAGAATCTTGACAACACGCACATTGTACCCTGAGGCCAAACAACCCCTTTACATAAGTTAATTAGAAAAAATCCCATGGGCATAATTAGTTATTCAAAATTAGTATTCAAGTACTCCTTAAGAAATGTACAGTACAGACCAAAAGTTTGGACACACCTTCTCATTTAAAGATTTTTCTGTATTTTCATGACTATGAAAATTGTACATTCACACTGAAGGCATCAAAACTATGAATTAACACATGTGGAATTAAATACTTAACAAAAAAGTGTGAAACAACTGAAAATATGTCTTATATTCTAGGTTCTTCAAAGTAGCCACCTTTTGCTTTGATGACTGCTTTGCACACTCTTGGCATTCTCTTGATGAGCTTCAAGAGGTAGTCACCAGAAATAGTTTTCACTTCACAGGTGTGCCCTGTCAGGTTTAATAAGTGGGATTTCTTGCCTTATAAATGGGGTTGGGACCATCAGTTGTGTTGTGCAGAAGTCTGGTGGATACACAGCTGATAGTCCTACTGAATAGACTGTTAGAATATGTATTATGGCAAGAAAAAAGCAGCTAAGTAAAGAAAAACGAGTTGCCATCATTACTTTATGAAATGAAGGTCAGTCAGTCTGAAAAATTGGGAAAACTTTGAAAGTGTCCCCAAGTGCAGTTGCAAAAACCATCAAGCACTACAAAGAAACTGGCTCACATGAGGACCGCCCCAGGAAAGGAAGACCAAGAGTCACCTCTGCTTCTGAGGATAAGTTTATCCGAGTCATCAGCCTCGGAAATCGCAGGTGAACAGCAGCTCAAATGAGAGACCAGGTCAATTCCACACAGAGTTCTAGCAGCAGACACATCTCTTCAACAACTGTTAAGAGGAGACTTTGTGCAGCAGGCCTTCATGGTAAAATAGCTGCTAGGAAACCACTGCTAAGGACAGGCAACAAGCAGAAGGGACTTGTTTTGGCTAAAGAACAGAAGGAATGGACATCAGACCAGTGGAAATCTGTGCTTTGGTCTGATGAGTCCAAATTTGAGATCTTTGGTTCCAACCACCGTGTCTTTGTGCGATGCAGAAAATGTGAACGGATGGACTCTACATGCCTCGTTCCCACCGTGAAGCATGGAGGAGGAGGTGTGATGGTGTGGGGGTGCTTTGCTGGTGACTCTGTTGGGGATTTAATCAAAATTGAAGGCATACTGAACCAGCATGGCTACCACAGCATCTTGCAGCGGCATGCTATTCCATCCGGTTTGCGTTTAGTTCGACTATCATTTATTTTTCAACAGGACGATGACCCCAAACACACCTCCAGGCTGTGTAAGGGCTATTTGACCAAGAAGGACAGTGATGGGGTGCTACGCCAGATGACCTGGCCTCCACAGTCACCAGACCTGAACCCAATCGAGATGGTTTGGGGTGAGCTGGACCGCAGAGTGAAGGCAAAAGGGCCATCAAGTGCTAAGCATCTTTGGGAACTCCTTCAAGATTGTTGGAAGACCATTTCCGGTGACTACCTTTTGAAGCTCATCAAGGGATTGCCAAGAGTGTGCAAAGCAGTTATCAAAGCAAAAGGTGGCTACTTTGAAGAACCTAGAATATAAGACATATTTTCAGTTGTTTCACACTTTTTTGTTAAGTATATAATTCCACATGTGTTAATTCATAGTTTTGATGCCTTCAGTGTAAATGTACAATTTTCATAGTCATGAAAATACAGAAAAATCTTTAAATGAGAAGGTGTGTCCAAACTTTTGGTCTGTACTGTATATTGACAGGAGAAACAACAGGAGTAGTTTAAAAATATCTACTTTATTGTATGCAGTTTAAAATCAGAAAAAAGCGGACAGGAGATAGACTACATGGTAACATGAAAAGTTCAGGTACAGACCAAAGATCCCAATCAATATAATTAAATGGTAATCACTCAAAATGATATAATCATGGGGCAGGAAGAGGGGTGCAAGAATAGATATTTAATCCATTTTGCCCTGTATTCCCAGAGTAGTAATTGCACCCTAATTTAACACTACAAGGTTCGATAGGAGTAATCCTTACCCATAGTGGCAAGGAGAGTCTGACCCGGGTTGTGGAGGCTGTAAGTGCTGCGACACTACGCACGTTTCGCGTGCCGACTGCACGCTTTCTCAAGGGGAAGGTAGGGAGGAATGTTAATATCTCACATGGTTACTGATTCACAAATGAGAGCGACTGAGTGAAGCATGCGCCGATCACCGCACCCGCGGCACGCCCACCCCCGGCCGTCAAGCCAATCACGGCAGGCTGAGAGACCTGATGACACCCACACATGCCGAGACCAACATAGAGACGCCGTGGAGCAGGGCGCTCACGGAGCAGGGAAGAGGGCACGCACACACCGATCCCATGGTGAGTATAAGTAAATATAATATTTAGAAAAAGACTGGTCATCACTCAATGAAATATTAGAAGATAAAACATTACTCACTATCATGAAAAATAAGAAATAAATGAAAATCGATGGAGGATGACAAAAAACAAAAAGGGGAATGATAACAACATTAATTAGTGGAACATCATCCTCTTGTGACTATACATTGATAATACAATAAATAATTAAATGTGCCCATTTACACAATGGCAAAATACATAGTCAGTATAAAATGCCGTCCGATGTCCATCCCAGAAATCATCCGTGTATCTTCCATATAGATGTTAAATTATATGTCTATGAATCCTCAATTCAATATAGATGTCAATTGTATATATATGATTCCTCAATTCACCAGAAAATTTGCATACGGAGACCAGTCACAGACTATGAACATGAGATAATGGAACAAGCTGCAGGTAGATTCACAAGAAAAAAGTGATGAGTAATTAAAACAAAATAAGACCAAAATATTAAAAACAAAGTTAAATAACACGCAAACTACTAAGCCAGATGGTGATGGTGGCTTGTGTATCAATCATAGAAAGGACGAAAAACTAAGTACTTTGTTTAAACTTGATGTAGTCATCGTCCCCAAGGTGGCGATCCATCTGGTCTCACGCTGGGCCAGACGTTTGCCTATATCTGCTCCCCGTATGCGAGGGGGAACAAGGTCAATTCCTCGCACCTGGAAGGATTTGGGGCTACAGTCATGGTGCATCTTGAAGTGTCGGGGGATAGTTTTTAGTTCTGTGGTGTCGTTCGCTGTCCGGGCAGCAGCAATGTCCCTCACATGCTCCCGCACACGCACTCGTAATTAGTGTTCAGCGAATTTGCTCGGCATTTCAAATTCGGGTTTGTGTTCGGGATTCCGGCTTGTTCGCGCGAAAAAATTGTCTCCACCCTGATTTTCCACGCTATCACGCGTGGCAAATATAAAAAGACTGTGTGGGGGTGCAGAACTGTATATAGATGATGGCATCAAAGACCATGGTGCAGGTGTAAAAGCGTTGAATTTCCTATGCGGAATGCATTTTTTACCTGGGTACCACCAGCAGCGCCCCCACAGAGCCATTTGCTTCTCTTTGCTGCCTAATTATACAGTTATTATTGTAGCCCAGTGGTGAAATCAGCTGTGAGCTTTGTAGCGGCTTGTGGGCAGTTTTGTAGCTCAGCCAAGATGAGGTTTGGTGGAGTAGGTTGCTTCCTAAGCACCAATAAAAGGGGTTGTCCAATGCACAAAATGTCCTGTATAAATATCTACTTTTACTAATTGTACTGACAGCTGACTGCACTGATGCACCTGCTGAGACGGCTGTCAGTCAGTTCCGGGGCTTATAGCCGCTGTTAACTGTATACTGACCAATGACTGAAGCCGCGCCTCTATGACTGAAGGCTGGAAGCTGCCGAGTGGAATAAAGTTTATTTCCCCTGGCAGCCAGGCTTTCACTGCAGCGGCTGCATGGCTATAAAGCACTACTAAACTGCAGATTAACGCCATAGCTGTAGGTTAATAGCATTTGTCACATGACAGGTTCCTTCTAAATTGTTAGTACAATAGTTAATTCCATTCTGTGTCCATCTAAGCTGACAAAGCTGTAAACTTGAGGGTCTGATGAGCGCTACCCTCTGAGGCAAGGAGATAAATGACTGTTTATTGACGACTATTAAACTGAATGGAAGCAGTCCTGATTCTGCTTAAGTTGTGCTAATTATACAAAGTTTCAATTGACTACCAACAAAAATTATTGAACTGATGACAATGTTTCTAGTATTATTAGCTGTGTTATCATCATTAGTCCTGCTAAACTAATATAATTTTTTTGTATTTGTGCATTTCTTTATTAGCAGTAGAAATAGTGTATAGATTCCTATGTAGCCATTAAAAATAATGTCTGTTAGCAAACACCACTAGGGGGAGCTCTTTGTATAAGGATGTATACAGTTACCATAGAAATCTGTGGAAAACATGGAAATATAAAGTGCATTGCACACTCATATTGGCGTCTTCTGACAGTCAAACATTCAGGGATGTACTTATAAATTATACTGCCCTAGGCACCGAGTCTCAATATCCTCCAGACTCTAGTTTGAAGTCTAATTTCCCCATTACCACAGACCCCTGACCTGTCAATGTTGGGAGCAGCACGAGTCCTGTTCACACAAACGATGTGCTACCGAGATCGATGATCATTTAAGCAAATCAAAAGATCATTTTACCCTATGAAAGAGCATTTTGCTTGTTTGTCGGGCGATCGTCAGCCTGTTTCCACTGGTTCCTTATAACTGCGCAGTGTAAATACACCTTAATCTGCAGCACAGACCTGAGACTACATTTGCAGACACTTCACCCTGATCCTAAAATCCTTTTCACTCCACAGCCCCACTGGTGTCAGGTCTTATGTTGCAGTGATGCCCGGGAGTTAAGACCACTGCAGGAAAGAGGAGAGGTGAATATATTTTGAAGAGTATACATTGGGAAATTTGCTGGCTTTTCATTAAAGGAGTTGTCCACTACTTTCACATTGATGCTCTATCTGTACGATAGGGCATCAATGTATGATCGGCCGGCGATCAGCCAGCTGTTATCGGTGATCAGCCGGCGATCGGTATGATCAGCCGGCGATCGGCCAGCTGTTATTGGAGCCATCGGCGGCCGCCGGCAGGAGGTGCTTACCTGCGGTGCTTAGCCGTCAAGTTGCAGTGGCCGGCGCTTGTTACTGCACATCCGCCTCCTATTCAATTCAATGGGAGGCGGATGTGCAGTACCCCGCGGCGGCCACTACAGATGGACGGCCAAGCACCGCAGGTAAGGACTTCCAGACGGCAGCCGCCGGCACCGATGACAGCTGATCGGCCGGGGTGCTGGGTGCGGGTCCCTGGCCGATCATACATTGATACCCTATGCTACAGATAGGGCATCAATGTGAAAGTAGTGGACATCTTCTTTAAGGAACTCTTCCATTTTTCCAGGAATGTCCCTGAAATTCTGAGAGTTGGCAGTAACAGTATTAAAAGGCTTGTTCTAAATTCCATTTTTAGTGTAACGTCAGAGAACAGTATGAGCCTGGCATTGAGGATGTCTCTATTTATTGGACAAAACCATAGAGACCAGTCATTGGTTATTAATCAGCAGAATGTATGAGATGTCACCACTGCCGCAAAGTAAGCAAAGATCACTGGATAAGCGGGGATATAAGCATTGGTCATGTATATTTAATGTAATTCCTGCTGTTAGAATTTTTTAATTATGATTATGTTTTAATCCTGGACACTAAGTTTAATAAATGTAATTCTCAGTACACACATATATATACACATATCTATATACATGTAGATGTACAATATGTACAATGCTTTGAAAAAGTATTCATACCCTGTGAATTTTTCAACATTTTTTTCAAGTTACAACCACAAACTTAAATGTATATTATTGGGATTTTATGTGATGTACCAACACAGTTACAAGTATTTGTGAAGTGTAAAGGAAATGATACATGGTTTCTAAATATTTTAAAAATATAAATCTGAAAATTGTGATGTGCATTTGTATTCAGTCACCCAGTACTTTATAGGACCACTTTTCACTTCAATTACTGTTAAAAGTTTTTTAGGGTCTGTCTCTACCAGCTTTGCACATCTAGAGGCTGAATTTTTCTCCCATTCTTCTTTGTAATCTCGCTCTAGCTCAGTGAGATTGGATGGAGGCGTCTGTGAGCAGCAATTTTCAAGTCTCGCCATAATCTCTCAAGGGTATTTAGGCCTGGACTTTGACTGGGCCATTAACACACATGAATATGCTTTGATCTCATCCATTCCATTGTAGCTCTGGCAGTATGTTTAGGGTCGTTGTCCTGAACATTCGCCTTAGTCTCAAGTTCTTGCAGTCTCTAACAGGTTTTCCTCCAGGATTGCACTGTATTTAGCTCCATCCATCTTCCGATCAACTCTGGCCATATTTACTGTACCTGCTAAAGAAAAGCATCTGCGCAGCATGGTGCCGCCACAATGTTTGACTGTGGGGATGGTGTGTTCAGGTTGATCTGCAGTGTTAGTTTTCCTCAATAAGTAGTATTTTACATTTAACCCAAAAAAGGTTAACTTTGGTCTCATCTGACCAGGGCTCCTTCTTCCATATTCCATGTAGAGGACACAGCTAGCATGTGGATGGAGGTGCTCTAGTCAGATATTTACACGTAGAGTTTCTACAGCAGGTCTCACTTCTGCATGATGTTGTCTGAACAGGTGCCTGTCCCACACTTGCACAGCCAATAGGATCGTGCACTTGTATTGAAAAATACATGTTGCTATCAGCTGGCCATGCAAGTTTCCAAGGCGCAGGCACCTGTGGGTACAACATCAGCAGCGCCTCCATCTTACTAGTGCAGAAGTTAGAGGCACCAGAAAAAAACACTTTAACCCACTGACTACCAAAAAACACTATTACATTGATATAAGTAGCAACTTATTTGGAAAGCACCCTGCATTTGCCTCCGTCAAAAACACCTGAACCTGGAGATCTAAGATGGTTATTAACAGTGTTATTCTGTACTTCACTCATCATCCTATATTGTATGGCAAACACTGTACAATATGTGCTCGTAATGTTGTAGGATCTTACCTTTCCAAAGCTTCCCCGGCCAAGCACCTGATGAAAATCTAATCTCTTGATGTTATCAGAGATTGTGCTGCCGGGGAGAGATGGCCGCACACCGCTGTCTCCTAAAAGGGCAAACAGAAATAAGACAATACATTAGAAAACAATTTATTGTCCATGTATAATGTGCTGGTTATTTTGTAACTGTAGCGGAGAATTCAGTTTTGATTAGCATTGGAGTTTGCATCTATGTAAACATATTGCTCTATGTTGTTAATTGAAAACAGCCTAGAATTTACTATTCACTTTAGCACAAAGGGTTAATTATTTTCTAACAAAATGGAGACAGTATCATTTATGTGCAGAATAATACTGGTAGCACAGTGATTGTCCTATATTAAGGTACTGCCTTAGGAAGCAATTACAGCTCTACTCTTAATAGTATCCTGCCACAGACTTAAAGGGCCTCTGCCCCTGAGACTGAGAAGTGGGTATACAGTGGGTACAGAAAGTATTCAGACCCCTTTAAATGTTTCACTCTTTGTTTCATTGCAGCCATTTGGTAAATTCTAAAAAGTTCATTTGTTTTCTAATTAAAGTACACTCTGCACCCCATCTTGACTGAAAAAAACAGAAATGTAGAACTTTTTCCAAATTTATTAAAAAAGAAAAACTGAAATATCACATGGTCATAAGTATTCAGACCCTTTGCTCAGTATTGAGTAGAAGCACCTTTTTGAGCTAGTACAGCCATGAGTCTTCTTGGGAATGATGCAACAAGTTTTTCACACCTGGATTTGGGGATCCACTGCCATTCTTCCTTGCAGATCCTCTCCAGTTCCGTCAGGTTGGATGGTGAACGTTGGTGGACAGCCATTTTCAGGTCACTCCAGAGATGATCAATTGGGTATAGGTCAGGGCTCTGGCTGGGCCAGTCAAGAATGGTCACAGAGTTGCTTTGAAGCCACTCCTTTGTTACTTTAGCTGTGTTCTTAGGGTCATTGTCTTGTTGGAAGGTGAATCTTTGGGTCAAGTCTGAGGTCCAGAGCACTCTTGAATAGGTTTTCATCCAGGATATCTCTGTAGTATCTCTGGAGTCCATCTGTGTTTAATTAAAACTTGTTGCATCATTCCCAAGAAGACTCATGGCTGTACTAGCTCAAAAGGGTGCTTCTACTCAATACTGAGCAAAGGGTCTGAATGACCATGTGATATTTCAGTTTTTCTTTTTTAATAAATTTGCAAAAATTTCTACATTTCTGTTTTTTTTCAGTCAAGATGGGGTGCAGAGTGTACTTTAATGAGATAAAAAATGAACATTTTAGAATTTATCAAATGGCTGCAATGAAACAAAGAGTGAAAAATGTAAAGGGGTCTGAATACTTTCGGTAGCCACTGTACGTTTCACATGTATAGGCACTCTCCCTGGTGCCCTCCATTTGCTCCCCACTGCCTCCTCTGCT
Organism: Phyllobates terribilis; assembly: GCF_046119375.1. Taxonomy (NCBI): domain Eukaryota; kingdom Metazoa; phylum Chordata; class Amphibia; order Anura; family Dendrobatidae; genus Phyllobates; species Phyllobates terribilis. The sequence goes on from NW_027362764.1 coordinate 310,652,190, forward strand.
GAGATCGGCGCTCTTTTCCTCCTGCTTCCAAGTTGATGGCCATAGAGGCACAGAGAGTGCAATGATAAATCTAATCCATACCTCTTCTGCCTTTCCTTTCCCATCTCACAAAAGACAGGGAAGATGCGGTTTACACTTACCAATGTAGCCGCCATCTTGGAGGTAGGAGGAACAGAACACAGATCTAAGCAATGGAGGTAGCGCGGGTAAAAGAAGGGCGTCAGGAAGGGTGACTGTACAATAACAAAGTATAGTCACTTTTCAGTCTCAGGGTGGAAGGTCGCTTTAACATACATTTCTAGCTACAATCAGTCACTAGGTAGCAAAGAGGGGAATTTTTTTTTAAATAAACATAAAGAACAAATACATTTTAATCAGATTGATACGTCCTTGTCCCTCCACATTTTTACTATTTTGCTAAGTTGATTTAATACATTCGCTTCTATATCGGCTCCCATCTTATGTGATATATTTAATGTCTAATATTTTAAACTGTTGCCCTCTTAGATAATAAGTATATCACTCTCTATAACTTGTGAATTCTTCTCCAATAAAACATGTGACTTATCCCCTTAATATCAATCTAGAAAAAATCCCAAATCCTTTCACCAATTTAATAACTGTCCTTAGATCTTCCCTTACATTGCCTGAAAATAATAACACTTGCGTACATCACTAACATTTCATCCTGAGTCCCACAATGAGTACCCCTTATTCCTTTACAACCCCTTATATATGGTGAATAAGTAGTGCAAAGAGCAGTGTGGATTAGGAAATCCATGTCTTATGCCCCAGAAAGGGAAAATGCCAGAAGCAAAACCCATCCATCACCTTGTCTTGGGGATTTGTATATTAGAGCCTAATCCACCTAATACATTCTGGGCCAAGTCTATCCAATATTTCCCCCAAATCAGCCCATTCCATGCAATCAAATGCTATTGCAGCATCTAATGACAAGATCCCCCAGCACCTTCATTATCTGGATGGAAGACAATAATCGAAAATAAAACAGATGTATATTCGAGTTTAGATTCCTGAGACAAATCTAATTTGTTCTTTATGTATTAATTTACCCACTATCTTTGCCTCCCTATTAGCTAATACCTTGGCGGTTATTTATGTACAGTGGGGAAAAAAAGTATTTAGTCAGCCACCAATTGTGCAAGTTCTCCCTCTTAAAAAGGTGAGAGCGGCCTGTAATTGACATCATAAGTAGACCTCAACTATGAGAGACAAAATGAGAAAACAAATCCTGAAAATCACATTGTCTGATTTGGAAAGAAATTTTTTTTTAAGTGGGAGAACTTGCACAATTGATGGCTGACAATACTTTTTTTCCCCACTGTATCTGCTTTGGATATAAACCTATATTATTCTAGTAATAACGGATCTTCATTCACTGTAGGAACAGTCCACTGTTAATCTTGAGGTGTTGGCAGGAAAAACGCTGCATAAAACACTTGTGTATTTGCCACCTTCTTTACATGTTTTTCTCATGTTTATTTGTTGTTTTCCAGACACATTAGTATGGGTGAAATACGCTGCAAAAATTGTCATGCTGCAGACATGAATCTGCTTCAATTCTGCAAGGAAAAAATAAGCAACGTGTGCATGAGACATCAGAAATCTCTTCACTTTGCTGATACTATATAACACTGTGTATTTTCTGCAACAGATACGTGTGAAAAATCTATATATATAATCGTCTTATCCCGTCTGTCTGTCTGTCTGTCTGTCTGTCCAGGAAATCCAGCGTCGCTCATTGGTCCGTCAGCGGCCAATCAGCGCCGCGGAATTTCTGAAAAAAGATGGCGGCCGCTAGCGGCTCATTTGCGGGAAGGAGCTCAGCGGCGATGCAGCCGGGAGATGACCGGCGCGAGGCGCTCATCTCCCGGCCGGTAACAGCGGAAGGAACCCGACCGCCGGACCCATCTGCGGGACGGAGATGCAGCCGGGAGATGAGCGGCGCGAGGTGCTCATCTCCCGGCCGGTAGCAGCGGAAGGACCGCTGGGGACATCAGCGGCTAGGGTGTGAAGGGAGGACCGGGGAGCGGCGCTGCGGGTCGGGATACTTCTCCTGCGAGCGCCCGCTCTTGTCCCGGGTTCTCGCAGCGGAAGTAGCCGCAGAGGCAGCGCCGCTCCCCGGTCCTCACCAAGACGATTCGATGATTGGTCGCGGTCTTCGAACCCAACCAATCACTGATCTTAGCGCAAAACTTAAGCACCGCTGTGCTGATTGGTCGCCGACGCTGCCCGCGACCAATCACCGATTTGGGCGCCAAATTTAAATATCGGCCGCGAGCAATCAGCACAGCAGTGTTTAAATGTGGAGCCAAGATCGGTGATTGGTCGCGGCCGATATTTAAATTTGGCGCCCAAATCGGTGATTGGTCGCGGTCAGCGTCCGCGACCAATCAGCACAATAGTGTTTAACTTTGGCGCCAAAATCAGTGATTGGTCGCGGGCCAAGACAGCGACCAATCACCGATTTGTGCGGCAGATTTAAATAGCGGCCGTGACCAATTGGATGTCAGCGGCGCTGCCTGTGCGGGTACTTCCGCTCCGATAACCCGGGACATGAGCGGGCGCTCGCAGCAGAAATATCCGGACCCGCAGCGCCGCTCCCCGGTCCTCCCGTCACACCCTAGCCGCTGATCTCCCCACAGTATCCGCATGGTGTTACAAAGGTCCGGACATTTGTGTTAAAAATCGGTGATTGGTCGCAGGCGCTGCCCGCGACCAATCACCGATTGGGGCGCCAAATTTAAATATCGGCCGCGACCAATCAGAACAGCGGTGTTTATATGTGGGGCCAAGATCAGTGATTGGTCGCGGCCGATATTTAAATTTGGCGCCCAAATCGGTGATTGGTCGCGGGCAGCGCCAGCGACCAATCACCGATTTTTAACACAAATGTCCGGACCTTTGTAACACCATGCGGATACTGTGGGGACATCAGCGGCTAGGGTGTGAAGGGAGGACCGGGGAGCGGCGCTGTGGGTCGGGATACTTCTGCTGCGAGCGCCCGCTCATGTACCGGGTTCTCACAGCGGAAGTAGCCGCACAGGCAGCGCCGCTGACATCCATGTGGCTAGGGTGTGAAGGGAGGACCGGGGAGCGGCGCTGACATCCAATTGGTCGTGGCCGCTATTTAAAAGTGCCGCATAAATCGGTGATTGGTCGCTGTCTTGGCCCGCGACCAATCACTGATTTTGGCGCCAAAGTTAAACACTATTGTGCTGATTGGTCGCGGACGCTGCCCGCGACCAATCACCGATTTGGGCGCCAAATTTAAATATCGGCAGTACAGCGGTGTTTAAATCTGGAGCCAAGATCGGTGATTGGTCGCGTCCGATATTTAAATTTGGCGCCCAAATTGGTGATTGGTCGCGGGCAGCGTCGGCGACCAATCAGCGATTTTTAACACCATGCGGATACTGTGGGGACATCAGCGGCTAGGGTGTGAAGGGAGGACCGGGGAGCGGCGCTGCCTGTGCGGATACTTCTGCTGCGAGAACCAGGGACATGAGCGAGCGCTCGCAGCAGAAGTATCCGGACCTGCAGCGTTGCTCCCCGGTCCTCCCTTCACACCCTAGCCGCTGATGTCCCCACAGTATCCGCATGGTGTTACAAAGGTCCGGACATTTGTGTTAAAAATCGCTGATTGGTCGCTGGCGCTGGCCGCGACCAATCACCGATTTGGGCGCCAAATTTAAATATCAGCCGCGTGAAGCGATGACCGGGGAGCGGCGCTGCGGGTCGGGATACTTCTGCTGCGAGCAGTCGCTCATGTCCCGTGTTCTCGCAGTGGAAGTATCCGCACAGGCAGCGGCGCTCCCCGGTCCTCACTAATACGATTCCGCTCCTCGCTCCTCACCAATACGATTTGCTGATTGGTCGCGCTCTCCGCACGCGACCAATCAGTGATCTTGGCGCTAAAGTTAAACACCGCTCTGCTGATTGGTCGCGGCCGCTGCTCGCGACCAATCACCGATTTGGGCGCCACATTTAAATAGCGGCCGCGACCAATCACCGATCTTGCCGCCACACTTAAACACTGCTGTGCTAATGGGTCGCGGACGCCAGCCGCGACCAATCAGCGAGCTTGGCGCCAAATTTAAACAACGCTCTGCTGATTGATCGCGGTCGCTGGCCGAGATCAATCAGCAGTATTGGCGCAAAATTTAAACAACGCTCTGCTGATTGGTAGCGGCCGTCAGCCGCGACTAATCAGCGATTTTGGAGCCAAATTTAAACACCGCTTTGCTGATTGGTCGCGGCCGGCGACCAATCAGCGATTTTGGCGCCAAATTTAAACCCCGCTCTGCATCGCTTTCCTGATTGGTCGCGGTCGCCGGCCGCGACCAATCAGCAGTATTGTCGCCAAATTTAATCACCTCTTTGCTGATTGGTCGCGGTCGCGACTAATCAGCGATTTTGGTGCCAAATTTAAACACGCTCTCCATTCCTCACTAACACGGTTCGCTGATTGGTCGCGGCCGCCGCCCGCGACCAATCAGCGATTTTGGTGCCAAATTTAAACACCGCTCTGCTTATTGGTCGCGGCCGCCATCCGCGACCAATCAGCGATATTGGCGCCAAATTTAAACAACGCTGTGCTGATTGGTCGAGGCCGGCGACCGCGACCAATCAGCAGAGCCATGCAGAGCGGGGTTTAAATTTGGCCCCAAAGTCGCTGATTAGTCGCGTCTGACGGCCGCGACCAATCAGCAGAGTGTTGTTTAAATTTTGCGCCAAAATCGCTGATTGGTCGCGGCCGTCAGACGCAACTAATCAGCGACTTGGGGGCCAAATTTAAACCTCGCTCTGCATCGCTCTGCTGATTGGTCGCGGTCGGCGGCCACGACCAATCAGCAGTATTGGCGCCAAATTTAAACACCGCTCTTCTGATTGGTCGCGGCCGTCGACCAATCAGGGATTTTGGTGCCAAACTTAAACCCCCCTCTGCATCGCTCTGCTGATTGGTCGCGGCCGTCGACCAATCAGCGATTTTGGTGCTAAATTTAAACACGCTCTCCAGTCCTCACTAACACGGTTCGCAGATTGGTCGCGGCCGCCACCCGCGACCAATCACCGATATTGCCGCCAAATTTAAACACCGCTTTGCTGATTGGTCGCAGTTGCCGAACGCGACCAATCAGCGATTTGGGCGCCAAATTTAAACACCGCTCTGCTGATTGATCGCGACCAATCAGCGATTTTGGTGCCAAATTTAAACACGCTCTCCAGTCCTCACTAACACGGTTCGCAGATGGGTCACGGCCGCCACCCGCGACCAATCACCGATATTGCCGCCAAATTTAAACACAGCTTTGCTGATTGGTCGCGTTCGGCAACCGCGACCAATCAGCGATTTGTGCGCCAAATTTAAACACCGCTCTGCTAATTGCGCCCCGTCGGCCGCATACCTATTCTAGAATACCCGATGCATTAGAATCGGGCCACAATCTAGTATGGAATAAAAATGCAACGTGTGCACATACCCTAAAATACTTATATAATTGAAATAAGAATCTGTCATTAAGATCAATCCTTCTAAACCGTCTACATAGGCACGTAAGTCATGGAATGATACATTTCCACTATCCGTTGCCTTATTTCAGGGAAATCCACTTTATTAATATGCAAATGAGGCATTAAGTGCTCCAAGCCTCACACAGCACTTACTGATAGCCCCTGCCCATGGAAGGGTAGAAGACAGACAGAGGCATCGCTGAGCATGAAAAATAAGGCAGTCTCTCCAGAAGCGCTCTGTCCCGTCCAGACCACAAAATGCCTCATTTACCTATTAGTAAAAATGTCTCTGGAATAAGGCAACTGATCGCCGATAACAAGGTATCATTCCATTTATAGACCGTTTTGGAGGGTTGAGCTTGATGACAGATTCCCTTTAAGAGCCAAGTCAATTTAACTAACATCTATGGGTATATCCAAGGCTATCCTTTCCTTTTCTATAAGTTTTTGAAATGGTATGGTCTAAAAAAAAGGTTGTTAAGTGTACTAAATAATAATAATAATTTTTGGACTCAAAGTCTCTTATAGCATTCTCCATAGGCTGAGCCTTTTGAATAGAATCATTAATTATTTTCACCTGTCTACACATAAATGCTGTCACTGTTATCTTGTTATCACATTTGCTCATTAATCTAGCTAACATTTTACTTGTTCTTTCTCCCTCTTCATCAATCTTAGCATTCAGAAAGAAGAGTGAAATTTGGGTCTTTTTCAAGAGTATCTTCTTAAGCCGCTTTTGCTTCCCTTTCAGATTGTTAAGACCCTTTATAATTCCACACTATTAATTCACTTGAGCTGCTATTATTTCTGTTTTGTTTTTTGTTTCTTTCTCCCAGTAAATTAACTTGTATTATTGCTGGAGAATGGATTGATAATGTTATAGTAGTATATTTTACATTCTGGAGTTTTTCCAAAATTTATACTTTGCCAAACACCATATCAATATGGAATGAGGATTGCTAAATCTTAGAGTAACATGAATCCTGATAATTCTTTGGACTGAAGCATCTTCCCCAAAAAATTCTTCCAGAGGATTTGGAAAAGATGTTGTATTACTAGACTTTGCCACATGCCTACGTGATTTCCTATTACGGGTAAAGTCAATAACATTATTAAAGCGCACCAGTCTGCAGGATTGTGCTCAGTTAACTACATACACTGTCAGGTGGGCGACATTACACTGATTAAAATGCTCTGTGTGTTACATACTTAAACCTTACACACCGTTGAGCAAGAATAAAGACCCTCGTGAGTAGGTATTATCTACAGCATTATATATATGTACTGGACAACCCACTTTTACCTATAGTGTTGAATCTTCCTTTGAATGTATCTTTTGAAGACATATCAGAGACGGCAGATCTCTTCTCATACAATCAATGGTAGCATTCCATTTCAACTCTCAAACCCCTCTAACATTAAGTTAGATAATTTTCACTATATTAAAATAATAATTAAAATAAAGTATCACTCCTCTTCTGATACCTCCCCCGACTCCACTGTCCACTTCAGCCCTTCATACCATCTCCCACTCTTAGCTCCTACACATGTAAGGCCGGGTCACACGAGTGTTGATTTTTTTCTTGTGAGAGAATCGGATCATTTATGCTAATGACACTCAGAGTTTGAGCCGAGTGTCAGTTTACTGTGATCCGATTCTCTCGTCTGAGAAAATCTTTTCACAGTTGCGGAGAAGATGGAGAACTTCATTTCTGCATCTTCTCCATTGTGTATGTCCTCGTAAATCAAACTGCACTCGGATGACATCCGTGTGTGGTCCGATGTTTTACACGCACACATAGACTTGATTGGGTGAGTGCGATCTGATTTGTGGAGCCACTTGCAGAATGCTGTGATTGTTTTCTCTTGTTGAATCGTCATGAGAAAATAATAGCAGATCTGCACTGCCTCATAGTATAACATTGGGCTGAGTGCTATCTGATAAAACATCACATAGCACTCGGCTGTGTTATACGGCAATGTGAGCGAGGCCTTAGAGAGCTCCTAAACCAGACATCCACCCACCCCCAACTACCTTGCCTTACATAAATGATCTTCCATAATCAATTGTAAAGGAGCATATCTCTCTACTTACAGTACAGACCAAAAGTTTGGACACACCTCATTTAAATATTTTCCTGTATTTTCATGACTATGAAAATTGTACATTCACACTGAAGGCATCAAAACTATGAATTAACACATGTGGAATTATATACTTAACAAAAAAGTGTGAAACAACTGAAAACATGACTTATATTCTAGGTTCTTCAAAGTAGCCACCTTTTGCTTTGATGATTGCTTTGCACACTCTTGGCATTCTCTTGATGAGCTTCAAGAGGTAGTCACCGGAAATGGTTTTCACTTCACAAGTGTGCCCTGTCAGGTTTAATAAGTGGGATTTGTTGCCTTATAAATGGGGTTGGGACCATCAGTTGTGTTGTGCAGAAGTCAGGTGGATACACAGCTTATAGTCCTACTGAATAGATTGTTAGAATTTGTATTATGGCAAGAAAAAAGCAGCTAAGTAAAGAAAAACGAGTGGCCATCATTACTTTAAGAAATGAAGGTCAGTCAGTCCGAAAAATTGGGCAAACTTTGAAAGTGTCCCCAAGTGCAGTTGCAAAAACCATCAACTGCTACAAAAAAACTGGCTCACATTAGGACAGCCCCAGGAAAGGAAGACCAAGAGTCACCTCTGCTTCTGAGAATAAGTTTATCCGAGTCACCAGCCTCAGAAATCGCAGGTTAACAGCAGCTCAGATTAGAGACCAGGTCAATGCCACACAGAGTTCTAGCAGCAGACACATCTCTTCAACAACTGCTAAGAGGAGACTTTGTGCAGCAGGCCTTCATGGTAAAATAGCTGATAGGAAACCACTGCTAAGGACAGGCAACAAGCAGAAGGGACTTGTTTGGGCTAAAGAACACAAGGAATGGACATTAGACCAGTGGAAATCTGTGCTTTGGTCTGATGAGTCCAAATTTGAGATCTTTGGCTCCAACCACGATGTCTTTGTGTGACGCAGAAAAGGTGAACGGATGGACTCTACATGCCTGGTTCCCACCGTGAAGCATGGAGGAGGAGGTGTGATGGTGTGGGGGTGCTTTGCTGGTGACACTGTTGGGGATTTATTCAAAATTGAAGGCATACTGAACCAGCATGACTACCACAGCATCTTGCAGCGGCATGCTATTCCATCCGGTTTGAGTTAAGTTGGACCATCATTTATTTTTCAACAGGACAATGACCCCAAACACACCTCCAGGCTGTGTAAGGGCTATTTGACCAAGATGGAGAGTGATGGGGTGCTACGCCAGATGACCCGGCCTCCACAGTCACCAGACCTGAACCCAATCGAGATGGTTTGGGGTGAGCTGGACCGCAGAGTGAAGGCAAAAGGGCCAACAAGTGCTAAGCATCTCTGGGAACTCCTTCAAGATTGTTGGAAGACCATTTCCAGTGACTATCTCTTGAAGCTCATCAAGAGAATTCCAAGAGTGTGCAAAGCAGTCATCAAAGCAAAAGGTGGCTACTTTGAAGAACCTAGAATATAAGGCATATTTTCAGTTGTTTCACACTTTTTTGTTAAGTATATAATTCCACATGTGTTAATTCATAGTTTTGATGCCTTCAGTGTGTATGTACAATTTTCATAGTCATGAAAATACAGAAAAATCTTTAAATGAGGTGTGTCCAAACTTTTGGTCTGTGCTGTACATCTCAAAAACCCTTAGATTAGCAACTGACTCAGAATTTAAGAAAGAAAAATAGTTCCTGATAAATTACTCTTAGTTTCTCCTGACTCAATAAAGAATATTTCAAGCTGTCCTGTCAAGTCAATAATAACAATGCCACAGAGAATAAAGTCATAGACACTTTAATGAGTGATTTGTTTTGGGTAGGAAAAATAGAAAGAATAAAAAATGATGTTTTGCAATTCAAACCCATAATGCAGGTTTGTCTCTGACCAATTGGCATATTGGCTTTTTGGCGTCTCCGTTGGCACAGATAAGAGCGGAGTGACGGAGGATGGAAGGACGGTTTACTACATTGTGAATTATAAAGCTGAGCTACGATGTAGATTATTTATCCATCTTTGGTATATTAGAAGCTAGGCCAATTCAGAGTATTGATCACAAAATGAAATGATGCAATTGATTGATGGACTATGGAATCCAAATGAATAAGGTTTGGAAATCACAGTTTATCTTACATCTACTTTTTTCTGAGATAATATTACATTCTGAGAATTAAGTAACATTAGGGGATATATAGACTGAGAAAAAAGTAACACGTAATAGAGCCCGTTTAGTAACAGGGAAGATGGAGTGATGCACTAACAAGGGAGACTGGAATTGTATACATATCTACAGTTGAGAAATGCATTAAATTATACAAAAATAGACGTTTTTAAAAAATATTCCGTAATTCAAATATGATATATATGATCATAGAAGATCAGAAGGTGAATGGCTTTGTGTTGAGAGGCTATAACCTTATTATAGATGAATAGCAAAGCAATCAGAAGTTGTGGTGCAGCGAAAAATGTCTGGCGGAGAGAGGAGATATTACAGCAATAGATGAAAGCAAATGTTTGAAATTTGAGGCAAGTTTCCATTAATGAGTCACATATACAGTACAGACCAAAAGTTTGGACACACCTTCTCATTTAAAGATTTTTCTGTATTTTCATAACTATGAAAATTGTACATTCACACTGAAGGCATCAAAACTATGAATTAACACATGTGGAATTATATTGTGGTACAATAACATCAATGGAGATATGAAACAATTATGGCTCCCTTTTATCCAAAAAGAGGTTTTCATTGTACAAAAGCAATAAAACATATATAGATATACATATCTATCTATCTATCTATCTATCTATCTATCTATATATATATATATATATATACTGTATATATATATATAAATATACATACATATATATATATATATATATATATATATATATATATATATATATATACAGTGTGTATGAAAAGTATTCAGACCCATTTAAATTTTTCACTCTGTGTCTCATTGCAGCTATTTGGTAAATCCTAAAAAGTTCATTTTTTTTCTCATTAAAGTACACTCTGCACCCCATCTTGACTGAAAAACCAAGAAATGTAGAAATTTTTGAAAATTTATTAAAAAAGAAAAATTGAAATATCACATGGTCATAAGTATTCAGACCCTTTGCTCAGACACTCATATTTAAGTCACATGTCCATTTCCTTGTGATCCCCCTTGAGATGGTTCTACTCCTTAATGGGAGTCCAGCTGTGTTTCATTAAACCAATAGGATTTGATTTAGAAAGGCACATACCTGTCTATATAAGACCACGCAGCTCACAGTGCATGTGAGACCAAATGAAAATCATGCGCTCAAAGGAACTGCCCAAGGCGCTCAGAGACAGAATTGTGGCAAGGCATAGATCTTGCCAAGGTTACAAAAGAATTTCTGCATTACTCAAGGTTCCTAAGAGCACAGTGGCTTCCGTAATCCTTAAATGGAATAAGTTTGGGACCACCAGAAGTCTTCCTAGACCTGGTCATTCAGCCAAACTGAGCAATCGTGGGAAAAGAGCCTTGGTGAGAGAGGTAAAGAAGAACCCCAAGATCACTGTGGCTGAGCTCCAGAGATGCAGTAGGGAGATGGGAGAAAGTTCCACAAAGTCAACTATCACTGCAGCCATCCACCAGTCGGGCCTTTGTGGGAGAGTGGCCTGACGGAAGCCTCTCCTCAGTGCAAGACATATGAAAGCCCACATAGAGTTTGCTCAAAAACACATGAAGGACTCCCAGACTATGAGAAGTAAGATTCTCTAGTCTGATGAGATGAAGATAGAACTTTTTGGTGATAATCCTAAGCGGTATGTGTGGAGAAAAACAGGCACTGCTCATCACCTGCCCAATAAAATCCCGACAGTGAAACATGGTGATGGCAGCATCATGCTATGGGGGTATTTTTCAGCTGCAGGGACAGGATGACTGGTTGCAATTGAAGGAAACATGAATGTTGCCAAGTACAGAGATATCCTGGATGAAAACCTCTTCCAGAGTGCTTTGGACCTCAGACTTGGCCGAAGGTTCACCTTCCAACGAGACAATGACCCTAAGCACACAGCTAAAATAACAAAGGAGTGGCTTCAGAACAACTCTGTGACCATTCTTGACTGGTATAGCCAGAGCCATGACCTAAACCCAATTGAGCATCTCTGGAGAGACCTGAAAATGGCTTTCCACCAACGTTCACCATCCAACCTGCTGGGACTGGAGAGGATCTGCAAGGAAGAATGGCAGAGGATCCTCAAATCCAGGTGTGAAAAACTTGTTGCATCATTCCCAAGAAGACTCATGGCTGTACTAGCTCAAAAGGGTGCTTCTACTCAATACTGAGCAAAGGGTCTGAATACTTATGACCATGTGATATTTCAGTTTTTCTTGTTTAATAAATTTGCAAAAATTTCTACTTTTTTTTTTTCAGTCAAGATGGGGTGCAGAGTGTACTTTAATGAAAAAAAAATTAACTTTTTAGAATTTACCAAATGGCTGCAATGAAACAAAGAGTGAAAAATTTAAAGGGGTCTGAATACTTTCCGTACCCTTTGTATACATATATATATAATTTATTTATTTATTTAAATACTACGTGTAGAACAGGCCATTAGTGTCAGTTTACAGTGTGTTCAAATCCCATTACCCTTAATCATCAGCTATTTGAAGGAGCAACAGTGCTTGCCTCGCCCACAAAACTCACATTTTTATTACTTATTTTGGCCACAATGCCATACTGAACTAATGCCAAGAGCCAAAAAATTTAAAGGGGTACTTACATAAATACATCACCAGAATGACCATCAGTACATTAATACATCACCATAATTACAAGTGCTTCTCACTAAATTAGAATATCAAAAAGTTTAATTTATTTCAGTTCTTCAATACAAAAAGTGAAACTCATGTATTTTATAGAGTCATTACAAACAGAGTGATCTCTTTCAAATGTTTATTTCTGTTAGTGTAAATGATTATGGCTTACAGCCAATGAAAACACAAAAGTAATTATCTCTGTAAATTAGAATAATTAACAAAAAACACTTGCAAAGGCTTCCTATGCATTTAAAAAGGTCCCTTAGTCTGTTTCAGTAGGCTCCACAATCATGGGGAAGACTGCTGACTTGACAGATGTCCAGAAGGCAGTCATTGACACACTTCTCAAGGAGAGTAAGCAATAAAAGGTCATTGCTAAAGAAGCTGGCTGTTCACAGAGTGCTGTATCCAAGCATATTAATGAAAAGTTGAGTGGAAGGAAAAAGTGTGGTAGAAAAAGGAGCACAAACAACCGGGATAACCGCGGCCTTGAAAGGATTGATAAGAAAAAGCCATTCAAAACTTGATGCAGTGATTGATGCAAAAGGAGCCCCGACCAAGTATTGAGTGCATTTACTGAACATACATTTCAGTAGGCCAACATTTCGGATTTTAAAAACATTTTTCAAGATGGTGTTATAAAGTATTCTAATTTACTGAGATAATGACTTTTGTGTTTTCATTGGCTATAAGCCATAATCGTCTACATTAACAGAAATAAAAACTTGAAATAGATCACTCTGTAATGACTCTATATAATATATGAGTTTCACTTTTTGTATTGAAGAATTGAAATAAATTAACTTTTTGATGATATTCTAATTTAGTGAGAAGCATTTGTAAGTTTTGAGTATTTGAAGAGGGTTTGATGAAATTCTGCTTTGTTTCTACTCCATATATATACATTTTTGCTACCTATTTTGTAATAACCCTTTTTGGGTAAAATCCCTTATGAGGTTTAAACCTGGAAGTGTAATTAAAAGCCTGGAAGTGTAATTAGAAGAGTTTGGGTCATTACAAAAATTATTTGCAATTCAGACTCTCCAATCTCATCGTTAGAGTGGATTACAGCTAATAGAGCAGAGGGGTCACACATTACATTGATGGCCATTGATTGTTTTCGAGAAATAAATACATAAAAACTGCTTTCTTCTATCAGAGAAATCAGCTGCTGGACTTTTTAAAGAACAAAATTATGATTGTGCATGATATAGAAGACTCATCAGCCATGATCTGTTATGGCAGTACTTTACATATGCATGGGATTATATTAGGATGATCACTGGTTTCATAGCCAACATAATATAACCAATTCAGTGTGAAATCTGATAAACAATTAATATTGTTTTGCCTGCTTAACTACTTCAGGGCCACCAATAGACTTTAAACATCTGGGGCAGTCCACATTCTACTCTGCAGGGATGTTATAAAACAAGGGTACTCCACATTTTTTGGACCAAGGGCCGCAATGCCATACTGAACCAATCACAAGGGCCTAAAGAATTTAAAGGGGTACTTACATAAATATATCACCAGAACCACCATAAGTACATTAGTGCATCACCAGAACTAAGTTTTGAGTATTTGAGGAGGATTTGTAGAGATTCTGCTCCAAAAAATAAGCGTGAATATACACCAACTTCACTGAGTTTTTGAAGCAGAAACTGAGTGAAATATCATTAAATCCTTCTCATAATCTCAAAACTCTAAGTTTTGATGATTTTTAAGCTTTAACATAGCCATGAAGCATGTTTTGGATTGCTACATGTGTACAACATCAGAACCACCATCAGTATATGAATGCACCAGAACCTCCATCAGTACATGCATGGAGCGCCAGAACCACTGTCAGTACATGAATAAATCACCAAGCTTAGTACAGCAATTGATTGCACTGCCAGGTTAGCCCCATGTACAATTTAATCTACAAATCCCAGTATGTCTTTAACAATAGTAAGGAGATACTGGGAGTTGTTAAAAATCATCATCAGACTGTGGACCATACAGGAGCCACGGCACTGAAGGGAAGCAGGAAGGATCATATATAAACAAATACATCCCCAAACCTTACGTTTGTCATCTTCCCAATTAAAGTGATGAGATGAGATTTATCTTCTAGTAGTCTCTGCAGATGTCCCTCTTCTCTGTCTTCAGCAGTACTTCCTGACATGGTGCCCCTAAAAATGAAAGTATCATTATATTTCCCCATGAATAAAAATATCTTCCATGCTGTGCCCCTGAAAAAATAATTGCCTATGCTTCCTCCACAAAATTTCCCCCTATACTGCCCCTTTGTAAAATGTCCCTTGCACACTGCCCCTCTGCAAAATGTCCCCCACACACTGTCTCTCTGCAAAAGTCCTCCAGACACTACCCCACTGCAAAATGTCCCCCACAAACTGCCCCTCTTCAAAATGTCCCCTGCACACTGCCCCTCTGCAAAATGTCCCCAGCACACTTTCGCTCTGAAAAATGTCCCCAGCACACTGCCTCTCTTTAACATGTCCTCCAAAAACTATCTCACTGCAAAATATCCTCCGCACAGTGCCGCTCTGCAAAATATCCCTCCTACACTGCACCTCTGCAAAATGTCCCTCGCACACTGCCCCTCTGCAAAATGTCCCCCACAAACTGCCCCTCTTCAAAATGTCCCCTGCACACTGCACCTCTGCAAAATGTCCCTCGCACACTGCCCCTCTGCAAAATATCCCCAAACGTTGTCCCTCTCCAAAGTAACCACCCACACACTGCCTCACTGAATCAAGTACCCCCCACCACCACTGCTTCTTGCAAAACTGTGCCCTTTTTCCCAATTACCACCCCTCATTATGTGCCCTCATTATAACATTAACCGCCTGCTCCCTTATCCACAATTATAATTTGTTTAATCTTCGGCTCCTTGATGGAACAATTACTATTGGTCGTGCCATCTCTTCTCCTCTACGATTCGGCGCTTCAATGCCGGCAGTTGTGTGATGACGCCAGCAGCTTACTTATCTCATTACACCGCTGCGCGTAGAGACTGAGACTGACGAGCTCTGCTCTACGCCAGTCCTGGAGACGGTGTTCAAATATGTTTGTGTCTGAAAGACGCAAATGCATTTGAATATAAGAAGAAGGGAGCTGTGTACCTATTGGCTGCAGCAAAACCTTTGGTGCGCCGCATGTGGCCCGCAGGCTGTATGTTGTGCAGGCCTCTTCTAAAATGACACTACTTTGTATAACAAAGAGAAGGTAGAGACCATAAACCAGTGCTGTGTATTCAGTATGGTAAGCGCTATCTGCGCTTCCTTCTACAGACCCAGTGATCATGTGATGGCCGGGTAGGGAGAGAGCAGGAGCTGATGGGTCCTAGGAGACCCACTCAACCCTGCTATACAGGCAGTAGGTTGAATTTCCCCTGTAACTAGGGTCAATATACCAGCACCAGTTAGGGAAGACATAAGATTAAAAAAATAAGTATTTAAAGAGGTTGGCCTTAAATTCACTTTAACAGATGTGTTTGGGACATGGGTTTGCGTACAATTACTATTATATAGGTATGACAGGTTCTCCACCTGCCCTTGTTAGTTCAGCTTTCCTCACATACTGCACAGCTCTCCCCTCCATACAATGGTCACTGATGGAGGAGCAGTGACCAGAGCACTCCATCAGCCTTGTACTATTGAAAACCTCACATGAGAAAGATGCTTTTATAGTGAAGTAGACTGATGGACAGGTCTGGTCACTGCTCCTCCACCAGCAGCCATATTATAGACTGGAAGGCTGGGCAGTCTGTAAGGAAAGCTGCAGTAACAAGAGCAGGAGGAGAACCTGTCACACCTATATAATAGTAAGGGCCACAAAATCATGTCCCCAAGACATCTGATAGGGTAAAGCTAAAATGGTCAACCTCATTAACTAATTCTGCAGCCAGCAACAGACAGTGCAACACAAAGACTATAGGAGGCAAACGGCACAAATGCTTTTAATGAAATCCAATTGAATTTTTATTTAACCATTGAAGCAAAAAAACAAACAAACAAATGTATCAAAAGTTAGACAACCCCTGTGTAAAATAAATGAGAATAAAAAGACAAAAAAAAGAAACTGGAAAAAAAAACAAAAAAAAAAGAACACTGACTATCCAAATTTCTGTTACAAGCCCTTCCCCCGTCAAAAAAACATGTATCGGATATATAACAATAATTGATACTGATAGGGGAACAAATTTTAACATGTGTTTTAGTGGTACCTTGCGGTAAGAAACAAAAACAGACACTCAAAACAGACACATAAATCCTTTATTTACTACTGATATTACCAGAAAAATAAAATAAGATAGAGTCTTAATTTAGTTTAATACTATCTTTCACAAAAAGTTTCACAAAAAATGATGCAAAACATTATTCAAATATTTGAACAATAAAAATGTTCACAGATTTTTAAACCATATGTGCGAAAATAAAAAATGTGCCTTGACAAGAATGAGGACAAATGGCCTGGTCTTGTAGTGGTTTAATAAAGGCCTGAATATATATATATATATATATATTTACTTAAATGGACTTGGGAACAGTTCTATAACCCTCCAGCTCCAGATCTTGCTCATGTATCACATCCTCCACCTGTCAGATTTAAAAGATGTGCCAGTAACTTGTGTAAAGTGACAACATTGCCCTGATGTGTAAGTGTGGGCATGAGAAGCTACATGTCATGGTGCTCCTTGTAGTGAATTGATGTATAGTATGATTTACCTGTGCCCCTGGTGGTCTTCTGCCCTTCTTCTTCTTTCTTGATTGAAGAGCTTTCATGTGATGAGCCAAAGATTTGTCTTCTTCTCTTGGCTCCACTTTGAACTAGGACCTCCTGATGACATTCCTGTTCTTCTTTCTGGCCTTGGTGATCAATCTTCTGAGAGATGATCTCCAACTCTGAGCCATTTCTCTTCTCTCCTCTCCGATGGCTCTTCTTGATGGACGGCTTCTCATCCTCCGATGAGTCCAAAACAATTCTTCTCCTTTTCTCCGCTCTCTTCCTAAAGACCTCCTCTTTAATCTCCATAATGTCGCTTTGCTGAAGGCAGCTCCTCCTCATCCGCATACAAGCCAACTGCAACTCTCCAACTGCCACCAGGCAACATTCCAATGTGCTCATGCCACTGGTCATGTGATTAGTAATGGCCATAAGCAGTCATATATATCAATTATACAGATATTTGTGTTTTTCTATTTTCTTCTTATTATATCACATAGTATTAGGCCAAGATCACGCATGGAGCTTTACTTTAGCTTTTCTGCTGCCTTTTTTTCTATAGAAGACTCTAATATTCAGATCTTTTTCCCATTTTCAGGTTAAGAATTGAATATATTTTGTAGTAATCTCTATAGCAATATTTACATGTAATGTTGTAACTATATGTTTCTAAAGAATCATTTCTAGTGACTATAATTGCTTCTTAGAAAACCCACAGGTATGCGTTTGCTGTTTTGCAGAACGCTCTTTGCCACCATTTTCATTCTGACGCTGTTTTGCAGCCTTTAGGGTATGTGACGTGTTCAATATTTGTAGCAGAAAAATCCTGCAAATGCTAGAGTGTTGGCGGGTAAAATGCTGCCTACAAAGTGCATTTTTGATTTTTTTTTATTAATTTGGGTGAAAAACGCAGCAAAAACATTTAAACAATAGAAGTGCGGCAGATTTGAAACTCTGGAAAAAAGCGGCTAAAATGCAACATGTGAACATGCCCTTGGCTTCTAGTCCATCAAAAATAAGGTAAATCTGAACTTGAGATGCCGCTGTGGTTACTCATTCTGGTGTTAATACTGTTAATACTATAGGAAACGACAAGATAATGAACACGCTTTTTATTAGTGTAGATAGGGAGATACAGCACTCCTAGACTGGACATAAGGATTTTATTTGGCTAATAGTAATAATATTCATAGCCTATATTCTCTACACTATACTACATACTTTTTTCACATATATGCATTGATATTTTCTTGTGATATATTGTATTATCAGTATATGGACTGGATTATTTGTAATTTAAGTCCAAATTTTGTGCATGCAGATAGTTTTTTTCTGCTAAAACTTAGATTAGTCATTGCTAATGTCTCAGCATATTATACATTTTTTGTATTTTTTTTGTAACTTTCTGCTAAACAATAATAGGGATTATTTGCTTATACTTTATATTTGCTTGTTCATGGTATACACTTATTCACTATGTTCTACATTATACATTTTGTCGTGTATGTGTGGCACCCCAGGGGTCTGGTTTCCACAGTAACAAGCAATGTTATGTCTGAGAGCAGGTGGGAGGTCTCTTGGTCAGGAATCCTATGCATGCCACACCTCCTGCCCAGTCCTGGGAGGGGAAGAACTTCCCCTGTATAAACCTGGGGCTGAGGCAGGGTTAGAGAGTTCAGAGGGAGAGTTCAGCTAGGAGGGCTGACAGGGAGCTGTGGCTCCGGCTGGGCCCAGCTCCTGGGCCATGCCAGAAGTAGAGACAGAGAAGAGAAGCAGCTATGGGAAGAAACAACAGGAGCTCTGTGGGAGCAGTGTTACAAGGAGTCAGGGGCTGGCAGCTGCAGAGCTCGCCCTGACTGAGAAGATTTCTTACCGGACCCGGAGTCCGAGGCTGTGGGGACTAACTCCTACCCAGCAGCAGAATCCGTCAGGCAGGGGATTTCAGGTCCTCTGGCCAAGAAACCCGAAGGCACGGTCACACGCATGGGACCAGCACCGCCGTCGTGGAGCGGAAGCTACTAGAAGGCCCCGAGTCACCGGCCATACGGGTGAGCACCACACGGTACACTCAGGGACGTGGGCTACTTATACCCGCCTCTAGCAAGGTAGCCAGAAGAGTATCGTTAGTTTGGGAGGCCTACAACTCCGCCTGGCCAGGGGAGATCCCATCTGCTCAAGGACTGACCAGGCCCCAATCGCTAGCCAGTACTCCGGGAGGGTCTATCGTTGTCACCAGTAAAGACCCTGAACTACACCGTACCGTCTCCGAGTGGTTCCTGCTACCCCCATCATCCACATCTGCTGCCCTGAGGCCATACCCCTCCCGTTGGGGGTTATACCATCTACGCTGCACCGTCCATCCACCGGCCTCAGCGGACTGTCCTGCAGTGGCAGCTCCATAGCTGCATTCAACGGGTGGCGTAGTCGTACAACATCTACCGCTAATACAGCGCCACTTAGTCTGACTCCCTGGGCACGGACCGGGTCACCGCCACGAGACTACTACCCCCATCTGATCCGGCTCCGGGTAAGCCCCCGTGCACGCGATGCCGCACGACACAGAAGGCCCAGGGGCGCGTCAACTTTTGGCGTAGTCGGCAGGATTTCGTGCCCGCAACCACCGGGTACTGCGTGCCTGAAAAAGACTGTTCAAACTTACCTGTGGTGAAGATTCCCGCCATCCGGCGCCATCTTCCGCTTCCTTCCCGCCATCGGTGGAGTTTTCCCGCCATCCGGCGCCATCTTCAGCCTTCTTCCCGCCATACGTGGAGTTTTCCCGCCATTGGACGCCATCTTGAGGACGCCGCGCGGGAAGAAGAGGGGCGTGGACTCCGAAAGCGCGCGAGAACTGAAGCCCCGCCTCACGTCCGGACGTTGCGTAAGGTCCTGGAAGGAGCCCAGCAGACGCCGACGTCACAGGAGCGCGACGGAAGGTCCTCAACCCTGACGATCCACTGCGGAGCCGCGGCCTACGGAAGAGGATCATCGCAAGGTAGGCCACGGTCCACTAGGGGGGAGAAGGATGTCGGATATGGAGGAGAGCTTCACCGCTTCAACCCCCGCCAGCGCCACCGCTGTTGCGGTCATGCCTTTCACCATGCCCTATATCCCGGGGGCAGCCTGGCTACCCCAGTACTCAGGGGAGTCACATACCTTGCATGACTTTAGAGAAAAGCTGGATAGCCTCTTCCAGGTGTACCCCCTCACAGAGGAGCAAAAAGTGAGCATCCTGGTGGCCCAATTAACCGGGGCAGCCCAAAGGGAGGTAAAGTCCTGGCCACCTGGGAGGAGGACTGTCGCAGAGATACTAACCCAGCTAACCGAGGAGGAGCTGCAGTACTACCAATACGAGGAAAGCCAAGAGGACCCGGACGGGTCTGAGGACTACCCTCAGGAGGGAGCACAAAGAGGACATAGCTACTGAAGGGAAGTAGCGTGAATAAAGAGCTGTAAATAGTTACCCGTAAGGGTACAAGGACTGCTGCTAATTAAAATATGGTCCCCGTTGGGATTAGTGAATTGTTCCCCGTGTGTCCCTATCCCTTACAAGGCTGAGGACTGTGAGCAGCCATCCCCTATCCCTTACCAGGCTGAGGACTGTGAGCAGCCAATCCTTATCCCCACTGGCCGAGGACTGAGAGCGGCCATATCCTGTAAATAATTATGTGTTTCTAGTAATTTATGGGAGTCTTTGGTGGATTTACCGGGAATCCTTTGTACATGGTTGGAGCGTAACCCAGGAATGGACTAAAGACTGATAAGGACTCGGGGCAGGACAGAAACCTACCTGGTTACGTCTCCCTGTTTTGGTGAAATGGACACCTTGCTTTTCTTCAAAGACTGCACCCGGTTGCGGACACGCCGTAACCATCTTTATGTGTTTTTCTTATTGTATTATTATTGTTTATACCTTGTTATGTTTTTCTAAAAATATGTTTAGTCCCGGAGTACTAAATTTCACTAGGGGGGAATGTGGCACCCCAGGGGTCTGGTTTCCACAGTAACAAGCAATGTTATGTCTGAGAGCAGGTGGGAGGTCTCTTGGTCAGGAATCCTATGCATGCCACACCTCCTGCCCAGTCCTGGGAGGGGAAGAACTTCCCCTGTATAAACCTGGGGCTGAGGCAGGGTTAGAGAGTTCAGAGGGAGAGTTCAGCTAGGAGGGCTGACAGGGAGCTGTGGCTCCGGCTGGGCCCAGCTCCTGGGCCATGCCAGAAGTAGAGACAGAGAAGAGAAGCAGCTATGGGAAGAAACAACAGGAGCTCTGTGGGAGCAGTGTTACAAGGAGTCAGGGGCTGGCAGCTGCAGAGCTCGCCCTGACTGAGAAGATTTCTTACCGGACCCGGAGTCCGAGGCTGTGGGGACTAACTCCTACCCAGCAGCAGAATCCGTCAGGCAGGGGATTTCAGGTCCTCTGGCCAAGAAACCCAAAGGCACGGTCACACGCATGGGACCAGCACCGCCGTCGTGGAGCGGAAGCTACTAGAAGGCCCCGAGTCACCGGCCATACGGGTGAGCACCACACGGTACACTCAGGGACGTGGGCTACTTATACCCGCCTCTAGCAAGGTAGCCAGAAGAGTATCGTTAGTTTGGGAGGCCTACAACTCCGCCTGGCCAGGGGAGATCCCATCCGCTCAAGGACTGACCAGGCCCCAAACGCTAGCCAGTACTCCGGGAGGGTCTATCGTTGTCACCAGTAAAGACCCTGAACTACACCGTACCGTCTCCGAGTGGTTCCTGCTACCCCCATCATCCACATCTGCTGCCCTGAGGCCATACCCCTCCCGTTGGGGGTTATACCATCTACGCTGCACCATCCATCCACCGGCCTCAGCGGACTGTCCTGCAGCGGCAGCTCCATAGCTGCATTCAACGGGTGGCGTAGTCGTACAACATCTACCGCTAATACAGCGCCACTTAGTCTGACTCCCTGGGCACGGACCGGGTCACTGCCACGAGACTACTACCCCCATCTGATCCGGCTCCGGGTAAGCCCCCGTGCACGCGATGCCGCACAACACAGAAGGCCCAGGGGCGCGTCATATGTATATTGGATTTTTTCTTATTTTTATTATGTCACATTACACGAGGCTACAAAAAAAAATTCTTCTAGGCGCAAAAGTGTTTTAAATGGCTTTTGGGTATTTTGAGGTCGCTGAATTAAAAAATCTCATTCGTTTTGATGAATTGGTTCTAGCTTTTGAGATAATTCATCTATGACAATAATGCATTCCCCCAATGTGACTTGAGTGTGATAACAAATGCAATAGCTTTTAATCTGTTTTTTGACTCTTTAATAGTGTCTTATGTAATAAAATATCCCATATAATTATTTAGCATTTCAATTTGTAGGCTTACAATGCTATAAAAGCGACTTTTTGAAGTCAGGATTCTACTAGATTTAGTTAATTAGCTATTAAATATCTCAGAAACTAGAGTCAATCTGGCAAAACCGAAGTCATATTCTAAATCAGCTCCATAAACTTAATATAAAACCGTTCAGACATCGTTGGCACCAAAATCACTGTGTGATCTCTGTGTTCATCCTCTTACAGCACACTACTCACACTTTCAAGTGGGTAGAAGACCAGATTGGGGGGGCAATATATACTAGGATGGAGGCATATATATACCAGGAAGGGGGATATTAGTACAGAATTGGGGGACATTACCCCTATAACAGTGACAGCAGACCTCCCATAACAGTGCATCATCACCACATTTTTTGCTTCAATTTTTTTTCCTATTTTCCTCCTCTAATACCTAGGTGCGTCTCATGGTCCGGTGCATCTTATACTCCGAAAAAAGATACAGTATTTTAGTTGACAATGGTTTCAACTAGTGATGAGCGAACGCGCTTGCCACTACTCGGTACTCGCCCGAGCATCATGGTGCTCGAGATGCTCGGCGAGTATTTCCGGGTTGCTCGGGCGGGAACTCGGGTCCCCTCCCTGCATGTTTGGTGCTCTTTAGAGAGCCAATGAACATGCAGGGATTGCCTGCCATGCACTGTAATGCCGTAGCCATGTTGGTTGTGGCCATACAGTGATTGGCTGGCCGCATAGCATCATCGGGTGTATATAAGATCGGGCACCGCCATGCTCGTCACAGTCACTCCGGATCAGACAGTGTAGGGAGAGCTGCTGCTGTGTCAGGGAGAGATTTAATCGTGTATTAGGTAGTGTAGGGAGAAAAACCGTACATTACACATATCCATCTTAACAAACAGTCCTTTTGAGGACTAACTAATCCATCTGCAGAGATATAAGGCAGGCAGTGTATATAAGCAGGCAGGCAGGGCATATAACAGACTGCAGTGCACATAGGACAAGGGCTCCATTCCAGTTCTGCCTTCTGCTGCTGTTAAGTCTCAGGGTTCAGGAATAATTTTTTTTGCATCTTAATCCTCATAATTTGCTTAAAAAGCAATCCAGAGAACACGGTTTTTCTGCGCCATTTGCTTGTTGGCACTGCAGAATACAGTCAGGTCCTTTCCATACTACAGCGCTAAAAATCCAGCTATTTAAAACTGTGGTTTGTCCGTCACATGGATCACATATACGTTTTCAGAAAATACTGCCATTTCTGACCTGCATTAATTTTTTTTTTCAGTGTGTCAGCAACGTTTTTGACACTGGTTTGCTGTTCAAAACAGTTACCTACAGGCCAGGTATTTAAAACTGTGTTTTCTCCTTCACACGGATTTCATATATGTTTTCAGAAAATACTGCCATTTCTGGCCTCCATTAAAAAAAATTTTCAGTGTGTCAGTGAAGCAATTGACACCAGATTGCTGTTCAAAATAGTTACCTACAGGCCAGGTATTTAAAACTGTGTTTTCTCCGTCACACGGCTCACATATACGTTGTCAGAAAATACTGCCATTTCTGGCCTCCATTAAAAATTTCTTTCAGTGTGTCAGCAAAGTTTTTGACACTGGTTTGCTGTTCAAAACAGATACCTACAGGCCGGGTATTTAAAACTGTGTTTTCTCTGTCAAACGGCTCACATATAAGTTCGCTCCAAACTCAGTCATTTGTAGTGAGCGTGGAAGATACTGTCCTCCATTTAAAATGGGCAAGGCACATAGCAAGGGACGGGGAACTGGACGTGATGGTAATGGTGCATGCAGAGGCCAAGGACAAGGCCGTGGGCAAGTCGAAATTGTGCCACAACAAACACCCACATCTTCTCGCCTGACCTTCCTGTCCCAATTTCTAGGGGACCGCAGCACACCACTATTGAACCCAGAGCAGTGTCAAAGGGTTGTTGGTTGGATAGCGGATAATGCTTCCAGTCACTTAGCCACCACCACCACCCTGTCTTCCACACGGTCAAGTCTCAGAAGCCGTGAGTCTGGACCGCATATTCGTCATCCTGATCCTCCTTCCTCCCACCATGCCGAGTACCCAGAGACAACTGATCCCACACTTGGACACTCTGAAGAGCTGTTCACTTTTCCATTTATAGATTCGGGCCTCTCGCCCGGTCCACTTGAGGCGGGGCAAGAGGAGATCGCGCGTAGCGATGCCCAAATATTTGAGGAGCCACGGTCACACGAAGGCGACGGTGGGAAAGTGTCACAAGAGGTGGACGATGATGAGACACAATTGCCAGAAAGTCAGGAGGAGGACCAGGGTGCGGAAGTGGAAGACGAGGTGGTGGACGATATAGTAACTGACCCAACCTGGCAGGAGGACATGCAGAGCGAGGACAGCAGTACACAGGGGGAGGGAGGCAGAGCACCCAAACAGGCAGGAAGAAGCAGTGTGGTGGCCGCAGGCAGAAGGCAGGCAACCGTTCCCCGTAACACCAACACGAAGGAAGTTGCCAGTGCAACTGTTAGGTCTTCCCGAGTCTGGTTGTTTTTAAAGACTCTGCCAATAGCCCCAAAAAGGCCATTTGCACCACCTGCCAGGCCACCATCAGCAGGGGTGGCAAAACGACCAGCCTGACCACCACCAGCATGATCAGGCACATGGCAGCAATGCACCCGACTTTGTGGGACAAACCCCAGGGTCCAGGAACAGTGTCTGCAGTTGGCACCATTGCTTTTTCCGCTGATGGGGATGCAAGCCAATCCCCTGTCCATGGTGCATGCGAAGATGCCTCCTGCCCTGCATCTGTCGTTGCACACTCTCAAGTAGCAGCATCAGGAAGCACGTCCTTGTCCCAGCGCAGCTTTCAGTTGTCCATACTCCATGCCTTGGAACGCAAGCGCAAATATGCAGCCAAAGCCCCACAGGCCACACTACTAAATTCTCACATTTCACGACTGCTTGCGCTCGAAATGTTGCCTTTTAGGCTCATGGAGACAGAAGCATTCCGCAACCTGATGGCGGCGGCCGTCCCTCGGTTCTCGATCCCCAGCCGCCACTATTTCTCCCGGTGTTCCGTCCCCGCATTACACAAGCACGTGTCCCAAAACATTAGCCGTGCTCTCAACAACGCAGTTCCCGGTAAAGTCCACCTAACCACAGGTGGACAAGTGCTTGTGGGTAGGGATGGTACATCTCGCTGACGGCAGACTGGGTTAACATAGTGGAAGCCGGGACCCAGTCGGACCTTGAGTCGGAACACGTCCCCCCGACGCCAAGGATTGCGGGCCCTAGGTCAATCAGGGTTGCCCCCATGGTCTACAGCTCCTGCACCTCATCCTCCTCAGCCTCCTCCTCCTCTTCAGCCTCCATCTCCGAAATGACCACATCAGTCACAAGCTGAAAGCACTGCAGCACTGCCTCGGCCATGCGGCAACAGGCTGTGCTGAAGCTAATATGCTTAGGTGAAAAAACGCACAATGCTGAAGAGTTGTGGACAGCTCTGAAAGAACACGCAGATCTGTGGCTCACACCGCTGAACTACAGCTAGGCATGGTCGTGTGTGACAATGGCCGGAACCTGGTGGCGGCTCCGAGGCGAGGTGAGCTCAAACACGTACCATGCCTGGCCCATGTGCTTAACCTCGTGGTTCAGCGGTTTCTCAAATCCTACCCGGAGCTGCCTGATCTGCTTGTTAAAGTACGCCGCCTGAGTGCCCATTTTAGAAAGTCAACTATAGCTTCCGCCGCCCTTGCAGTGTTTCAGCAGCGTTTGCAGCTTCCGGCTCACAGACTGGTGTTTGATATCCCCACGCGTTGGAACTCTACACTGCAGATGTTGAGAAGGATTTGTGAGCAGAAGAGGGCAGTTGTTGAGTACCAGCATCAACAAGGCCGTCGGTATTCAGTTCAGACTCCACACATAAGACCTCAGGAGTGGACATGGATGTCAGACATATGTACCATTCTTCAAAACTTTGAGGACTCCAACAAGATGGTGAGCGGCGATGACGCCATAATTAGCGTCACCATCCCGCTTCTCTGTCTTCTGAAACGCTCTCTGCTCACAATCAAAGAGGATGCATTGCAGGCGGATCACGATGAGATGGAGCAAGGAACCATACAGGGTGATTACACACAGCCAAGCCTCATCTCATCCCAACATGGATTGGGTGACAATGAGGAAGAGGAGGAAGAGGAGGAAGGACAGGAGCTAGTTTCATGCACTATAGACGGTACTACCTGCACAGCTGTCATACCGTCTGTTCAGCGTGGATGGCCAGAGGACAGAGAGGAGAAGGAGGAGAGCATGGTCAGTCATCCTCTTGGTGAGGACACAGAAGTCTTGCCTGTTAGTAGTCTGGCACACATGGCTGAATTTATGTTACGCCGCCTTTTCCATGACCCTCGCGTTCTCAAAATTTTGGGTGACAGCCATTACTGTTTGGTGACACTTCTAGACCCACGTTACAAGGAGAACTTTATATCTCTTATTCCTGAGGGGGACAGGTCTACAAAAATGGGGCTGTACCAGAAGGCCCTCGTTGTGGAACTATTAAAAAAATTCCCATCTGAAAACGCTGGCGGCAGAGGGAAAACTTCATTGGACAACCAAGGAGTACAGGCGAGAGACACACAACTTCAATCCAGCAGAGGCAGGGGAACACTGTCAAAGTTCTGGGAGAGTTTTCTCAGACCCTCCCATCGGACAGGCCCTGAGGCGCGGGGTACTCTCACAAGGAGTGCAAAGTTTGGGAAGATGCTGAGGGAGTACCTTGCCGACCGTACCAATGTCCTCCGTGATTCCGCTGTGCCTTATAATTATTGGGTATCCAAGCTGGATACGTGGAATGAACTGGCTCTCTATGCCTTGGAGGTCCTGGCCTGCCCTGTCGCCAGCGTTTTATCAGAGCGGGTTTTTAGTGCCGCTGGTGGAATTATAACTGATAAGTGCATCCGCCTGTCAACTGAAAATGCTGACAGGCTGACTCTTTAAAAATGAACAAGGGCTGGATTGGGCCAGACTTCTCAACACCATCGAATGATAGCAGCATAACATAAACTCCAATCCAGTGTCTTTTCTTGAGAGGTGTATTCCCATGCACCTTTTCACACCCACACATGGGTATACGCTTCCTGAGTTTGGCTATTTGCTCTTGTCCTCCTCCTTCTCCTCATCCTCCACCACCATATCACCAGGGTGACCGTGGTCCGTAATGCAACACCCACCTAATTTTTTTAAAGGGTGTTTATGATGCCCGTAAAAAAAATTTTGATACAGTATGTACATGTATACCCCCCAGGGATAAATGTTTGACTCTCTCCTTTCTAATGGGAATTTGTCATTACTGTGGCCCTGCTCTATGTGTCTTTAAATTCTTAGTGGGGTTTTTCCTAAAATTGTCAGCAGTTGGACTCACTGCATACCCTATAACTGTATAGCAGACTCTCTCCTTTCTAATGGGAACATGTCGTACCTTGTTACTGTGGCCCTGCTCTATGTGTCTTTAAATTCTTAGTGGGGTTTTTCCTAAAATTGTCAGCCGTTGGACTCACTGCATACCCTATAACTGTATAGCAAACTCTCTCCTTTCTAATGGGAACATGTCGTACCTTGTTACTGTGGCCCTGCTCTATGTGTCTTTAAATTCTTAGTGGTGTTTTTCCCAAATTTTGGCAGCCCTTGCAGTCACAGCATGGGCATTACCACTTATTGGAGACCCGCTCCTTTATAATGGGAACATTTTTTTTACTGAGACCCTCCTCTATGTCTCTTCAAAGGGGTATTGGGTTGCGTCCAAATTTTTGGCAGCCCTTGCAGTCACTGGATACGCAATAACAGTATAGGAGACCCACTTGTTAATAATGGGAACAATAAAGCATAGCCGGCTGATGGCTCTCTAACAATAGCTAGGGCCGACTCCTGGCCTTTTAAGAATAGTAAGGGCCGTCTGATATCCCTATAAAAATAGGCTTTATGACTTTCAGAGTCCCTCCATCATAAATAAAACAGGAAGTGTTTGATGATGTGTCACACACCACATTGCCAGCTAAGGTTGTAAAATGTTAAAATGACATTTCCCGGTGAATGCATTTGTCTTAAAAAAAAAATGTAAAAAATACAAAACAATAGGATCTTTCTTTAGTATAAAAAACAGCGTCACCAATTTAACAACAATGTAATCACATTGTTCAGCTCAAGCACCTCCTCCTCCATCTCCGAAATGACCACATCAGTCACAAGCTGACAGCACTGCAGCACTGCATTGGCCAAGCGGCAACAGGCTGTGCTGAAGATAACATGCTTAATGCTTAATTGACAAACCGCCCAGCGCTGCAGAGTTGTTGAAAGCTGTAACACAGCAGCCTGATCTGTGGCTCTCACTGCTGAACATACAGCCAGGCATGGACGTGTGTGACAATGGGCGGAACCTGGTGACGGAGAAATGACAGCCGGGGTAGATACGGTTTCCCTCTATGCCAGTCCTTTCACCGAGCTAAAGAATATGGCTGTGGTGAAATACAACTCCCACTGAGAAGCTGTTTCAGATTGAAAAACATTGTGCCCACCAGAGGATTTGATTCTGAGGGCTAACCTTTCCCGCCAGCTCAAGAGCCCCATAGCAGCTGCAAAGTTAGCGCTATCTTGAACTTTCCTGAGGTAGAAGCCAAGGCACACCAGATGATTCTCTGGTGGGACCGTCCAACCCTGCCGAAAAGCAGTCCTGGCTAAGAAAAGTGTGTGGAAAGGTTCCCGGACACTCTATGGCTGCTTTTTTAATGTGGATCGGCCATGCTTATGCATGTTATTTCTCAAACCGCATTACAGATCAGGCCATTGTCCAACTCTGTATTCAAGAAATTAAATGCACAAAGAAAGATGTGTGTGTGTCAAAGCACCACCGACAAGGGCGAGCTGATGTTGGACGGGCTGCCATTGCTTCTGCAACAAGCTGCATCACAGGACTTCCTGTGAGAAATAACATGCAGGGTAGATAGGGTTTCCCTCTATGCCAGTCCTTTCACCGAGCTAAATACAACTGTCAGCAAAAAAAAGTTGTGGACTGGCTCCATACCGTCCCTGGCCACATTCACCTGTCCACGTGTTTGTGGTTAGGCGGTCCTTCCCAATAAGTGCACTGGGGAGGGCATGGGTAATGTTGTGGGACCCGTGCTTGTGGAAGGTTTTGTTTTTGTTTTTGTATGTTTTATTGTGAGTCCGTAAAAGTGGCGTACTACTCTGACAACTTTGTTAACAGCAGTGACCTGGGAGTCAGAAATGCTTCCAGGGGTTTTCCCCATGCTGTTCCCATGTCATTTGAGCACTGTTCCCATCGATTTGGGCAATTTTTAGGCCCTCTGCAGACCGCCGGGGGGAGCCGCCTGAAAAATGCTCAAGTTTCCCATAGACTTACATTGGGCTTGTTGCTCGGGTCGAGCACCTGAGTATTCCAATTTGCTCGACCCGAGCAACGAGTACCCGAGCATTTTAGTGCTCGCTCATCACTAGTTTCAACCCTTCAGCAGTACATAACATTGTGGCAGGGGTTTCTTCCTAATTAAAGTTGTCTGGGTTACCTTCACTTTCGGGTTAAGTAATTTTTGAAAGGTTTTTCTAGGTTTAATAGTTTTTCTGACCATAGGCATCCTATCATTAGTTGATAGTAAAATAATTTATTTATTCAGATATTCATGTTCTACTTATGATGAATATGTTGTGATTAAGCTTGCATTTTTATTAACTTTTTTCACGGCTTTGCCTAATGATGAATTAGTGGCTGTTAGTGAGATGGGTTTGGCATTTCTAAATGTCGTGGATGTTAAATTGTCTGTGTCAATGGTTTTCATTTTGATATGAAGATCTAAGACAGAACAGGTTGGAAATGTTACATGGTAAGAGATTATCTGTTTGTCCAGTCCTAGCAGTGGAGGTTACTTACCAAGGAGACCTAAGATTCCCGACTCTTTACTTAAAGTTCAGTTCCATTCAGTAGGTAAAAATGCTTCAAAGCTCATGGAATCAGTCAATTTTCATCTCTTCATTCCACATTGGTGCTGCGACTGAGGCAGCGAGGTTGGGTTTAGATGCTGCTCTTATCAATAGTATCGGTATATGGGAATCAGAGCGGTTTAGGATGTACATTCGGCCAATTGTAATTATTTAATTCTTTTTTAAATCCCGGACAAAGTTCTTTGTGGATATTCAATCGCTCCTTTGTTTTTTTTTTGTCACAGAAGAGGGCTGAGATGTGTAATTATGCAGATAATTTGCTCTTTGAGTCCTTTTATTACTGTTAGTGGTTGTGTTATCGGGGTTTGTGATGGAGGCAGGTAGACTACATATTAATTGTGAATTACAGGTCTTACCATCTCCAAATGTTATTATAATTCACGCGGGTGGCAATGACTTGGGAAGAATAAAGAGTCTGGATCTGCTGGCAAAGATGAAAATAGATTTGGATTCATGTAAATACACTAGTGGCCAAAACCCTCAAGATTTATGAATTTTTAGCAGTTTGCCAATACAAATACAAATTTCATGAATGTTTTTGATTTCACAGTAAAGTAGAAATAACAAAATCTTATATAGAAACACAATATTAGCAGGAAACTTGTTAATTTGTCAAAAAATTGGACATTATTGTCACTCAGATGACTGTGGGAGAAAAGCCATTTATTTGTCCTATTTTCATATCTAACACTAAAATGTTAATACTTAGTTGGATAGCCCTTGGCCTTGATAACTGCCTGGCATCTACTTGGCATGCTATCTACCAGTTTGTTTAAATCAGATGGTGTGATGATATGAAACCATGATTTGATGATGGCTGCAATGAGTTCCTGCTTGTGTGAAGCCCGCTGTTTTGACACCGCTCTTTTAAGCCGAGCCCATTGATTCTCAATAGGATTGAGATCTGGGCTGTTTCCTGGCCAATTCAATAGCTGGACATTTTTGTCCTTGAACCAAGAGAGACATTTTTTAGCTGTATGGCATGGGGCTCCATCTTGCTGAAAAATAAACGGTGTCCCTTCACCAAATACATCATGTGCCGAAGTAATGAGTTTAGGCTGAAGGACTTCCTTGATGTACTTTCCACCTTTCCACCATTAACTGTTTCTTTAATTACCGGCAGCTCTGGACATGCAGACCGGACATAACCGCAAGAGAAGTATGCAGCCTCCCAGGTGCGAAGATCAAGGATGTTACCGATAGGATACCGAAGCTCATCAGTTCCAAGGATGTACACCCATTTCTTCTGATACATGTTGGCACCAATGACACGGCAAGGAAGGACCTACCGACAATCTGCAAGGACTTTGAAGCATTGGGGAAGAAAGTAAAAGAACTGGATGCGCAGGTAGTTTTTTCTTCTATCCTTCCAGTAGACGGGCATGGCGTCAGGAGATGGAACAGGATCCTTGATGTGAACAACTGGCTGAGACGATGGTGCAGACAACAAGGATTTGGATTCCTGGACCACGGTGTGAATTACTTCTATGACGGACTCCTTGCCAGAGACGGACTACACCTCAACAAACCCGGGAAACACACATTCGCCAGGAGACTCGCAACACTCATCAGGAGGGCGTTAAACTAGAAGAAGAGGGGATGGGAAGAAAAACGCCGGACACGAACATGAAACCAGAGAACATACTAATGAAAGATATGAAGTGCGACAAAGAAGGTACAAGACAAGATACTTGGAAGGGAGGTAAGAAAATTTCTAATACAATCCACAGGGAGAAGATTGGAACAAAACAAAATCGTGTAAACTGCGTGCTAGCAAATGCCAGAAGCCTGACAAACAAGATGGATGAACTGGAAGCAGAAATATCTACAGGTAACTATGACATAGTGGGAATAACCGAGACATGGTTAGATGAAAGCTATGACTGGGCAGTTAACTTACAGGGTTACAGTCTGTTTAGAAGGGAGCGAAGAAATCGGAAAGGGGGTGGAGTCTGTCTATATGTAAAGACGTGTCTAAAGCCTACAATACGGGAGGATGTATGGGAGGGAAATGAGGAGGTCGAGTCCTTATGGGTGGAGATACATGGGGCAAAAAACAATAATAAAATTATCATAGGAGTCGGTTATAAACCACCAAATATAGCAGTAGCCACGGAAAGTTTATTAATAAGACAAATAGACGAAGTAGCAAAAAATAACGAGGTGATTATTATGGGGGACTTCAACTACCCCGATATAGACTGGGAAACCGAAAGCTGTAGAGCTCAGAAAGGAAACAGGTTTCTGTCAATTATCAAAGACAATTATTTGTCACAACTTGTGCAGGAACCAACTAGAGGGACGGCCCTTTTAGACTTAATATTAACTAACAGGCCAGACAGAATAACTGAGGTGCAGGTCGGGGGGCACCTGGGAAATAGTGACCACAACATTATACAATTCCACATGTGCTTCAGTAGGGTGCCCAGCAAGGGAGTGACAAAAACACTGAACTTCAGGAGGGCAAAGTTTGATCAGCTAAGAGATGCCCTTCACCTTATAGACTGGGATAGTATCTTCAGTAATAGGAGCACGGATAGAAAATGGGAAATTTTCAAAACAGTCCTACATAGTCACTGTAGAAGGTACATACCTTATGGGAATAAAAGGGCTAGGAATAGGAGGAAGCCAATGTGGCTAAATAAGGAAGTCAAGAGGGCAATGAAAAACAAAAAAAGGGCTTTCGGTAAACTTAAACAAGAAGGCAGCGAGGAAGCGCTAATATCTTATAGGGAAAAAAACAAAATCTGTAAGAAGCAAATAAGAATAGCAAAAGAGGAGACAGAGAGACTAATTGCCAAGGAAAGTAAAACGAATCCCAAACTGTTCTTTAACTATATAAACAGTAAAAGGATTAAAACTGATGGAGTTGGCCCATTGAAAAATAACCTGGGTAAAATCATAGAGGGCGATGAGGGTAAAGCAAACCTGCTCAATAGCTTCTTCTCCACTGTTTTCACAAAAGAAAACGATTTATCGGAGGAAATGCAGAGTGATAAAGTAAACCCTCCGCTAGATATCACCCACCTAACCCAGGAGGAAGTTCAGAAACGCCTAAATAATATCAAAATAGACAAGTCACCAGGCCCAGATGGCATACACCCCCGGGTACTAAAAGAATTTAGTAATGTGATAGACAGACCGCTGTATCTTATATTCAAGCACTCTTTATGGACAGGGACTGTCCCACTAGACTGGCGCCAAGCAAATGTGGTACCAATATTCAAAAAGGGGTCTAAAAGTGACCCTGGGAACTATAGACCAGTAAGCTTAACGTCTGTTGTGGGTAAATTGTTTGAAGGATTTCTTAGAGATACTATTGTAGAATATCTTAATGATAATAACTGTCTAACTCCATATCAACATGGATTCATGAGGGATCGCTCCTGCCAAACAAACCTGATCGCCTTCTACGAGGAGGTGAGCTCACAGCTGGACCGGGGAGAGTCAGTGGATGTTGTATACCTTGACTTCTCCAAAGCGTTTGATACCGTGCCACACAAAAGGTTGGTATATAAAATGAGAATGCTTGGTCTGGAGGATAATGTGTGCAAGTGGGTAAATAGCTGGCTGAGTGATAGAAAGCAGAGGGTGGTTATCAATGGAGTAAGCTCAGGGTGTGTCAGGGTTACTAGCGGGGTGCCTCAAGGGTCTGTCTTGGGCCCTATATTATTTAATATATTTATTAATGATCTAGTGGAAGGGTTGCATAGTAAAATAGCAATATTTGCAGATGATACTAAACTTTGTAAAGTAGTTAATACAGATGAGGATAGGTTACAGCTACAGGAGGATTTAGATAAATTGGGGAGTTGGGCCAAAAAATGGCAAATGGGGTTCAATGCCGATAAATGTAAGGTCATGCACATGGGAAAGAAAAACAGCAGTCACCCATACATATTAAATGGGAAACCGTTGGGGAAATCTGACATGGAGAAGGACCTGGGCGTCTTGGTTAACAGCAAATTAAATTGGAGTGCCAGTGTCAGGCAGCAGCTGCGAAGGCAAATAGAGTCATGGCATGCAGGAATAGGGGCATATGATGAGAACATTGTTCTTCCTCTGTATAAAGCGCTGGTAAGGCCGCACTTAGAATATTGTGCACAGTTCTGGGCTCCGGTGCTCAGGAAAGACATATTGGAGCTAGAGAGGGTACAAAGGAGGGCGACTAAGGTAATAAAGGGAATGGAGGGACTAGAATACCCAGAGAGGTTGTCAAAATTAGGCCTATTTACATTGGAAAAGAGAAGGCTTAGGGGAGACCTCATAAACATGTATAAATACATCAGGGGGCAGTACAGAGATCTCTCCCATGACCTGTTTATACCAAGGATGGTGACAAAGACGAGGGGGCACACTATGCGTCTGGAGGAAAGGAGGTTCCTGCACCAGCATAGAAGGGGATTCTTTACGGTCAGAGCCGTGAGACTCTGGAACTCTCTGGGAGAGGAAGTGGTGATGTCCAACTCACTTAATGAGTTCAAGAGAGGCCTTGACGCCTTTCTTGAGAACAATAAAATTACATCTTATGCTTAGTGATAGTTAATTAATCCAGGGATTTAATCTGACTGCCAGATTGGAGTCGGGAAGCGAATTTTTCCCCAATGATGTAAATTGGCCTATACCGCATGGTTTTTTTTTTTGCCTTCCCCTGGATCAACGCTGCGGAATAGCTGCAGTGCACAAGAAATAGGCTGAACTGGATGGACGCTTGTCTTTTTTCGGCCTTATAAACTATGTAACTATGTAACTATGCAGCCCCTTACCATAACACTCAGAGGATGCTTCATGGTGGGTACTGTACACTCTGGCAAGCAATCCTCTCCAGGTCGTTGTTGAACGTAGAGGACACTGTCGCTGCCAAAGATGGATATGCGTGTCTCATCGCTCCATAAAACATTTCTACATTGTTCAATGGTCCATTTAGAATGTTCTTTGGCCGCTGCAGATGTTTTTGATGCTGTCAAGCATTCAAAAATGGCTTTTTATGTGGTGTTCTGTCTCTTAACCCCGTGTTTACCAATCGTCGTCGAACCGGCCGACCGGACACTGTCACTCCAGTGTTGACAAGCTCCTTGTTGATGTCAACAGCAGTTGATTTCCTGTTATTTAGGGTGATTCTAACAATTCTTCTATCAGTCTGAGGAGTTGTAGCCTTCTTCCGTCCTCTTCCTGGTTTATTCTTTATCGAACCAGTCTCTAGAAACCGCTTCCACACTTTGAGAACGCTGGCCGGTGAGATCCCTTTTCCATTTCGTGCTGCAATTTCCCGGTAACTGTACCCTTCTTCTCTTAAAGTAACAGCCTTGGGCTCTCTTCTTAGGTGACCACTCCTGTCTAATACTGCTGGCCATTTGAAAAATCTGAAATTTAAACGAAAAAATTGTGAAAATCACTTAATATATCATTATATCACACTGTTAAATCGCAAATTGAATTAATTATTTAATTAAATGGCAGCTTAATTTTTATTAGCTGGCTAATAGGGGTCTTCCCACGAACAAAAGTTTGTTTTAAAAAGTGTTTATGTCTGACCGTGTACGGAACATACCACAGCTCCTGGGCAGGGAAGGAAGCCAATAAGCCAATGAGTATACAGATATTACAGCAGGGGATCGCAGAGGATTCCTTTTGTGAGGTAAAACATTGTTTAAAAACAGGCAGTGAAATGTTTTACCTCACAAAACCTCTGTGATCCTCTGCTGTAATATCTGTATTGTCTTTTGCTTCCTCCCCTGCCCAGGAGCTGTGGTATGTTCCCTACACGGTGAGACACAGACAATTTTTAAAATGAACTTTTGTTCGTGGGAAAACCCTTTTAATGCTGGACGTGAAATAAAAGTTAAGCAAATGTGTGTCAATCATAAAATTCAGAGACAGTATAACAGAATAAAAACATGGAATTGCTTACCTTTTGATGACAGACTGGCTTTAAAATATAAAAACCGCCTTTTAATCACACAATATCGATCTTAAATCACACTCAGGTGACGATAAACAAACATAGAATACATATCGCAGAAGAGGGCGTGTGTTCAAGTAAGTATGTCAGTGAAAACTTTCATTAAATATTGGTGATGGTGAAAAACTGCAGGTGTTGCCTCAATTTTGGCCACTGGTGTAGTTACAAGATTTCTGTAACGGGGTGGGTGGTAGAACCACTGTTCCGTGATCCGAGGAAGGACCGAAGGGGCGTGACTAGGGACCTCACCAAGTCCGACCTCGGATGCACAGCGAGGCGAGAGAAGGGAGGCAGGACCAGGTGCTTCTCTGGGACTGACCTCGGGTGGGTGGCAGCTGTCCTTCAAGGGACAGGAGGCAGGGTCAGCCAAGGATGGTAGATTGGCAGATACCTCTGGTATAGTGACTGGCACGCCAGACACACATGACCGGTGTACGGGCTGGTGCTGGTGGGCACAGCAGATAGACAGACAGGCAGGCATGCACAGCTGGTACACAGCCAAGCAGGTGCGGATGATAGACAGGCGGGCCAGCACGGATGATAGACAGGCAAGCGGGCACGGCTGATAGACAGGCAGGCGGGCATGGCTGTCATAGACAGGCAGGTGGGCACTGGAACCTGAGGGCTGGAGAGAGTGTTAGCACACAAACAACAACTTTGCACAGGCTCCTCCATTATGGAGGAGGTGCCTTAAGTAGGGGCAGTACACCGGCCATTGGCCGGGGACTTTTAGGACGGCACGCGAGTCCCCTTTAAGAGGAAGGGAGCACTCGCTTGCCCTAAGTACAGAGACCGGGATCTACGCGCGGTGCGCCCACCCCAGGCAGACGCTACAATGAGGCCAGGGGAAGGAGCGGGGAACGCCGGACCGGAGCCGCGGTGGTGAGTAGATCGGCGTCTCTGCTGGGGGAGGGAGACAAGAGGCACAGGCGCCTGTGTTACAATTTCTTTGGAATAATGCCCAGTCTTTCTTTTTGAAAAAAATTTAGAACGAGAATAAATAGAAGTTAGGCAAAATTTCTGTCATCGCTTAATGGATGGTCTTACAGACACATTGACTTAGTAGGTTTTTGTGCTAGGATTGTACAGGAATGATCTGTTTCATTTATCTCAAATAGGTTTACATATATTTAATGTGGGGTTTTGAAATATCATTGAAAAGGCTGCTGTGGTTTATGGGGGGGCGCAATACCAGGCTACTGCCGCATGGTTTGTGGGGGATAATCACCCAGTTATTCAGGGGAAATCTGGTCATTTAAAATATTATACCTTTCAAGTACTGGAATTTTAGTTTAATTACACTGTTTTACAGCCAAATTGGTTCACAAATGACAACAGATGAACTTCACTAATTTTGTGGTGCTGAAAACGAGTGTGATGCTGAAATTTACTGATTGGCTCTACTTGATTTCATCACCTACTTTTATAAATGCTCTCTGTGTATGATATACAGTTTTAGGATTTCTTAGCTTAGTTTCTTAGCATATTGACATGTTCCTGCATGTTTTTTCAGATATGTCTCTTTCTTGCATTAACAAAGCGGATCGTTTTTGCTACTCATGCGGAGAAATCACTTTTGCATTATGAACGTGAAACTTGACTACAATGATAAGAAAAAAACCTGGAGGTCTGGACTGAAACGTAAATTGATGTGCATGCAAAATGTAAATGCATGTTCACACAAGGCCATTAGATGGAGAAAAACCAAAGACAAGAAAAATACCCAAATAACTGGAAGTAAATAGATAGATCGCACAGTGC
The DNA here is from genome assembly GCF_046119375.1 of Phyllobates terribilis. Lineage (NCBI taxonomy): Eukaryota > Metazoa > Chordata > Amphibia > Anura > Dendrobatidae > Phyllobates > Phyllobates terribilis. Next base: position 310,690,399 of record NW_027362764.1, read on the forward strand.
AAAAATAATAATAAATAATAAAGGGTATTTAGTTAACATAATTTTGATCAAAATAATGTAAAAGCTATCCCGCCACATCACGGCAACCATTATGGGACAGTCCTAACTATAATATTAAAAATGTATTATTATTTTTGCACTGTGCGATCTATCCATTTACTTCCAGTTATTTGGGTATTTTTCTTGTCTTTGGTTTTTCTCTGTCTAATGGCCTTGTGTGAACATGCATGTACATTTTGCATGCACATCAATTTACGTTTCAGTTCAGACCTCCAGGTTTCTTTGTAGTTCAGTGTGCTTTAGTGCATATAAAAGGGTGTGGCCGCCCTTTGTCTGAGCTGAGACGCTCATTCTGCCTCGGGTCTATGCTTATACTAGGGATTCAGTCTCTCTGCCTGTCACTTGACAAATGGTAAGGTTTTTAATATTAGAGTTAGGACTGTCCCATTAGGGTTGCCGTGACGTTGCGGGATAGCTTTTACATTATTTTGATCAAAATTATGTTAACTAAATACCCTTTATTATATATTATTTTTGCACTGTGCGATCTATCCATTTACTTCCAGTTATTTGGGTATTTTTCTTGTCTTTGGTTTTTCTAATGATAAGAAAAGCCTACAAAATGTATTTTGGCTCCAGAATAGGAGATCAGGACAAGAGTTGGGCTCCACACATATGCTGCAATAGATGTGCATCACATCTTACCCAGTGGCTGCATGGGAAGAGGCAATCTATTTCTTTTGCAGTCCCAATGATCTGGATAAACAACCTATCACACTACCAATTGCTATTTCTACATGGTGCCTCCCATTAGGAAAGGAGTTTCAAGGAAGAAGTAAACTTTACAGTATACACCTGCATTCCACCTGCAATACTCCCACTACCACATACAGAAGAACTGCTGGTTCCAAAAGTACCAGAAACATTTTCAGCTGAGTCAAGTGAGGAAAAAAAGGGCGCTTGGTATTATGAAGCATCTTCCTGTCATAACCCAGGCTTTCTGTCAGCAACCTCAACTGAACCACACCTTATAACACAAGGTGAACTAAACGATCTTGTTAGAGATTTGAATCTGCCCAAGAGTAAGGATGAGCTCTTAGGTTCCAGGCTAGAGCAGTGGAATCTTCTAGCGAGTGATGTTCTGATTTCTTTGTTCCGCGACTGTGATAAAGATCTTGTCCAATACTTCTTCATGAAGGGCGATCTTGTGGCATGCAACAACATCAACATGAACTGTGAACAACATTTGTGGCCTCTCTGTGGTGACTTAAAAGTGGTTGCCCTTCTTGCTTGGTCTCCAGGGTGGATATTCAAAGTACTGCTGCTTTCTGTGTGAGTGGGATAGTCATGCAAGAGGATATCAATACAATAAAAGACTGGACTCTCCAACATTCCCTTCAGTGAGGGAGTAAAAATGTCCTGCATCCAGCAATTGCTGACCAAAGAAGATTTTATTACCACCATTTCATACCAAGTTGGGCCAACTAAAGAACTTTGAAAAGGCAATGGATAAAAATGCAAAAGCATTCAAGAATCTCATTGATAAATGTCCAAGGTTGAGTAAGGCAAAGATAAAAAAAGGAATCTTTATTGGACCGCAGATTCGTAAGCTTCTATAAGGTGAGGAGTTCATCCATTTGATGCAGGCAAGGAAAAGGCTGCATGGGTAGCAATCGCATTAGTGATAACTAATTTTTGGAGAAACTCAAGAGCCGATAACTATGAAGAGTTGGTGGAAAATCTCCTCAAATTATATAAGGATCTTGGCTATAACATGTCCTTAAAGAGTAATTTCTTATATTCGCATCTCAACTATTTTCCACCAAACTTCGGAGCAGTGTGCGACGAGCATGGTGAGAGATTTTACTAAGATAATGTGGCTATGGAGAAAAGGAAATGGATTCCATCAATGCTTGCAGATTACTGTTGGACAATAGTAAGAGATGATCCGATGCAGGAGTACAAGAGACAAGGAAAAAAGAGTTGTCACTGAATGAGGACAACATTTTGTAGTGCAATTTCAGTAACTGTTTATAATTGGCAATAGTGTTTAGACATGTTTTAGTTATTTGAATTGTTGCTAAGTTTCCTCTAAATAAATATCAGAAAATTGACATAGCGAAATATTCTGCATCTTTATATTTGCAAAAATAATAATGTTTCAAAGTACTGAAACTTTTATGCATTAATTATATGTAGCAGTAAAAGGAAAACTCTTTGATATCATAGAAAGAAGAGCCAACTAAAATTTTCATTGTCAGATTTGAATTCAGGAGGCCAAAATCATTGGGAAATGGCTCATTTCTTAACTGAACCTGCAAGTTTTGAAAATATGTAGAACAGAGTAATTACTTTAACCCCTTCACCCTGGGCCATTTTCCATTTTTGTGCTTTTGTTGTTTGCTCCCCTTCTTCCCAGAGCCATAACTTTTTTATTTTTTGGTCAATATGGCCATATGAGGGTTTATTTTTTGCAGGACAAGTTGTACTTTTGAACGACACCATTGGTTTTATGATATTGTGTACGGGACAATGGGAAAAAAAATTTAAAGAGCGGTGAAATTGCAAAAAAAGTACAATTCCACAGTTGTTGTTTTTTTACCATGTTCACTAAATGCTAAAACTAACCTGCCATTAGGATTCTCCACGTCATTATGAGTTCATAGATACCAAAAATTTATAGGTTCGTTTTTATTTAAGTGGTGAAAAAAAAGTCACCATTTTCCGAGACCCATAGCTTTTCTTTTTTTCAGGATCTGGGGCCTGGTGAGGGCTTATTTTTTGTGTGACATATTTATTGATTCCATTTTGGGGTAGATATGATGTTTTGATCGCCCATTATTGTATTTTATTGCAATGTTGCGGAGACCAAAAAACAGTAATTCTGGCATTTTGATTTTTTTTCTCATTACGCCGTTTATCGATCGGATTAATTCTTTTTATACACTGTGTTCCAAATTATTATGCAAATAATATTTTCTCAGATTTTCCCAAATTACCTATATGAATTGCAGTCATTGTAATTTTCCAGTCAAATAACTATTAGAGTACAATTGAAAGGTTTTTGTACAAACTGCCTATGATAACAGTATATTTTTAAAAAAATAAAAAACTCAAACTGCACTCAAAATGCATGTTCCAAATTATTATGCACAGCAGAGTTTTCAACCTTTTCATTTTAATAAAGAACAAAAAAATGGTCATTTTTGAAATTATAAGAATTAGCAGGTTATTCCAAACTGAAATCACACAGTTTTCAACTCAAAACTTTATTCTAGGTGATGTTACATTTGCACATAGGACCCCTTGTTCGAAAGGAGCTTCTGAACTCTCTCGTCCATTGAATTTGTCAGGTTTTGGATGGTTTCTGCTTTAATTGTTTTGCATGAGGACAGAATACCCTCCCAGAGCTGTTGCTTAGATGTGAACTGCCTCCCGCCATCATAGACACTCTTTTTGATGATGCTCCAGAGGTTCTCAATGGGGTTGAGGTCAGGGGAGCATGGGTGCCACACCGTAAGTTTGTCCCCTTTTATGCCCATAGCAGCCAGAGATGCAGATGTGTTATGTGCAGCATGAGACGGGGCATTATCATGCATGAAATGATCTCGATGGTCGAGATGGATGGAGTGGAGGATGGCTGGTTAATGGACACCCCATGCAAACACGGCTACGATGCTAACAAGGAGGAGGTGGAGTAATGTTTTGGGCTGGAATCATGGGGAGAGAGATTGTCGGCCCTTTTAGGATCCCTGAAGGGGTAAAGATGAACTCCATAATGTATGTGGAGTTTCTCAAACAGCACTTCCTGCCATGGTTCAAGAAGAAGAACCGTGTATTCCACAGCAAGATCATTTTTATGCATGATAATGCACCATCTCATGCTGCACATAAAACATCTGCATCTCTGGCTGATATGGGCATAAAAGGGGACAAACTTATGGTGTGACCCCCATGCTCCCCTGACCTCTACCCCATTCAGAACCTCTGGAGCATCATCAAAAGGAGTGTCTATGATGGCGGGAGGCAGTTCACATCTAAGCAACAGCTCTGGGAGGGTATTCTGTCCTCATGCAAAACAATTGAAGCAGAAACCATCCAAAACCTGACAAATTCAATGGACGAGAGAGTTCAGAAGCTCCTTTCGAACAAGGGGTCCTATGTGAAAATGTAACATCACCTAGAATAAAGTTTTGAGTTGAAAACTGTCTGATTTCAGTTTCTAATAACCTGCTAATGCTTATAATTTCAAAAATGACAATTTTTTTGGTCTTTATTAAAATGAAAAGGTTGATCGAAAAGTTTGGGGGATCTAAGAGTGTGGCAACCCAGTAGTCAGGATTACTTTGAATTCTGACAATATGAGGGTCATGTTGCAGGTAGTGCAGCAAGAAGGCACTTATGTGTCTTGCACATCTCGGAGCCCCAAAATTATTTTCCGGGCTAGATGCAGCTAAAAATTATTATTAATTTTAAATCTGGTGGAGCTTAGTATAGATGGCCTAATAGAATCAGTGCTGCACACTGCTACAAAGCCCAAATTATTTTCCAGCCAAGGTACAGATAAACATGATTAGTAATTTTAAATCTGGTGGAGCTTAGTATAGATGGCCTAATAGAATCAGAACTGCACACTGCTACAAAGCCCAAATTATTTTCCAGCCAAGATACAGATAAACATGATTAGTAATTTTAAATCTGGTGGAGCTTATTATAGATGGCCTAATGGAATCAGTGCTGCACACTGCTACAAAGCCCAAATTATTTTCCAGCCAAGATACAGATAAACATGATTAGTAATTTGAAAGCTTAAAACGGTTGGTGAGGTGATTTTAACCAATCATCAAGCTTTTACTCTCCCCAGGATGACACAGGGGTAGAAAAGTCGTTTCGGATCCATGATTTGTTCATCTTTATGAACGTGAGTCTGTCTACATTATCAGTGGAGAGCCGCGTGCGCTTATCTGTCAGCACACCACCAGCAGCGCTGAACACACGTTCAGACAGAACGCTGGCTGCGGGGCATGACAAGATCTCCAAGGTGTAAGTGGCTAGCTCCGGCCATTTATCCAGATTGGAAGCCCAAAAAGAGCAAGGGTCCAGTGACACAGTCATGGCTTCAATGTTTACTTGGAGATACTCCTGTACCATCGTCTCTAAGCGTTGACTATGTGTCAGACTTCTTGTCTCCTGTGGCCTTGCAAAGGATGGGCTAAAAAAGTGGTGAAATGATCCCGCAAAATTGATGTTACCAGCAGATACTGTGGTTCTGTTATGGTTTGAGTGCTGAACACTCGACGGTCCCACGGTTGGCAAGTTGGAACTGTGAGATTCACTACGTGCACCACTGGTGTTTTGTGGAAAAGCACATGTAAGATTCTGCAACAGTCTCTGCTGATACTCCTGCATGCGTGCATCCCTTTCTATGGCAGGAATAATTTCTGCAAATTTACTTTTGTACCGGGGATCTAACAGTGTGGCAACCCAGTAGTCAGGATTATTTCTAATTCTCACAATTCGAGGGTCATGTTGCAGGTAGTGCAGCAAGAAGGCACTCATGTGTGTGGCGCATCCAGGAGCACCAAGTCCCTGTTGTGTTGGTGGCGAGGTAACAATCATGCTTCCTTCCTCTGTCCTCTCCCCCCAACCTCGCACAACAGAAATGTGATCAAGGTCTCCCTCATCTGATGAGTCTTCCATCAGTTCGTCCTCCACTTCTTCCTGGGCTCCTGCACCTTCATCACTAGTTTGGCTGCTACCATGCGCCCTGGTAAAACCATCTCCCCCACCCTCACATGCCTGCCGCCTTGGTGCTGCCGACCGTCTGGACCTTGCAGATGTTAGCCCTTCCGCATACAACTCCTCCTCCTCTACTTCCTCCACCTCCTCTTGTGCCACCACCTGACTCCGAATTCTGTTTAACATGTGCTCCAGCATGTAAATCACCGGAATAGTCATGCTGATAATGGCATCGTCAGCACTAAACATCTTCGACGCCATTTCAAAACTGTGCAGAAGGGTGCATAGGTTCCTGATCTGAGACCACTCCTCCAGCGTGATTTGCCCCACCTCTGGATCTCGTTGGCACAGGCTATACGTCAGAACGTATTGCACCAGGGCTTGTCGGTGCTGCCACAGTCGCTGCAACATGTGCAGAGTTGAATTCCACCGGGTAGGCACATCGCATTTTAGCCGGTGAAGTGGCAGGCCCAACGACTTCTGTAGAGATGTAAGTCGCTGAGCAGCGGGATGCGAACGGCGGAAGTGAGCACACAGCGACCGTGCCCTCTGCAGAAGGCCATCTAGTCCGGGATAGTGAGCTAAAAATTGCTGGACAACCAGGTTCAACACGTGAGCCATACAAGGTACGTGTGTGACATTGCCCCGGCGAAGGGCCGCACCCAGGTTTGCAGCATTGTCGCACACGGCCTTCCCTGGTTTCAGGTCCAGTGGAGACAACCATTCATGAAATTGGTTCTCCAGAGCTGACCACAACTCCTCAGCTGTGTGACTCACATTTCCCAGACATTTCAAAGTAAAAACCGCCTGATGACGTTGAGCCCTACTGCCAGCATAGTAAGGAGGTGTGCAGGATCCCTTCTGCGCAGTTAGAAAGCTTGTGGCATGACCAGACAGGCTTTGGGTGCAGGTGGAAGACTGAGAGGAGGTTGAGGAGGCAGAAGCAGTGGAGGGACTTTGAGATAAAGAGGATTGACGCACAACTCGTGGGGACGGCAAGACTTGGACAGCAGCCCCTTGTCCTGCTGTCACCATAGTTACCCAGTGCCCAGTCAGCGACATGTAACGCCCCTGTCCATGCCTACTCGTCCAAGTGTCTGTGGTAAAATGCACCCTGTCACACACAGAGTTTCTCAAAGAAGCAGTGATGTTGTGTGCGACATGCTGGTGGAGCGCAGGCACACCTTTCTTTGAGAAGTAGTGCCGACTGGGCAGCATTTCTGTAGCCAAGAGCTTGCAGATGGTGAAATTCAACCTCTTAGCTTTCTCATGGCTAGGAGGAAATGGTCTTTTACTTGTCCACATCTGAGGGACCGAGGGCTGGCTATTGTGCTTAGACGGGGTTGATAAGGGTGTCCCAGGCAAACTGCCGGTCTGTGAGGAAGATGCAGGCGGACATGTTAGGTTGCCTTGATCCAAAGGTGGTGCTATCGATGTCGGACAGCGCTCAACAACAGCTGGTGTTACCACCTCCAAAGAAAATGATGACCTGCCAATCACGCTGGCTGTTGCAGGTAAAGAGGTGGCAGGTCTGCGCCCCAAAACAGGTGTGACTGCAGTCCCCCCAGTCACAGAGGATGAAGAGGCCGCGGATGCACAAGATATGGCAGACGGTGGTTGGCCCGGCCGGCTAGGCAGCATTGTAGCACAGTGAGCTTCCCACTGCAACTTATGCTTCATGTCCATGTGCCGGTTCATGCATGAAGTACTCAAACTATGTATTTTTTGGTCTCTACTTAGCTTTTGCTGACAAATGTTACAGATAACACGAGTTGGGTCATCTTTATCGATCTGAAAAAATGCCCAGGCTATGCAAGGCTTAGCACCTATGCGACCTGAAGAGCCACCACGACTTGTGGTGAGAGGCAGAGTTGTGTTTGAGGATGCAGTTGTTGACGCGCTTCCAGTACTACGTCTCTGTCCAGGAAGGCGCAACCTGACCTCGTCGTCACTAGCATCCTCCTCCACCTCCTCTGCTGACCTCATCTCTTGGCTGACTGTGGGTTGACAGTAAGTGGGATCTCCAACCTCATCATCATCACCCTGTGCGTTATCACACCCATCGTCCTCAGAGCCAACCTGTTCCTGCCCTGACAAAAAACTAAAGTTGTCGCTCCAATCAGGTATTTGAGTCTCATCATCGTCTTCCTCATTGTCTCCACCAACAGGAGTTACAGTTTGGGAATGAGGGTCTACATTATGGTCAGAACCTTCTGCGTCTGGTCTTGGATCTGACTCATAAAGATTCTGGGCATCAGTGCAGATCATTTCCTCGTCTGGATTCACAGAAGCGCTGGAGTCGACCTCTGATTCCCAGGCTATAGTATGAGTAAACAGCTCTGCAGACTCAACCATCTGTTCTATCTCATACTCAGACGGGCAGCTGGAGATTTGGGAGCTGTGAGGAAGCAAGTGCGATTGGGGTGACACCTTTGAGGAACTGGAGTATTTGTGATGTTGAAGTTGATGTGGAGGAGAGCCCACTTAAAGGAACACTTGATATCCGTTGAAGCACCTACTGTTTTTGTGCCTCATCTGGAATTTGTAGCGATTGGCGTGGCCGTAAGTAGGGGATCTTATCACATTGTCCGCTAAAAGAAGTAGACATTTTAGTTTGGCTGGAAGATGGTCTTTCTTCTGCAGATGTTACTGTTGCTTTAACACCTAACCCATGGACACAACCTTTTTTCCCCTTCCCAACACGCCTATTCCCCTTTCCACCAGCAGCAGGCCTTTTTCCACTCATTTTGGTGGTTAACTAATTCACAACTCTGGAGTTGTTTGCACAAAAAAACAATGGATGGGAACCGAGCAGAGCTGAGTGGCCAAACTGTGGTATTAGGCCAAAACTATTGGCTGGGTTAGATGCAGAAAAAAATTATATTCAATTTGCAACCTGATGGAGGTCAGTATAGATGGACTAATAGAACAAGTCCCACACACAGCTAGAAGCCCAAATATTTTTTCAGAGGTAGATGCAGAAAAAAATTGTATTCAGTTTGCAACCTGATGGAGGTCACTATAGATGGACTAATAGAGAAAGTCCCACACACTGCTAGAAGGCCAAATATTTTTTCAGAGCTAGATACAGACAAAAAATTATTTTGAATTTGCAACCTGATGGAGGTCAGTATAGGTGGACTAATAGAACAAGTCCCACACACTGCTAGAAGGCCAAATATTTTTTCAGAGCTAGATGCAGAAAAAAATTATATTCAGTTTGCAACCTGATGGAGGTCAGTATAGATGGACTAATAGAACAAGTCCCACACACAGCTAGAAGCCCAAATATTTTTTCAGAGGTAGATGCAGAAAAAAATTATATTCAGTTTGCAACCTTATGGAGGTCAGTATAGATGGACTAATAGAACAAGTCCCACACACAGCTAGAAGCCCAAATATTTTTTCAGAGGTAGATGCAGAAAAAAAATATATTCAGTTTGCAACCTGATGGAGGTCAGTATAGATGGACTAATGGAGAAAGTCCCACACACTGCTAGAAGGCCAAATATTTTTTCAGAGCTAGATGCAGACAAAAAATTATTTTTAATTTGCAACCTGATGGAGGTCAGTATAGATGGACTAATAGAGAAAGTCCCACACACTGCTAGAAGGCCAAATATTTTTTCAGAGCTAGATACAGACAAAAAATTATTATCAATTTGCAACCTGATGGAGGTCAGTATAGGTGGACTAATAGAACAAGTCCCACACACTGCTAGAAGGCCAAATATTTTTTCAGAGCTAGATGCAGAAAAAAATTATATTCAGTTTGCAACCTGATGGAGGTCAGTATAGATGGACTAATAGAACAAGTCCCACACACAGCTAGAAGCCCAAATATTTTTTCAGAGGTAGATGCAGAAAAAAATTATATTCAGTTTGCAACCTGATGGAGGTCAGTATAGATGGACTAATAGAACAAGTCTCACACACAGCTAGAAGCCCAAATATTTTTTCAGAGGTAGATGCAGAAAAAAAATATATGCAGTTTGCAACCTGATGGAGGTCAGTATAGATGGACTAATGGAGAAAGTCCCACACACTGCTAGAAGGCCAAATATTTTTTCAGAGCTAGATGCAGACAAAAAATTATTTTTAATTTGCAACCTGATGGAGGTCAGTATAGATGGACTAATAGAGAAAGTCCCACACACTGCTAGAAGGCCAAATATTTTTTCAGAGCTAGATGCAGAAAAAAATTATATTCAGTTTGCAACCTGATGGAGGTCAGTATAGATGGACTAATAGAACAAGTCCCACACACAGCTAGAAGCCCAAATATTTTTTCAGAGCTAGATGCAGAAAAAAATTATATTCAATTTGCAACCTGATGGAGGTCAGTATAGATGGACTAATAGAATGATGCTATGCCCAAAAGATTTTACTTCACTAGGTGCAGTAAAAAAATTGGTATTCTATACACAGGTGGTATATCTTGCAACACAGATAGGCTACTCCACTGACTAACACACTCTGCAATAGGCCAAAAAGGATTAGCTTTGCTAGATTCAGCCAAATGCTGTGAAAAAAACTTGCACAGCACTGGCACAGACCTGCCTGGCAAAAACTGATAGGAACTGATGTAACCTAGTCCTGAAAAGGACTGCAATTACAATTAGTCTTTACTCCCACAACCTATCTATTTAAGAGCACAGACCTGCCTGATAAAAGTCGTAGGAAATGCTGTAACCTAGTCCTTAAAAGGACTGCAATCACAACTATTCCCTACTCCCAAGCTATCTGTAGATTTGTGCGAAAATTGGCTTGAAATTAACAAGGTATAGCGCACACAGCAACAGCGGTGCCGTCTAACACGCAGCTGCAGCAGTGAGAAAATGGTGGCGACGGGGAAAATGGCTTGGTCTTATAGGGCAAGGACATGGGACATACACTGCCAATGACACATGCCCTTGCTTGTGTGAAAAAAAGCACTTCGCTCCGTGTGTGCGCTGCTGATAGGCTGACAGATTGCACCTCCCCACTGCAAATGCGGGAAAGAGAAAAAAAAATGGAGATCTTCATTATTCCTGCAGAGATCCATCCCCTGCCCTTCCCCCCACCCCGCTGTACACTCAAACTGCGTATTAACATTAATTTTCATCATTACTGAGAAAAAATCCAGTTATGATTTTGGTGCACAAACAGTTATCGAACATAACCTCGAACAGCCGAATTTTTCTCAAATCGTTCGTGTTCGCCGAACGGCTCGAACACCGCCCAAAACAGCTCGAATTTGAGATTGGCGAACAGTTCGAGTCGAACAACGCTCATCTCTACTAGTGACGTCCTTTTGCCGCGCCATGTTAAATTCCTCTGTCAGAGATTGACAGCTGCATTTAACATCTTAACAGCTGCCGGTGGATCGTGATTCCTCCTGCGGCTGTTAGGGGACATGACAGCTGATCAGATCACCAGAAAGTTGCGTGCTCATGGCGCTGAAGGGAGAGACACTACATGTGCTGTACGTGTACGGCACATAATAATTTAGTGGCCTCGACCGGAGTGTAGGAACGCCACTCAACCATATCAAGAAGTACCAAAGCTATACAGAAGTGATTGAGCAACAAAAAAGTAATTATTCCACAAAACCATATCAAAGTCAAGATCCCATTCCTATTTAGAATCTGTAATATTATATAGAAATTTTAATATACAGTCATCATCTATGCAACCTAGAACCAATCTGATTGGTAAAATGTGTGAAAGTCGCTCACAAAATGTGTGCAAAGCTGGTAAAACATAGTTTAATAAACTTAAAGATAATAATAATAATAATAAAGTGCATATGGTATCACTATAGGGCAGACACAATGTCTAATGGATTCAAGTGCTCTGGTAATCCCTGACCTCCAACATCCAGTAAAAAGGCAGTTACATTGAATAAAAATAATTACCAGCAGATATAAACCAATTAGTAATAATTTATTACACATAAAAATAAATACAATCAGAAATATGAAACCTAAATAAAAGTTACCATGGAGCCCTCGTGGAAGAAATATAGCATGCAAATGTCAGTAATTCCAATACACAGCACTTGGAATTAGTGTGTGATCGACCCTTATATTAAAGATATCTGATAATTGCAAAAAAAAAGCTTTTTATGTTGCGATTTCAGTGTGTTTTGTGTGACACCACTTTATATATTTGGATAAATGCCCAAGAATATATCCATGAAGAATATTACAAATAAAATGATGTTCAAATGGCCATGTGTGTATGTAGGAGTCTCTCACCACTCTCCTCGATGTAACATCTGTATTAGATCAAAAATGAACCCAGTGCTCCTGCTGTCCAGGTCCCAGCAATACAGCTGGAGTGGCTTATGATTCAGATGGGTTGTATCGATATAGGCACCTCAATGGTTATGAGGTAGCTGTCTCCCACCGTACTTGATGGTTGTACTTCATAATCCACGGTGTGTTGGCTGCCGTCCTGCTGTCTGTTTGACAGTGAGAAGATAGACGTGGAGCCTAATCTTACATCACACGTGTTCTCCTTTATGCATCATGACAAAGTTGGTATACAAAGATGTAACATATTGACACTCAAAAGTATTTCAGCCGGGCATATGCTCAGAAAGAGGGTAGTGTAAGTGCAAATATATCCTGGAAATCAATGGCGTCGTATAAGTCACAAGACGCGTTTCAAAACCACCCAGGTTCCTTTCTCAATACTGAGTTGCTTTCTTGTGTAACTCCATTTTAACTCCAAATAAGGATCGTAGCAAAATATGAAGTGGATCAGTAGCAAATTGAGGTTGAAAGCTGAATAGCGTTCCAATGACCGTGTGGAGCCTATGGAGTGGATGTATATAATATATGTCACCACAAAGCATAAAAATAAGAAATAGGAGGTATAATGCACTAAAACAATATACAAAATAATATAATACAATATGTCATTAAAATATTATAAATATATATAAAAAATAAAAAAAGACTAAATTAATATGTAACACAATAAAATATGGATAAACATACAGTAGGTATATGTAGTATCCTTGCAAGAGAAAAAAGAGTAGCACTCACCGGCAAATGTAAAAAACACTCTTTATTCTTGATCCATGGTAAAAACAGACGGGCAGGGGAGCATGTGATGCACTGTTAGGACGACGGACGTTTCGCGCTCCGGCGCTTCAACGGGTCCTGTGTTTCTGCTCTTAGACTGGATAGGTATACGTAGGACAGTTAGTTCCATTAGACAGGAGTATTGTAGCGCTGGCGTCCCTGCCCTCTGCTAGGCAGGGACGCTGCTCCCCTCACCGCTCTGCTCCGTGCCCGGCGTCCTCTCCCCGCTCTGCTGTCAGCGCGCGCTCCTTCCCGGCGTCCTCCTCCCGCTCTGCTCTCAGCGCGCGCTCCTTCCCGGCCCCTGTGCTTAGGGCGCGCGCGCGCTCCCCTCCTCTTAAAGGGGCCGCGCGCGCCGTCCTAAGGAGTCCCCGGCCAATGGCCGGAGGACTTCATCATATATAAGGCACCTCCTCCAGAATGGAGGAGCCCGAGCAATGTTGTTTGCACCTGTGTCTCACCTGTGCTTCAGCCCTCAGGTCCCGCTGCCAGTTTCCTGCCAGTTTCCTGCCAGTTACCTGCCTGATTCCTGCCTGAATACTTGTTACCTGTCTGCCAGTCTGAGGTCCGACGGTCTGCCTTACTACTCCTGTCAGTCTGTCTAAAGGACCAGCCTGCCCGCTCACCTGGGAGCGCACATCAGCTACCTGCCTGCTTTCCTGAGGTCCGACGGTCTGCCTTACAACTCCGGTCAGTCTGTCTATGGACCAGCTTGCCCGCTCACCTGGGAGCGCTTCTCCGTTACCTGCCTGCTTGCCAGCCCGGAGGCTCCGTTGTCACGTGCTGTGACCACCAGCTATTCCAGACTCTTGCCCGCTCACCTGGGAGCGCTTCTCCGTTACCTGCCTGCTTGCCTGCCCGGAGGCTCCGTTGTCACGTGCTGTGACCATCAGCTACTTCAGACTCTTGTCCGCTCACCTGGGAGCGCTTCTCCGTTACCTGCCTGCTTGCCAGCCCGGAGGTTCCGCCGTCACGTGCCGTGACCACCTGCTATTCCAGAGACTCTCGCTTGCTCACCTGGGAGCACACATCTACCATCTGCCTGCTAGCCTACCCGGAGGCTCTGCCATCACAGGTCGTACCTACCCTTTACCCAGAGACTGCCCTGATCACTTGCCGTATCTCCCTGTCCGTTCATCCAGAGACTGCCACCCGCTCCCTTACAAGGGCCGCCCCCTTGTATAGTAGCTCAGAGGTTCCGCCTCCCAGACCCGTTACAGTTTGCTCGGGCCATGGAACCCGGTGGCACCCAAGCTCCCTCGCTCTCGGACCTCTGTCTTGAACTGTCCCGTCAGAGGTCCCAACAGGAGTCCATCCTGGGTCACCTGCGGAATGTTAATACTCACCTGAACACTCTGTCTGATCCACCAACAACCTCCGCCAGTGCCATATCTTGCAATCCGGCAGCTCCGCTGCCCACTAATACCATGGTATCCTACCCCGGACCCCGGCTTTCTGCACCTCCTCGCTTCGGAGGCGACTCCGTCCAGGCTCGGGCTTCTTAAATCAGTGCACCCTGCATTTCGAACTTTTGTCCTACCAGTTTAACTCCAACCGGGCCAAAATTGCCTTCATCATGTCCCATCTCACCGGGGAGGCCCTGGCCTGGCTAAATCCTCTATGGGAGAGAGGAGACCCCCTGGTGTCCAACTTGCCTGCTTTTCTCACGGCTTTCCGGAAAGTCTTCGACGAACCCGGACGGAAGACCTCATCTGCATCATCGTTGCTACGCCTCCGTCAGGGGAGTCTCACCGTGGGCCAATATGCCATACGGTTCCGTACCCTTGCCTCGGAGCTGGCCTGGGATAACGACGCTCTGGTTTCCGTCTTCTGGGAGGGTCTGTCCGGCCGTATTAAAGATGAACTTGCCGGTCGGGACATTCCTACCACTCTCGATGACTTAATAACTCTTGCCACCCGGATTGACCTACGGTTCCAGGAGCGTGCCAGAGAGGTCACCCGTGAGAGGAGGTTACCACGTCTAGCTCCTACTTTTCAGAAACCCGTCACTCCTTCTGTCTCTAACCAGGTACACCCTCCTGAGCCTATGCAGGTCGACCAGACCAAGATGGTCAAGACACATCAGGACTTACGCCGTGCCGAGGGGACCTGCTTCTACTGTGGCAGTAAGGAGCACCGGATCCGTGCCTGCCCGGAGAGGTCGGGAAACGCCTGTGTCTAGGTTCGCTCAGAGAGGTCCACCTAGACAAGAATAAATCCTCTCCATCCCTGCTGTTGTCAGTTTCAATCGTCTACGGGGAGAACCGTTATTTCGAACTAGCCCAACTGGACTCTGGAGCAGCCGGGAATCTTATTTCACAGTCCCTGGTAGAGAAATACCGCATCCCCACCAAACCTCTGGCTGTACCCTTGTCTGTGGCTGCCGTGGATGGGGGTCTCTTACCACGCCCCATCCAACTCATCACCGAATCCATTACTCTGCAGGTGGGAATGCTGCATTCTGAGAGTATCTCCTTTCATGTTCTGCCTGGACTCTCTCACGCCCTCTTGCTAGGTCTGCCTTGGCTCCAGAAACATGCACCCGTGCTTGACTGGCAAACCGGAGAAGTCCTTCGCTGGGGTCAAGACTGTCATAAGACCTGCCTGGTTCCCGTCCGTCCCTCTCCTACCCCAGCTAATCTACCTGGACTTCCAATTCCTTATTGGTCTTATGCTGATGTCTTTAATAAAAAGGAGGCAGAGACATTACCCCCTCATAGACCATACGACTGTCCCATCGACCTGTTACCCGGTACTACTCCTCCCCGTGGGCGTATTTATCCTTTATCCGCTGCTGAGACCCGGTCGATGTCCGAATATATTGAGGAGAATCTGGCCAGGGGATTCATCCGGAAATCTACCTCCCCGGCGGGAGCAGGCTTCTTTTTCGTCAAAAAGAAGGACGGCTCTCTCCGTCCCTGTATAGACTATAGAGGCCTAAACCAGATCACGGTGAAGAATAAGTATCCCCTTCCGCTCATTCCAGAATTATTTGATCGTCTGAGGGGGGCTAGAATCTTCACCAAACTAGACCTCCGTGGGGCGTACAACCTGGTTCGTATCCGTCAAGGGGATGAATGGAAGACGGCATTCAACACCCGGGACGGCCACTATGAATACCTGGTAATGCCCTTTGGTCTCTGTAACGCTCCTGCCGTCTTTCAAGAGTTGGTCAATGACATCTTCCGGGACCTTCTCTACTCCTGCGTAGTGGTGTACCTGGACGACATCTTGGTCTTCTCTCCGGATCTCCAGACTCACCGGAGGGACGTTCGTCAGGTCCTGCTCAGGCTCAGGCAGAATCACCTCTTCGCTAAATACGAGAAGTGCCTCTTTGAGCAGACCTCGCTTCCGTTTTTGGGCTACATTATTTCTCAGACCGGCCTACGAATGGATCCAGAGAAACTGTCTGCCATCGAGAAATGGCCTCGACCGGAGGGGCTGAAGGCCATTCAGCGGTTCCTGGGCTTCGCCAACTACTACCGCCTCTTCATACCACACTTCTCTTCCCGGACTGCCCCAATTTCCGCGCTCACCCGTAAGGGTACTAATCCCAAAGAGTGGCCGCCCGAAGCAGAAGAAGCCTTTCTTTCCTTAAAACAGGCCTTCTCTTCCGCCCCGGTGCTGCATCGCCCGGACGGCAACAAGCAGTTCTTCCTGGAAGTGGACGCCTCCTCCTCTGGAGCTGGAGCGGTACTTACTCAAAAATCTTCTTCCGGGAGGATGGTAACTTGCGGCTTCTTCTCTAAACTCTTCTCCTCCTCAGAGCGCAATTATTCCATAGGAGATCGAGAGTTTTTGGCCATCAAACTGGCATTGGAGGAGTGGCGTTACCTGCTTGAGGTGGCTCTTCACCCGGTAATAATTTACACTGACCACAAGAACTTGGCTTACCTCCAGCATGCCCAGAGACTTAACCCGCGCCAAGCCCGGTGGTCCTTGTTTTTTGCTCGTTTTGATTTTGTCCTTCATTTTCGCCCAGCTGACAAAAACGTCAAGGCGGACGCCTTGTCTCGATCCTTTCTGGTATCTGATCTCGAGGAAGATCCGAAACACATCATCGATCCCGCCAGAGTAATGCAGGTGGCTCCCGTGAGTCTAAATCGTCTCCCTCCCGGAAAGACGTTCGTATCAGTACCTGATCGGGAGAAGATCCTTCACTGGGGTCACTCGTCTAAACTGGCTGGCCACGCTGGTCAGAAGAAGACCCTCCAGCTTATTTCCCGGCACTACTGGTGGCCTACCCTGCACAAGGATGTAATAGACTTTGTTTCTGCCTGTGTGTCCTGCGCCCGCAACAAGGTTCCGAGACATCTGCCAGCCGGTCGCCTCCTTCCGCTCCCAGTACCTGCTGCCCCCTGGCAGCATATTGCAATGGACTTCATAACTGACCTCCCACTCTCTGCCGGTTGTACGGTCATTTGGGTGGTCGCTGACCGCTTCTCCAAGATGGCTCATTTCGTTCCCCTGCCAGGCCTCCCGTCTGCACCCGAGCTAGCTAGAGACTTTATTTGTCACATCTTCCGTCTTCATGGCCTGCCCCTCCACATCGTGTCGGATCGTGGGGTACAGTTCACCTCACGCTTCTGGAGAGCCACTTGTAAACTACTAGACGTCACCCTGGACTTCTCTTCCGCTTACCACCCACAGTCCAATGGTCAAGTGGAGCGGATCAATCAGAACCTGACCAGTTACCTCCGGCACTTCGTTAATGCCCACCATTCTGACTGGGTGGATCTCCTACCATGGGCCGAGTTCTCTTACAATAATCACGAGAGCGAATCCTCCTCCAAATCCCCGTTTTTTGTAGTCTTTGGTCAGCATCCTCGGATTCCTTTTCCTGTCTCCACCTCGGTGGACAACCCGGCTGCGGAATCTCTCGTTAGCAAATTTTCCTCCATTTGGGAGAGTACCCGATCCGCACTCCTTCAGTCTTCCGAGCGTATGAAAAGACACGCTGACAAAAAACGTCTGGACCCTCCTCAATTCCGTCCTGGGGATAAAGTCTGGCTCTCGTCCAAATATGTCCGGCTCAAGATCCCTTCCTATAAGTTAGGGCCTCGGTTCATCGGCCCACTGGAGGTCATCAGTCAGATCAACCCGGTGGCCTATAAATTGAAACTCCCGGCCAACTTACGGATCCCTAACTCCTTCCATGTATCTCTCCTCAAACCTGTGGTACTTAACTCTTTTTCCAAGTCTACAGGTACGCCTCCTGCTCCGGTTTCTGCTGAGGACGAGTTTGAGGTAGAGAACATTCTTGCCACCAAAAGGGTAAGAGGAAAGACCTTTTTTCTGGTAGATTGGAAGGGGTTTGGTCCTGAGGAGAGAACGTGGGAGCCCCGGGAGAACATCCATGCCCCTCTCATCCTAGCTAAATTTCTGTCTGGCCTAAAAAAGGGGGGGCCTAAAGGGGGGGGTACTGTAGCGCTGGCGTCCCTGCCCTCTGCTAGGCAGGGACGCTGCTCCCCTCACCGCTCTGCTCCGTGCCCGGCGTCCTCTCCCCGCTCTGCTGTCAGCGCGCGCTCCTTCCCGGCGTCCTCCTCCCGCTCTGCTCTCAGCGCGCGCTCCTTCCCGGCCCTTGTGCTTAGGGCGCGCGCGCGCGCGCTCCCCTCCTCTTAAAGGGGCCGCGCGCCGTCCTAAGGAGTCCCCGGCCAATGGCCGGAGGACTTCATCATATATAAGGCACCTCCTCCAAAATGGAGGTGCCCGAGCAATGTTGTTTGCACCTGTGTCTCACCTGTGCTTCAGCCCTCAGGTCCCGCTGCCAGTTTCCTGCCAGTTTCCTGCCAGTTTCCTGCCAGTTACCTGCCTGATTCCTGCCTGAATACTTGTTAACTGTCTGCCAGTCTGAGGTCCGACGGTCTGCCTTACTACTCCTGTCAGTCTGTCTAAAGGACCAGCCTGCCCGCTCACCTGGGAGCGCACATCAGCTACCTGCCTGCTTTCCTGAGGTCCGACGGTCTGCCTTACAACTCCGGTCAGTCTGTCTATGGACCAGCTTGCCCGCTCACCTGGGAGCGCTTCTCCGTTACCTGCCTGCTTGCCAGCCCGGAGGCTCCGTTGTCACGTGCTGTGACCACCAGCTATTCCAGACTCTTGCCCGCTCACCTGGGAGCGCTTCTCCGTTACCTGCCTGCTTGCCTGCCCGGAGGCTCCGTTGTCACGTGCTGTGACCATCAGCTACTTCAGACTCTTGTCCGCTCACCTGGGAGCGCTTCTCCGTTACCTGCCTGCTTGCCAGCCCGGAGGTTCCGCCGTCACGTGCCGTGACCACCTGCTATTCCAGAGACTCTCGCTTGCTCACCTGGGAGCACACATCTACCATCTGCCTGCTAGCCTACCCGGAGGCTCTGCCATCACAGGTCGTACCTACCCTTTACCCAGAGACTGCCCTGATCACTTGCCGTATCTCCCTGTCCGTTCATCCAGAGACTGCCACCCGCTCCCTTACAAGGGCCGCCCCCTTGTATAGTAGCTCAGAGGTTCCGCCTCCCAGACCCGTTACAAGTATACACCTCACTACAGGACTACAGGAGTATAGGTAAACTTTTAGGAATGTTGTGTCATTTGCATAACACTTTTTTAAAACTATTTTCCCTTATATTACATACTGTGTATACAAGGATAGAGTTTATGTGTTATGAAAGTTAATAGATGACTCCCTGGGTTGTGAGGGTCTATGGATAATTGGTCAGGTGGTACCTCTGTTGGGGCTTGGGGTAATGGGACTAGCTTCTCATGCAGATAGAGGTAAATAGCGATTGGACGTTTTCCATCTATACATCCTCCTCCTACAATGTTTTTTTCACCCTTCCATTGACATAACAACATTATTACTAGACACATAAACTCTATCTTTGTATATACAGTATGTAATTTCAAAAAGAAAAGAGTATTTTAAAAAAGTGATACAACATTCCTAAAAGTCTACCTATAATCCTGTATATTTTTTTAATTCATTTAATTCTGCTTTTTTACTAGGACTGTTAGTCTGGAAAAATTAGGGATTCACACTATATTTTTTCTGAGTCCTACAAATATGTCTCTGAATTAGGCTCTTGGAAGTACTGCATACCCACCAGCAGAGTCTCTTTTGATAGGCACAATGCATAGTGAATGGATAAACATCCATTTTACATACATATATTACTTTCATATAAATTATTTTTTAAAGTCTATTAATTCATTTTCATTTTTTTAAGTATTTTTATACATACGGTACATATGTATATACTTATGTATATGTTTTCCCTCCTTAAGCATATATGCATTTTTATCCTTTATTTAATAATGTTTGTATACATTTTTATATATTGTATTATACCCCATAAATTAAGGTCTCTCTGTATCCCAAAAAGCCTTTTCTGCTGTCTATTCTGAGTAATAATCTATGTGGGCACAATCTGCAGCTCTAAATTTTTTCCTGCGGTCCCTAATCAGCTAACCTGACGAAGGGGAACTGAGATTTCTCTAAAACGCGTAGGTTTATGGACGCTGCAGGACTCCGTACCTAGCATTAGTGATGTCACACACTACTCCAGCATTCACCCTAGTGGTTACCGGGGACATTACCGGCTGGAGCGCCCTGGTCTCATCAACTTCTGCGAAGATTTTCAGCGTCACGTTGCACACTACCCACATCCAGCCATCCCAGGGCTTTGGATCCTTACAGCGGATAAACGTGCACTCAAGAGAGCACATAGGTAGAAGGAGAGCTCCTACCCTCCAGGAGGTGATTGGAGACCACCATAAAGAGGAACCAATGTCTGCGACCTATATGTCTACCTGACACCCCTTATACAGTTTAGGGCGATAGTATCAATCCTTTATCTAGTAGCTATTCTCCCTTACCAGTTTTCACACAGGACCCGCTGATCTATCAGCAGCTTTCACCAATACCCCCCACCTTCCCCTTTTTTGGGCGCTTGTGTTTTTTAACCTAATTTCTTTCTAGATTCAGCTCCCAACATTTGTGATAGATAATTTCCTCCTATATATAGAAATAGGCTTTTGAATTGCTGTTTTGAAATGATTGGAAAGTGCATGTTTAACGAAAAATGTTTTATATTATTCATTTGTTCTGTCTCCTTTTTGAAGAGGGCTCAGTGTCCTGCTAATATATTGTTTTGAACATGGGCCCTGAATTAAATATACAGTATAACTTCTTCACTTTCACATGTTAACACGCACTCAACAAAAAAATGCAAGTGTATTGTCGCTTTAATGTAGCGGTAGCTCGCACATCCTACTGCTGTGTATTGGAATCACTGATATTCGTATTTTATCTTGATTATCAATATTTCTTACACGGGACCCCATGATATCATATTACTGACTGTATTTATTTTTTATGTGTAATAAATTATTACTAATAGGGGGATTTATATGTGCTGGTAGTTATTTTTATTCAATAAACTTAAGGCTGTAATTGCTACAACACGTGGTTCCACCATATACTAATCTGTAGGGTTTACAGACATATAATGAATATGAACATTTTGGAGACTATTGCCTTGTAGTATAAAATGCTAGAACACATTAGTGTAATTTGTGGGGTTGATACTTTTAAAAGCCATTAGATGTCTTGTTATATATTAGATAACTGTTTGGGTTTATTGTTCTGGAAATCCTGAACACAGGTTTACAGAGGAACACACACAAGTATCTCACCAGCGCACACGGAGAAGAGCATTGTATCCAGAACATGGGGAGAACATGCAGACCTCCTAAACTTTTCTATAGCACTCAAAGCCTTGAATTAGTTTTTTTCTAGGCTTCAGGGTGTTCAGCACATGTATAAATAGACAATACAATGTAGTCTACTATATATACAGAGAAATGCTGTGTCTGCACACACAGGAAGACAAACAAACTGCATGAATAAACCTAATTTCATAGTATAGTATGTGTATAAACACAAACCTCCATGCTGCAATTACATTGTATGACTAAACAACTATCTGATAACAATCAATGGCAGCTTGATGGGGACTCTAGTTGTGACGCTCACAGCCCTCCCTGGGAAATGGGGGTACTCGGAGCCGGGTCAGATGTTGGGGAGGCAGTCGTGGCCTGGACCCGTTCCGTGCCCAGGGCCGTCACATTAAAAGTAATGGGCTATCAGGGTTGAGTGGTATTTATCGACTACGCCACCTGTGGTGTCTGGTGATGCGCCACCAGCGCTGCTAGCAGTCCTCT
The DNA here is from genome assembly GCF_046119375.1 of Phyllobates terribilis. Classification (NCBI taxonomy): domain Eukaryota; kingdom Metazoa; phylum Chordata; class Amphibia; order Anura; family Dendrobatidae; genus Phyllobates; species Phyllobates terribilis. The sequence continues at coordinate 310,712,409 of NW_027362764.1, forward strand.
GAGGCTGGATGTTGTGGCAGCAGGCGATGGTATAACTCCCCACAGGCGGAGCTGGGCCTCAGGGCAGAAGAGCGGATGGAGGAGGTAGTAGTAGTGAGGAAGTTCTCGTGCTGTGCGGTGCGGTGTAATAATAAGAGTCCGGAGGCCTTAGGGATAGTCTTCCACATCTTTACTCATGGTTTTGGTAAGCAGCGGCAAGGCTTCTCCCTGCTCCTCACGGCACTCTGTGGCCACCAGAGACGAGGGCTCAGCGCACCCAGGATATTCAGGCACTTCGATCAGGACCCTCTGAGTGTTCTTAAACTGTCCCTTTCGACCTCTCCTGTCCGTGTACGTGCAAAGGCTGGGTCTCCTCTGGACTATGCACAGATATAGGGTAAGGCGGCAATTCCGTTCCGCCCGTCACCCGATGGGATCCACTGTAGCCTACCGGGCTTCTCTGACAGAGACGTGAAGTGGCAAAGTCAGATATCGGGGGCCGGTACCCCTCTTGCAGCAGGAGTCCCTCTGGCCAGGCCAGAATGGAGAGTACAGGTGGCGTACGCCGCTCCGTCCGTGCTCCCTGGGATCCTTTTGCTTGTGGAGCTGTCACTATAGCTCCCGACCTTCTTAAGCAAGGGAACTTGACCGGGGTAGAGACACTGTTAACTCATACCCGCTCCTTGTGTCAAGGTCAGAGCACGAGGACCGTGCATCTTCAGCACACTGCAGACTCCTACACAAGGCCGCTGCCAGCTGTGAAGATCACAATCAAAGAACTAAGAATCAAGAACGGAACCAAGAACCTTGTGTTCAAGATGGCTGGCTATTAGATATCAAATTATATGTGTAAACTAAAACTGTGTTCTACCCTTCACCCACTACATGGTTCCCCTAACTTTTGGTTCCCCTCACTTGTGATCCTGCTGAGGCAGCACTATGGTGTATACTTGCCTCCCATAGGTCAGGAGTGTGTAGTGTTGAATGTAGATTCAGGGTCCTGACCAGTGCACCTTCCTTACCTGGGTGAGGAGACACTACACCTGCTGACAGGCTGCAGTATCCCCCCTTGTGGCGACCGAACCCTCAGGGGCGCCACATAGCGCTAAGGCATAAATGTGACCTTGGATGAATAAATCCTTCACATTTGTGCATATTGTAGTTCTGCATTTCTCTGAAGCGTGGATTCTGATTTAGTAGCCCAGACATTGTTCTACTTTCCACTGTACTTTAGTTTAAGGATACAGTGAAGTGATAGCAGAACTGGTGGGGTTAGGTGGACTTGGTGGCTATGTAGGGCACCACTGAGATATTGGGCAATGTATGGACCAAAGAGAGAAAATAAAACAATTCTGTTGATTTTCTAATTGGATGCTATACTCTATAGATATACTCTAAGGCCACGGCCCCACTATCAGTATTTGGTCAGTATTCGGTCATTATTTTTTCTCAGGAGTGGGAGCCAAAATCAGGAGTGGGTGATAAATGCATAATTGGTGACTTGTTTCTATTATACTTTCCCTCTGATTGTTCCTCACCTGGTTTTGGCTCTCATTCCTGAGAAAAAATACTGACCGAATACTGACCAAATACTGCTAGTGGGGCCGTGGCCTTAGAGACAATTACATGGCACTCACCCGAGTTGAATCCATTGCTTCTTTATTTCTTCACAATAGGTACTCACAAAGGCCGAACCACCACAAATGCAGTCATGGACATGGTCATCATAGTCATCTGCACCGGGCTACATCCACTTTGGCCACATGCTGTGGTGGTTTCTACCTTTTAAATACGTGTTATATATTTTATGATGAGATATAGAATCTATTCATTCTTGGTGAGTGATTCAGTGTATGTGCCATAAAAGAAGAAGTCTCATCTATATTTTTATTCCATAATCCATCAACCCATCCTAATTATGTATGTAAGGGCGCAGACAGACGGACGTATTTCTCATGCGCGAATCACATTGGAAGCCTCGGACAGGCCGTCGGCTCTCCTGAGCGTGACAGCTGCATAGAAATACATCACGCTGTCACGCTCAGGTCAGGAGAGGTGCCGGCCAGTCCGTGCACTGTGATGCCATCCTCACACGAGAAAATACAGCCGTCTGTCTGCCCCCTAATGGTGTATAACTGGTGTGTTATATAGTTAACAAATAATGCAATGTGACTTCCATTTTGACATTCCGTTTGTCTGTTTTGTTTTTAGAAAAGACAAATATTATTCATGGGCAGAAAAGTATCCATCACAGAACTTATCCAAACAGAAGAAAGAGGAGTCCACTGTTATGAGGTCCATCTGGGTAGAGTTAAAATACCTACTAATCTCCATCTTCCCTAGTTTCCTACACCGCTCTGGTCTCCTTTTTTCTCACGTGACCTGAAATCAGACCAGCCAGCTCACAAACAGATTTATGTCTGGACAGAAAATCACTTACTCAGTGAAAGTGTATGGAGACTTGTTCTTAGTTTCCTAGTTTTACACTGGGAAAACAACGACTGTGTGCTCCGGCAAAACTGCAGAGTGGTTACATGGCACAAAAGAGGATCGGATCAGAGCTGGAAACTGGAGAAGATGGCGATCGATAAGTATTTTAACTTCATCCAAATGGACTCCAGTCAATGGAATCCCTCTGCTTCTGTTTGGATTCATGATGCAATGGAAACTATTGTGCTCATGAATTCTGTTTGACTTTTTTAAAAACGAAACAGACAAACGGAAAGTCAGAACACATGTCAGAACACATTATTACTTTACTGTATGATTCTGAAATTGCTCTTTATTACATAGTAATTTATTATACAGTGTTGTGTAAAAGTTTTAGCCAAGTATAGAAATAATGCTGCAAAGTATGAATCCTTTCAAAACTAGAGGTTTTAATAGGTTGTTTGTATGATTTAAAAAAAAAGCAAACTAAATGAACAAAAGAGAAATGTAAATCACCCTTTACTCTCAATACAGCAACTAAGCATCAATCCTTCTAGGTACATGTACAGTGTTAGGCTGTGTGCCCACTATGCGTTTTTTAAGCGTTACCGCAGAGGCAATTCCGCTGCAGAAATGCTTACAAAACGCATGGTAGAAGGTCTGCCATGTTCCGCAATGATAATCCTCATGTGCTGTGCACATGCTGCGGAAATTTCAGTTGTGGATTATCATTGCGGAAAAATCCGCAGCACTACCAATTATTTTGCGGAATTGCGACTTTTTCGCCGCCATTGACTTGCATTGGACCGCATGTCATCCGCATCACTGCATCTGCCAATGCGGATAACATGCGTTTCAATGTGCGGATGGTACCCGAGTTTGGAGAAGAGGAGACTCTCCTCCAGACTTGGGTACCACAGTACCTGTAAAGGAAAAGGAATAAAATAAAAAATATACATTATACTTACCTTCTGTTGGCCCCCGGTGTCTTTGTCCTGGCTTGCCGGCAGCTCGCGGTAGACTAAAGGACCTGCGGTGACGTTATTTAGTCATGTGATGGGTCACGCGACCGCTGAAGTCTGCGGTCGCGTGACCCATTACATGACTAAATAACGTCATGACAGGTCCTTTTAGTCTACCACAAGCTGCCAGCAAGCCAGGACAAGGACACCGGGGGCCATCAGAAGGTAAGTATAATATTTATTTTTTATTTTTTACCATTGTTTCGGTCACACTATATAAATCCATGCCGTTTGCATGGATTTATATAGTGTGACCAAGTTGTCAAGCACTTTCCAAGTGATGCTAAAATCGCTTTGAAAGCATTTGACAACCCGCATGCAGAAATGCTTGTGAAGAACGCTTCACTTCCGCTTGTCCCTGGCAGGAAAAACGCATGTACAATCCGCATGTACAATCCGCATGTACAATCCGCATGCGTTTTTTCTGCCAGGGAGATGCAGAAACGCTCAGTAAAAATCCAGAGCATTTCTGCATTGTGGGCACATAGCCTTAGAAGAAACTCAGTAGGGAGATTGTTCCAAACATCTTGAGATGTTCTGTGGATGTAGGCTTGCACAAATCATTATGTCTCTTCATGTAATCACAGACAGATTCAATGATAATGAGATCAGAGCTGTAGGGACCATATCATCACTTCTAGGACTCCTTGTTCTTCTTTACAGTAAAGATAGATCTAAGGGTATGTGTACATGGTCAGGAAACGCTGCGGATTGGACGCAAACCACATTACAAGGTTAGCACTGCAGCCTTGCAGCGCTGGGGTCCTGGGTTCAAATCCCACCAAGGACAACATCTGCAAGGATTTTGTATGTTCTCACTGTGTTTGCATGGGTTTCCTCCAGGTTCTCCGGTTTCCTCCCACATTCCAAGGACATTCTGATAGGGAATTCAGATTGTGAGCCCCAATGGGGACAGTGCCGATAATGTCTGTAAAGCGCTGTGGAATTAATGGTGCTATATAAGTAAGTAAAATAAATAAATAAATAAATTACTAGCAAAGTGGATGGGATTTCAAGAAATCCCATGCCCACTATGCGTCTTCGTGCACCTGCGGCTCACCCGCGGACACGGAAATGCGGCGCGTCTTTCCACACCGCAGAATATCAATTTCTTTTGCGAAGTCGCTAGTCTCCGCAAGAGAAATTAGATGAGTGCAATGTATTGATTGTGGTGAATCCACATGGTTCAATGAACAAATGCGGAATCACCTGCGTGCAGCACTTTGGACGCAGCATAAGTATACTGCGTACAAAGCGCTGACAGTATGGATAGGGTGCATATACCCTAAATAACAAAGAGTCCTTGAAGTGGTGATATAGCCCTACAAACATAGTGCTCAGCGTAAATGAGTACACCCCAACAGATTTGTCAGAAATCCTTTAGTTTCCTTTCAGAATCAACATTTTCTATAGAATAATATACTACAAAATACTCCCACAAATGTGGGCCACTGACTGCAAAGAACATTTGTTATTTTGCACACGCAAAAAAGTAATTTTCCTAACAAATTTATTCAAGACTATCCTGGAAAAATGAGTCCACCCCAATAAAAGTGTTAGGAGCAAAGCTAAATTTTAGACTATAAAATTATAATTTACAAGAATTTAACCACAGGTAAGTCTAATTATTCATTAAACAGATGCCCAGCATACAGTTGACTATAGAAGGGTCTTACGTAAAAAAGAAAACCCTTTCCCATTTCATGCTGTTACCAATGGCACCACATGGAAGAGATATGTCACAAGACCTAAAAAAAGGAATTCATTTATTTGCATAAGAATGATGAAATCTACAAGAAGATCAGCAAAGCTTTACTTATCAGTAAGAGTACTGTAGTATACAATACGGCATACACTGCAGAGGAACGGCATGCATGGGTGTCGTCCACGAAAGAAGTCTCTTCCACAATTTGCCCAAGGCCAAGATGAAAAAATATGAAGACTACTGGGATTCTATACTCTGTAGTGATGAGCCCAAGATAAATGTTTTTGGAACTGATACAGAGTAACCTATTCAGGGCTGCCACCAGAAATTTTGGGGCCCCATACTGGCAAAATTTTCGGGCCCCATTGAGACTCCACACAGACTCCACCCCAGCTCCGCCTCCATCCCTCAAACTTTACACAGTCCCACCGCTCTCTCTTGGAAAAACTCCACTTTCTGCACCAAATCCTCACCAATCACACATTAACAGTTCCCATCAAACACCAGATCACATACATAGCCAGCAGATTTTGTTTTGGCCAAAAGATATTTTAAGCTTCCACTGGGACAAGGTAGACTCTTCTGGCCAGGCCCTACTCTACAATAACCTATTTACAATTTCTTATATTACCCAATACTCTTTTTAGGTATATTTTTATTTATTTTTATTTAAGGGTATGTGTCACATGCATTTTTTAAAATGACCAATAATATCACATACAAGGGACAAATACTGTCACACCATGGCCGGACAACATATTACCACCACATAGTGACCGAATGATACCACATGCAAGGGACAAATGCAGACATACCATGACCAGACCACATATCACCACCATATAGTGACCAAGTAATACCACATACAAGGAACAAATATCGCCACACCGTGACCAGATCACATATAACCACCACAAAGTGACTTAATAATACCACATACAAAGGAAAAATACCGCCACACTATGACCAGATCACATATTACCACCATATAGTGACCAAATACTACAATACTGATCATTAATAAAAAAAAACTCAATACTAATATTACCACAAGTGCCATTATACACAGGAGCTCTGTACATAGTATACAATGTATGGTGTCAGTGTACAAATAACACACTGACTCACCGGTGATGTCTCTAGTTGAAGACCTTCATCTTCACTTTGCTTCTGCATACAGCACAGACCACCATCACTCCTTCCAGCCAGGACTCGTTTCTCAAAAAAATAACACAGGTATCTAGAGCACTGCTTCCAGAGCATATTCCCCAATATTTCCCCAACTTCTACACTACACTAGATGTAGAAAAAAGTGACCTAGGGCCGCCCTGCACAGTAACAGGACCCCCCTCACTGAAAACAGTATCCTCAAAAATAAAATACATCACAGCAGTAATAATATCCTTTTATTAGCCCCTAGAGCAGGGGTCCTCAAACTTTTTAAACAGGGGGCCAGTTCACGGTCCCTCAGACCATTGGAGGGCCGGAATATAGTTTGTAAAAAAAAATATGAACAAATTCCTATGCACACTGCACATATCTTATTTTGAAGTAAAAAAAACAATACAGGAACAAATACAATATTTAAAATGAAGAACAAGTAAAGTTAAATCAACCGGTATTTCAATAGGTAGGTAACTGTACCCAATAGGCAGCATAGGTCCCCAATAGGCAGGTAAATGTACCGAATAGGCAACATAGGTCCCCAATAGGCAGGTAAATATCCCCAATAGGCAGGTAAATGCCCCCAATAGGCAGGTAAATATCCCCAATAGGCAGCATAGGTCCCCAATAGGCAGCATAGGTCCTCAATGGGCAGGTAAATGTTCCCAATAGGCAGGCTGTTTCCCCCTTATAATGCCATATGCAGGCTGTTCCCCCCCTTATAATGCCCCATGCAGGCTGTTCCCCCCTTATAATGCCCCATGCTGGATGCCACCCCCCATATAATGCCCCATGCAGGATGTCCCTTTCTCACACCATATAATGCCCCATGCAAGATATCACTCCCCTGTCTTTATAATGCCCCATGCAGGATGTCCCTTCCCCCCCCCCATATAATGCCCCATGCAGGATGTCACCCCCCATATCATGCCCCATGCAGGATGTCACCCCCCATATCATGCCCCATGCAGGATGTCACCCCCCATATAATGCCCCATGCAGGATGTCACCCCCCCATGTAGTGCCCCATGCAGGATATCACTCCCCTGTCTTTATAATGCCCCATGCAGCATGTCACCCCCCCATATAATGCCCCATGCAGCATGTCACCCCCCCATATAATGCCCCATGCAGCATGTCACCCCCCCATATAATGCCCCATGCAGCATGTCACCCCCCCATATAATGCCCCATGCAGCATGTCACTCCCCCATATAATGCCCCATGAGGCATGTCACCCCCCATATAATGCCACATGCAGCATGTCACCCCCCCATATAATGCCACATGCAGCATGTCACCCCCCATATAATGCCCCGTGCAGCATGTCACCCCCCCATATAATGCACCGTGCAGCATGTCACCCCCCCATATAATGCCCCATGCAGCATGTCACTCCCCCATATAATGCCCCATGCAGCATGTCACCCCCCCATATCATGCCCCATGCAGGATGTCACCCCCCCATATAATGACCTATGCCTCCATACATAAAAAAAAATAAAAAAAATCCAATACTCACCTCACTTCTCACTTGCTGCCGCTGCTCTACTCTGGTCCGGACTCCAGCATCGCTGCTGCGTTGTCCCGCTCTGCGCGGCCTGTGTCGGCACTCGGGAGGGCGCGGTGTAAAGACGTCACCGCGCCCTCTGACCTGAGACGTCACAGGAAGCGCAGAGCAGGAAGACAGCGGATCTGCGGAGGCACGGGGAGAGGTAAGTATCCGCCTGCCGGGGCCCTGAGCAAGCAGGGGAAAGGGCGGGCAATGGCACCGCTCTCCTCTCCTCCACCCATAGCCTGGCGGGCCGGATAAAAGTCCTCCGCGGGCCGCATGTGGCCCGCGGACCGTAGTTTGAGTACCCCTCCCCTAGAGTAATAATGTCCCACATCCTGCCCCCATGTTTCCATCCTGCCTCCATGTCTCCAACCTGCCCCCAATGTCTCCATCCTGTTCCCAATGTCTCCATTCTGCCCCTATTTGTCTCCATTCTGCCTACCCCCAATGTCTGTATTCTGCTCCCAATGTCTCTATTATGCCCCCAATGTCTCCATTCCTCCCCTATGTCTCCATCCTGCCTCCAATGTTTCCATTTTGCCCCCAATGTCTCCATCCTGCCCCTATTGTCTCCATCCTGCCCCATGTCTCAATTTGTCTCCATCCAGCCCCAATGTCTCCATCCTGCCCCCAATGTCTCCATTCTGTCCCCAATGTCTCCATCCTGCCCCCAATGTCTCCATTTTGCCCCCAATGTTTCCATTCTGCCCCATGTCTCCATTCTGCCCCAAATGTCTCCATTCTGCCCCAATGTCTCCATCCTGCCCCCAATGTCTCCATTCTGTCCCCAATGTCTCCATCCTGCCCCTAATGTCTCCATTTTGCCCCCAATGTCTCCATTCTGCCCCAAATGTCTCCATTCTGCCCCCGATGTCTCCATTCTGCCCCCAATGTCTCCACTCTGCCCCAAATGTCTCCATTCTGCCCCAATGTCTCCATCCTGTTCCCAATGTCTCCATTCTGCCCCTATTTGTCTCCATTCTGCCCCATGTCTCCATTCTGCCTACCCCCAATGTCTGTATTCTGCTCCCAATGTCTCTATTATGCCCCCAATGTCTCCATTCCTCCCCTATGTCTCCATCCTGCCTCCAATGTTTCCATCTTGCCCCCAATGTCTCCATCCTGCCCCTGTTGTCTCCATCCTGCCCCATGTCTCAATTTGTCTCCATTCAGCCCCAATGTCTCCATCCTGCCCCCAATGTCTCCATTCTGTCCCCAATGTCTCCATCCTGCCCCCAATGTCTCCATTTTGCCCCCAATGTTTCCATTCTGCCCCATGTCTCCATTCTGCCCCAAATGTCTCCATTCTGCCCAATGTCTCCATCCTGCCCCCAATGTCTCCATTCTGTCCCCAATGTCTCCATCCTGCCCCTAATGTCTCCATTTTGCCCCCAATGTCTCCATTCTGCCCCAAATGTCTCCATTCTGCCCCCGATGTCTCCATTCTGCCCCCAATGTCTCCACTCTGCCCCAAATGTCTCCATTCTGCCCCAATGTCTCCATCCTGTTCCCAATGTCTCCATTCTGCCCCTATTTGTCTCCATTCTGCCCCATGTCTCCATTCTGCCTACCCCCAATGTCTGTATTCTGCTCCCAATGTCTCTATTATGCCCCCAATGTCTCCATTCCTCCCCTATGTCTCCATCCTGCCTCCAATGTTTCCATCTTGCCCCCAATGTCTCCATCCTGCCCCTGTTGTCTCCATCCTGCCCCATGTCTCAATTTGTCTCCATTCAGCCCCAATGTCTCCATCCTGCCCCCAATGTCTCCATTCTGTCCCCAATGTCTCCATCCTGCCCCCAATGTCTCCATTTTGCCCCCAATGTTTCCATTCTGCCCCATGTCTCCATTCTGCCCCATGTCTCCATTCTGCCCCAATGTCTCCATCCTGCCCCCAATGTCTCCATTCTGTCCCCAATGTCTCCATCCTGCCCCTAATGTCTCCATTTTGCCCCCAATGTCTCCATTCTGCCCCAAATGTCTCCATTCTGCCCCCAATGTCTCCATTCTGCCCCCAATGTCTCCACTCTGCCCCAAATGTCTCCATTCTGCCCCAATGTCTCCATCCTGTTCCCAATGTCTCCATTCTGCCCCCGATGTCTCCATCCTGCCCCCACTGTCTCCATTCTGCCACAATGTCTCCATTCTGCACCCAATGTCTCCGTCCTGCCCCATGTCTCCATTTTGCCCCAATGTCTCTCCATTTTGCCCCATGTCTCTCCATCCTGCCCCCATGTGTCTCCATCCTGCCCCCATGTCTCTCCATTCTTCCCCCATGTTTCCATTCTGCTCCCAATGTTTCTCCATTCTGCCCCCCATGTCTCTCCATTTTGCCCCATGTTTCCATTCTGCTCCCAATGTTTCTCCATTCTGCCCCCAATGTCTCTCCATCCTGCCCCCAATGTCTCCATTCTACCCCAATATCTCCATCCTGCCCCAATGTCTTCATTCTGCCCCAATGTCTCCATTCTGCACCCAATGTCTCCATCCTGCACCCATGTATCTTCATTCTGCCTCCATGTCTATCCATCCTGCCCCCATGTCTCTCCATTCTTCCCCCATGTTTCCATTCTGCCCCCAATGTCTCTCCATTGTGCCCCATGTTTCCATTCTGCTCCCAATGTTTCTCCATTCTGCCCCCAATGTCTCTCCATCCTGCCCCCAATATCTCCATCCTGCCCCCAATGTCTCCACTATGCCCCAAATGTCTCCATTCTGCTCCAATGTCTCCATCCAGCCCCCAATGTATCCATTCTGCCCCAATATCTCCATCCTGCCCCCAATGTCTCCATTCTGCCCCATTGTCTCCATTCTGCACCCAATGTTTCCATCCTGCCCCATGTCTCCATTTTGCTCCAATGTCTCTCCATCCTGCCCCATGTATCTTCATTCTGCACCCATGTCTCTCCATCCTGTCCCCATGTCTCTCCATTCTTAACCCATGTTTCCATTCTGCTCTCAATGTTTCTCCATTCTGCCCTTCATGTCTCTCCATTTTGCCCCATATTTCCATTCTGCTCCCAATGTTTCTCCATTCTGCCCCCAACGTCTCTCCATCCTGCCCCCAATATCTCCATCCTGCCCCCAATGTCTCCACTCTGTCCCAAATGTCTCCATTCTGCTCCAATGTCTCCATCCTGCCCCCAATGTCTCCATTCGGCCCCCAATATCTCCATCCTGCCCCCAATGTCTCCATTCTGCCCCAATATCTCCATTCTGCACCCAATGTCTCCATCCTGCCCCCATATATCTTCATTCTGCCCCCATGTCTCTCCATCCTGCCCCCATGTCTCTCCATTCTTCCCCCATGTTTCCATTCTGCCCCCCATGTCTCTCCATTTTGCCCCATGTTTCCATTCTGCTCCCAATGTTTCTCCATTCTGACCCCAATGTCTCTCCATCCTGCCCCCATGTTTCCATCCTGTCCCCATAGTGCGGCTTTACCCATAAAAAAGTTTCTCCTTACCTTGCAGCGCTTCAGCGGCACCCGGCTGTCCCATCATCCGAAGCACGGTCACCGGCTCATGACAGAGACATCATACGCCAGCGACATGCGTGCTGACATCAGCTGCCGGCCTGTGATTGGCTGGTGGCTGCTAACGTCTTTGGAAGAAGTGCGGCTAATCATCCAACATGATTCAGAGGTTACTATCTCCTTCATCTGAAACATGTTGGATGATTAGCTGCACTTCTGCCTTCCTCACGTGAAGGAAAGCTTGCGTTTTGAGTGATGTCACACAGGGACAGGACGGCAGACCTCCGCATAGCAGTGTGAGAACAGACATGACCGGCCGGCACACTGTCTGCACAAGTGGTGGAGGAATAAGCACGAACCCAGGACAGTTGATTTACTACCTTTGGTGGATCCTGGAAAAGTTGAACTGTCTCTTCTCTCTACCCCTAGGATTTTTCAAGGAGGACACGTCAGATCTTGGATACACAGACATAAAGGTAGGTGTCCAACAACATTAGTTAATTACACAAAAGATGCCATCAAATATACAAGAAATGGACAAATAGCATGTCAAATGACAAACGTCTGTCCCTAAGCATGCTGAAAAGACATAATAAAAGGAGGAGAACAACTCAGCATATAATGCAAAAATTTAATTTATTAGTGAAATATACACATAAAAAGTATAAATAGAAAAAAGAAAAAACCAAGAGATACCTGGAAGGTAGCTTTTCAAGCCAGGTACGTTATTAATAGTAAGATCATAATAGACCCATGAATCTATAGGATTGCACATTTGCCCAAAATAGTAAAAGATAACAGAATGGTGAACATTCAATACCATAAGTGGCTATGGGCAAAGACACAGAAATCAACCCAAATACATATAAACCCACTAGTACTAGCAAGAAACACCCTTGCTATGTTATGGGAGAATCTGTGTCAGAATCAAAGTGCTCACACATTATAGTTCCATGGGCTCATTACCTGGCAGAAAAGCACAGCCCAAAAAGAGGGGGGGGAGGGTGGTCAGAAGAGACCAACGCGCGTTTCGCGGTGTATCTAACCGCTTTCTCAAAAGCAGGTGATGTCATTGTAGTGCCCTATACTGCGTTTATATATATACAAAGCATCCTATTGAATGGCCCTAGTGTGGACAGCTGTGAAGCGGGGCACGCATCCGGAAGTGGCCAGCTATGCCAGGGGCGTGCCCCGCCGATCACGTGACGTGGAGCAGATGCCACTATGGCGCATGCGCGCGGGTCAGGGAGCGCGCCGCACGCGCCCCGACCGTCAAGCATTCACCACGCATGTGCGGGTCCGAGGGAACCCGCGCAGGTGCAGCACAGCATATAGACGGCCAGGCGCGCGCGCGCAACGTGATCCCCCCCGCACCAGCACGCGCGCACCACGTGAGTCATCGACACAGCTGAAATTAAAGGGCCAGATGGGGAGCAGATATGATGGGACAATAACTATAAAAATGGGAGCAACAATAATGAGTACAGCAAGGAACAAATGATCAGCTACAAGCACAATTAGATACATATAAAGTAGCCTAGGTAATATGGTCAATCATGATCATAGGTCCAAATAAATCGTCGCTCCCATCGGAAAACGTCCCAGCGTAATTTCAATCTCACTGCTCTCCACATGAGGATGATTATTTTAGAGAGGATTACCGCAATAATGGACTAATAGAGAAAATAATGAAAAGAGAAGGAGAAATAATCAATAAAAACATCAATTTAAAAATATAAAAAATATATAATAATAAATATTACTCCATATTTTGACCACTCGAAACTCACACAAAGATTATGTATCTGTGAGAGTAGGATGTGCAGAAAATGACATATGGCTACAAAAATGAAGAAAAACTTAAGGACTCATTTAGGCCGTTTGGTGTCACCGTGTCCAAACGCATAATCCACTGTGACTCTTTCAGGGCAAGCATTCTCTTGACATTACCTCCCCTAGTGCCCATGTGTACCACATCAATACCACGTACCATAAAAGAGCGGGGATTACAATTATGTTTAGTCTTAAAGTGACGTGGTATCGTTTTGAGTTGGTCCAAGTCCTTGGCTGGGCCAGCTGCAACAATGTCTCTGATATGTTCGCGTATGCGTACCCGCAGCTCCCTAGATGTCAACCCAACATAAATCAGTGGGCAACTGCAGGTAGCATAATAGATGACATTAGACGTACCACAAGTGATATGGTGTCTAATGTCAAATTATTTACGGCCATCAGCCGAACAGAAACTAGTACAACGCAAAACATTTGGACATGCCACACAGTGCCCACATTTAAAATTGCCAATTAGCAGACCTCCAGAACCGAATAAACATGGTGCCAGTGCAACATAGTGACTATTCATCAGGATGTCACCGAGATTACGGCATCTCTTGGGTGTCATGGAGGGACCCTTCCCGAGGTGTCCCCTCAGGGCAGGCTCCATCATCAAAATGTCCCAATGTTTTTGCAGGATAACTCTCATATTGTCCCATTCGTGGTTATAGGTGGAGATGAATCGTATGGTCTCATCCATCCCTTTTAGTGATGTTTTGGGATGGAGAAGGGAGATACGTGGGGTCTGAGCTGCTCTTTCGTATCCTCTCCTAATGCATCTCCTACTATAGCCACGTTGTATAAAGCGTTGCTTTAGATCTTGTGCCTGACGCTGAAAGCCCTGTTCAGTAGAACAGATACGTCTCATCCTGAGGAACTGTCCGACCGGGACAGCCCCAATAGTGGCAGGACTATGGGCAGACCCAGCGTGTATCAAAGAATTGACTGAGGTGGGCTTCATGAATACGTCCATCTGGACGCCGCCATGGGCATCAACACACAAGGAAATATCCAGGAAGTCCACCCTTCTACTGTCAAAAGTGTAGGTCAGTTTGATATTATATTGATTCACGTTGAGACAGTCCATGAACTCTCCGAGCAGCTGGACAGAGCCCCGCCACAGAAATAAAATATCATCATTATATCTCAGCCAGCACAGCACATGGTGGGCGGCCGGCACACATTTCCCATCGAAGATCTGCCTTTCCCACTGCCCTAGGAAGAGATTTGCATAAGAGGGGGCACAGGCCGCCCCCATGGCTGTGCCACGCCTTTGGAGATAAAATTGATCCTTGAAAACAAAAAAATTATGGGTCAGGGCAAACTCCAGCAACTCAAGGATGAGCTCACACAAGGGGCCGTCCAGGTCGGAGGCCCCCAGGAAGAGACGCACCGCGTTCAGACCATCAATGTGGTCAATACTGGTATAAAGGCTCTCAACGTCGGCAGTGACCAAGAGAGTCACTAAACTCATCACTGAGGACTTCCTGAAGCTGCCTACAAAATGGAGATTTGATAATCTTACGGAAAAACATCGCCAGGCATTACAACAGCTCCGGGAACTCAGTGACATAGTTATTAAGGGCGCAGACAAGGGGGGTAACATTGTAATCTGGCCGATCCAGAAATATGAGCGAGAGGCATTCCGACAATTGAGGGATCCCAGCACATATACCAAATTAACCTCCTGTCCCTTGACCTCTTTCTCGGCCAAACTACAGGATATTCTGACTCAGGCCCTTGATTGTGCAATAATATCTAAAAAGGTATATGAGGGATTGACAGTGACCTTCCCTAGGACACCGACCTTTTACTTGTTACCCAAAATCTACAAGGACCCCGTTGATCCTCCTGGACGTCCGATTGTGTCCGGAATTGGGGGCCTATGTGAGCCCATATGTAGATTCATCGATCATTACCTAAAACCGTTGGTGATGAATTTACCATCTTATGTGAAAGACACAACGGACGTCCTTACGAGGATCGACTGTGTCACTGTGGATGAAGGGACTCTCTTGGTCACTGCCGACGTTGAGAGCCTCTATACCAGTATTGACCACATTGATGGTCTGAACGCGGTGCATCTCTTCCTGGGGGCCTCCAACCTGGACGGCCCCTTGTGTGAGCTCATCCTTGAATTGCTGGAGTTTGCCCTGACCCATAATTTTTTTGTTTTCAAGGATCAATTTTATCTCCAAAGGCGTGGCACAGCAATGGGGGCGGCCTGTGCCCCCTCTTATGCAAATCTCTTCCTAGGGCAGTGGGAAAGGGAGATCTTCGATGGGGAATGTGTGCCGGCCGCCCACCATGTGCTGTGCTGGCTGAGATATATTGATTATATTTTATTTCTGTGGCGGGGCTCTGTCCAGCTGCTCGGAGAGTTCATGGACTGTCTCAACGTGAACGTGAATCAATATATCAGTTTATCAATATCAAACTGACCTACACTTTTGACAGTAGAAGAGTGGACTTCCTGGATATTTCCTTGTGTGTTGATGCCCATGGCGGCGTCCAGACGGACGTATTCAGGAAGCCCACCTCAGTCAATTATTTGATACACACTGGGTCTGCCCATAGTCCTGCCACTATTGGGGCAGTCCCGGTCAGACAGTTCCTCAGGATGAGACGTATCTGTTCTACTGAACGGGGCTTTCAGCGTCAGTCACAAGATCTAAAGCAATGCTTTATACAACGTGGCTATAGTCGGAGATGCATTAGGAGAGGATAAGAAAGAGCAGCTCAGACCCCACGTATCTCCCTTCTCCATCCCAAAACATCATTAAAAGGGATGGATGAGACCATACGATTCATCTCCACCTATAACCACGAATGGGACAATATGAGAGTTATCCTGCAAAAACATTGGGACATTTTGATGATGGAGCCTGCCCTGAGGGGACACCTCGGGAAGGTTCCCTCCATGACACCCAAGAGATGCCGCAATCTCGGTGACATCCTGATGAACAGTCACTATGTTGCACCGACACCACGTTAATTCGGTTCTGGAGGTCCGCTAATTGGCAATTTTAAATGTGGGCACTGTGTGGCATGTCCGAATGTTTTGCGTTGTACTAGTTTCTGTTCGGCTGATGGCCGTAACTCATTTGACATTAGACACCATATCACTTGTGGTACGTCTAATGTCATCTATTATGCTACCTGCAGTTGACCACTGATTTATGTTGGGTTGACATCTAGGGAGCTGCGGGTACGCATACACGAACATATCAGAGACATTGTTGCAGCTGGCCCAGCCAAGGACTTGGACCAACTCAAAACGATACCACGTCACTTTAAGACTAAACATAATTGTAATCCCCGCTCTTTTATGGTACGTGGTATTGATGTGGTACACATGGGCAATCGGGGAGGTAATGTCAAGAGAATGCTTGCCCAGAAATAGTCACAGTGGATTATGCGTTTGGACACGGTGACACCAAATGGCCTAAATGAGTCCTTAAGTTTTTCTTCATTTTTGTAGCCATATGTCATTTTCTGCACATCCTACTCTCACAAATACATAATCTTTGTGTGAGTTTTGAGTGGTCAAAATATGGGGTAATATGAATGCTTGAAGGCCGAGGCGCGCGCGGCGCGCTCCATGACCCGCGCGCATGCGCCGTAGTGGCATCTGCTCCACGTCACGTGATCGGCGGGGCACGCCCCCGGCATAGCTGGCCACTTCCGGGTGCGTGCCCCGCTTCACAGCTGTCCACACTTGGGGCCATTCAATAGGATGCTTAGTATATATATAAACGCAGTATAGGGCACTACAATGACATCACCTGCCCTTGAGAAAGCGGTTAGATACACCGCGAAACGCGCGTTGGGCTCTTCTGACCACCCTCCTCCCCCCCTCTTTTTGGGCTGTGCTTTTCTGCCAGGTAATGAGCTCATGGAACTATAATGTGTGAGCACTTTGATTCTGACACAGATTCTCCCATAACATAGCAAGAGTGTTTCTTGCTAGTACTAGTGGGTTTATATGTATTTGAGTTGATTTCTGTGTCTTTGCCCATAGCCACTTATGGTATTGAATGTTCACCATTCTGTTATCTTTTACTATTTTGGGCAAATGTGCAATCCTATAGATTCATGGGTCTATTATGATCTTACTATTAATAACGTACCTGGCTTGAAAAGCTACCTTCCAGGTATCTCTTGGTTTCTTCTTTTTTCTATTTACAGTTATATGAAAAAGTTTGGGCACCCCTATTAATCTTAAGCTTAATGTTTTATACAAATTGGTGTTTTTGCAACAGCTATTTCAGTTTGATATATGTAATAACTGTTGGACACAGTAATGTTTCTGCCTTGAAATGAGGTTTATTGTACTAACAGAAAGTGTGCAATCTGCATTCAAACAAAATTTGACAGGTGCATAAGTATGGGCACCCTTATAATTTTCTTGTTTTAAATACTCCTACCTACTTTTTACTGACTTACTAAAGCACTTTTTTTGGTTTTGTAACCTCATTGAGCTTTGAACTACATAGCCAGGTGTATGCAATCATGAGAAAAGCTACTTAAAGTGGCCACTTGCAAGTTGTTCTCCTGTTTGAATCTCCTCTGAAGAGTGGCATCAAGGGCTCCTCAAAACAACTGTCAAATGATCTGAAAACAAAGATTATTCAACATATTTGTTCAGGGGAAGGATACAAAAAGCTGTCTCAGAGATTTAACCTGTCAGTTTCCACTGTGAGGAATATAGTAAGGAAATGGAAGAACACAGGGACAGTTCTTGTTAAGGCCAGAAGTGGTAGGCCAAGAAAAACATCAGAAAGGCAGAGAAGAAGAATGGTGAGATCAGTCAAGGACAATCCTCAGACCACCTCCAGAGAGCTGCAGCATCAACTTGCTGCAGATGGTGTCACTGTGCATCGGTCAACTATACAACGCACTTTGCACAAGGAGAAGCTGTATGGGAGAGTGATGCGAAAGAAGCCGTTTCTGCAAGCACGCCACAAACAGAGTCGGCTGAGGTATGCAAAAGCACATTTGGAGAAGCCAATTTCTTTTTGGAAGAAGGTCCTGTGGACTGATGAAACCAAGATTGAGTTGTTTGGTCATACAAAAAGGCGCTATGCATGGCGGCAAAAAACACAGCATTCCAAGAAAAACACTTGCTACCCACAGTAAAATTTGGTGGAGGTTGCATCATGCTTTGGGGCTGTGTGGCCAATGCCGGCACCGGGAATCTTGTTAAAGTTGAGGGATGCATGGATTCCACTCAGTATCAGCAGATTCTTGACAATAATGTTCAAGAATCAGTGACAAAGTTGAAGTTTCGCAGGGGATGGATCTTTCAGCAAGACAATGATCCAAAACACCGCTCCAAATCTACTCAGGCATTCATGCAGAGGAACAATTACAATGTTCCGGAATGGCCATCCCAGTCCCCAGACCTGAAAATCATTGAACATCTATGGGATCATTTGAAGAGGGCTGTCCATGCTCGGCGACCATCAAACTTAACTGAACTGGAATTGTTTTGTAAAGAGGAATGGTCAAAAATACCTTCATCCAGGATCCAGGAAATCATTAAAAGCTACAGGAAGCGACTAGAGGCTGTTATTTTTGCAAAAGGAGGATCTACTAAATATTAATGTCACTTTTCTGGTGAGGTGCCCATACTTATGCACCTGTCAAATTTTGTTTGAATGCAGATTGCACATTTTCTGTTAGTACAATAAACCTCATTTCAAGGCAGAGACATTACTGTGTCCAACAGTTATTACATATATCAAACTGAAATAGCTGTTGCAAAAACACCAATTTTTATAAAACATTAAGCTTAAGATTAATAGGGGTGCCCAAACTTTTTCATATAACTGTATACTTTTTATGTGTATATTTCACTAATAAATTAAATTTTTGCATTATATGCTGAGTTGTTCTCCTCCTTTTATAACACTAGTTAATTGTAGCACATACATAACCCCTTTTTTTATTATTTTTTTATTCCGTTATTTGCTTTTTTAGAAAAAAAATTATGTTTTCGACTTAATACTTTCCATTGAACCTTTCTATTTAAAAAAATATGACCTCCTTCTCCCCTTAAGGGAATTTGTTAGCAGGTTTTTGCTATGTCATTAGACAGCACCATGAGGTAGGGACAGATACCCTGATTCCAGTGATGTATCACTTATTAGAGAGTCACAGTTTTCCCTGTTGCAGATCTAGCAGAGCTCAGTGGTTGAGCTGTGTATAACCCCGCCACACCACAGCTTTCTGTGTACATTGTACATTGTATAGTACCAAGAAGCTGTTAATCATTGCTGTGGGCCTAGTTGGACTATTCTGCATGTACCAAGTTGTCCTGTACTGATAATCTCCTGCTGATAAAATGCTGATTTTATTGAAACAGCAAAACACAGCCCAGTAAGTGACACATCCCTGTAATAAGGGACTCTGCTCCTACATTTTGGTGCTCTCAGATTACATAGCAAAATCCTGGTGACAGATTCCCTTTCATAGCCAGCCCTCACACATCTTATTTCACACCTTGTTATTGGAGAGTTGGTAATGGCTAATACAATCATTTTATATTGCTAAGCATTATAACTTTAAATGCCATGATAAAAAAATCTGTCCTCCTTCATCCCTATATAGCCAGCCATCACACAGCTTATTTTTCCTTCTCTCAATCAAAATGAGTTATCATGGAAGATGTGGAAAGTGTCACTGGTGACTAGTGATGAGCGAATATGTTCGAAATCCGATTTCCAAACTTAAGTTCGACACGAATGTGGCACATTCGGATTCATGATCGGAAAGGGGAGCAAAATTTGTTAAATTCAGGAAAATCTGTAATGTTTAGCAAATTTCTGTGGTTACGTGATTGCCGAGCAACTACAGCGTTTTTAACAGTTTTCCTAGCATAGTGCTTGTGTATGATGAGCGGGGGGACGTGGTAGATGAGTGGGGGGCTGGTGATAGCTCAGAACAGGTCAGGACAGAGGCACGCTGTTTTTTTTTCCTGTAACTTTAAGTCAGGAAAGCGCGGCCAGCCAATCAGAGCGCAGAAAGCATCCACAGTGTCCCAGACTCAAGGGCTTCTGCAATTGGCTGCTGAAATCACATGTCCTCTCCATATAAGGACCGGCCATGTTCCCTCAGCGCCATTTTATGCATGTTACTGCTGGAGACAGATGCTGCTCCTGTGAGGCCCTCCCTGAGAAATGGGGTTACTCGGAGCCGGGTCAGTGTAGGTGCCTCGGGGTTGCAGTCGTGGCCCGGACCCGGTCCGTGCCCAGGACGGTCACATAAAAGATTTAATGGGCTTTCAGGATTGAGTGGTAATTTTCCGACTACGCCACCTACGGTTCCTGGTGATGGACACCAGCGTTGTTTCAGTCCACTGAGGCCGGTGTAACAGACAGCTAAGATGGGACGGCTCCCAGCAGGCGGAGCGGGCCTCAGGGCAGTGTGAGGGAGGATGGTGGGTGCAGTGCCACGCAAGAAATAACAGGCTGAAGCGGGATGTGAGGTCATCCAGGGGTTTTACTCACATTCAGATGAACTTTAGGGAGGGAGTCCAGCACTTTCCAGGTAGATCAGGAGCACCTGTCGAGACCCCTCTGGTGTGTGTGTTCCTCTCCTTGGTGAGTTCTCCCACTAAGTCTTCACTTGACTGTTTGTGTGGTTAGAACTAGGTGTAATGCCGGGTCCCACTGGATAAACGCAGGTAGAGAGATACAGGTGGCGCATGCCTCTCCGTCCGTATCCCTCCTGGGATCCACTATGCCTCCGGGCTTTTCTGACTGAGACGTGAAGTAACAAAGTCAGATATCGGGGGCCATTCACCCCTCTTGCAGCAGTAGTCCCTCTGACTAGGCCAGAGTAAGAGATACAGGTGGCGTATGCCGCTCCGTCCGTATCCCCCGGGGATCCTTTTGCCTGTGGAGCTTGTCTCCTCTACTCCCCTCCAGGCCTTCTTAGGTCAGGACCTTGACCGGGTAGAGGCAGTGGTTAACTCTGACCCGCTCCTCGCCTCAAGGCAAGAGAACGAGGACCGTGTATCTTCAGTCGGATGAGGCCTAATGCTGAACTCTGGTGGGTGACCACAATCAGAGACGGAGACCACAATCACTGATGAAGATCACAATCAAAGAACTTGAACCTAAGATGGCTGTAGATTAAATATGAATGAGTAAGTGTACCCTAAAAGTGTGTGCTCCAGCCTCACCCACTACATGGTTCCCCCTATCTTTGGTTCCCCCCATCTCCTATATCCCGGACCGGGGCAGCACCCTGGTACATTTAGGCCCCCTACAGGACAGGAGTGGTGGAGCGTTGAATGGTGGAGTGGGGTCCTGAGAAATGCTCCATCCTTACCTGGAAGAGGAGATACCACACCTCGGGCTGAGGTGCAGTAGCCCTGTGGCGACTTAACCCTCAGAGGCGCCACACTCCTGCACCCAGCTCCTGTGTAATGAGAGATATTAGCTAGATAGATGGGCGCTTTTGTGGAAGTCAGATAGTGTAGATAAGTCCTGTGCTGCGTATCTGTTCAATCAACCTTGCAGCAGTTCTTTTTGTGTTTGTGCAATTACTGAGATTCTGAAAGAAAGAGCAGGGCCTATGGCTCAGAATAGTGCTGTGCACCGGTTGTACTGTGCTCCATGCAGACCTTCAATCTATTTTTGCACTTGCTAATGTGATAAAGCAAGCAAGCCCTTGTAGGCCACTTTTTGTTTTTGTGGGGTGAAATTCAGCTATCTGCAGAGCTTGTCAGTGCAGAGCTTCTGAGTGTGACGCGCCCAGGGGATGGGGACGACTCGGCGCCTGGGCCTTGTTGCCTGACTCTGGGGGGAAAGGTTATTGGGATAGGGAAATGTTCGTGACGCCACCTGTGGTATCTGGTGAGGATCACCAGCGCTGCGACAGTCCTCTGAGGCCGGTGTTCAGGCAGCTTAGGTGATGCGGCTCCCCACAGGTGGAGCGGGGCCTCAGGGCAGCGTAAGTGTAGGGGATGCCGGACAGAGGGGACCCAGCAGGTCAGATGAAGAATAGGCAGACACACAACAGTTCACTTCAGTACCTTTACTGGTGGTGTTTCAGGCATGATCCATGGCACTTTAGGGTGAAGGGTGCATATCAGGACTCTCCCCAGTGAGCGGGTGTGGGGCCTCCTGTTCCTTGCCTTTCCTTGATAAGTTTCTGACCTGCCTGGAGCTAGGCCTAAATTGGTCTCTGTCTTGCACCTGCTGACCTGGTGGTAGGGCCTTCGGTTGGAGTTCACACTCCCTGGTCTCTGGGGACTCTGTGACTCCAGACCCTGGTACGTAATCAGCTTTCGGTGTTCCTGGGACATATAGTTCGCCAGGGGTTCCGGTTGTTTCTGCTGGGTGTAAGGAATCCCTGCAGACGCGGACCCGGTGTCCAGTATATGTTCTTGGGGTGAGCGGGTAAAGCTCCTCTGCCCCCTATGTTACTCTCCTTCCACTCGCCTTCGGCCACGCTCGGGGCCCTCACTAGGCTTCACATGGGCAGTAGGCCTCGCTACTCTTCACCGCTCTTTTGGCGTCGGCACGCCCTAGGCTCACTAACTCGAGCTCTCTGAGTCTGGATTGAACTGACTGAGCTCCACTGCAGGCTAGCTTCGGCAGGAGCTCCTCTCAACAGACTGAACTGACAACCTCTCTGGCTGCAGCAGACTCCAGACTTCTCACAGACTGAAGACTCCAGACTTCCCTGCCTAACTCCACCCTCCAGTATACAGTACTGACCAAAAGTTTGGACACACCTTCTCATTTAAAGATTTTTCTGTATTTTCATGACTATGAAAATTGTACATTCACACTGAAGGCATCAAAACTATGAATTAATACGTGGAATTATATACTTAACAAAAAAGTGTGAAACAACTGAAAATATGTCTTATAATCTAGGTTCTTCAAAGTAGCCACCTTTTGCTTTGATGACTGCTTTGTACACTCTTGGTCATCTGGCGTAGCACTCCATCACTCTCCCTCTTGGTCAAATAGCCCTTACGCAGCCTGGAGTGTTTGGGGTCATTGTCCTGTTGAAAAATAAATGATGGTCCAATTAAACGCAAACCGTATGGAATAGCATGCCGCTGCAAGATGCTGTGGTAGCCATGCTGGTTCAGTATGCCTTCAATTTTGAATAAATCCCCAACAGTGTCACCAGCAAAGCACCCCCACACCATCACACCTCCTACTCCATGCTTCATGGTGGGAACCAGGCATGTAGAGTCCATCAGTTCACCTTTTCTGCGTCGCATGAAGACACGGTGGTTGGAACCAAAGATCTCAAATTTGGACTCATCAGACCAAAGCACAGATTTCCACTGGTCTAATGTCCATTCCTTGTGTTCTTTAGCCCAAACAAGTCTCTTCTGCTTGTAGCCTGTTCTTAGCAGTGGTTTCCTAGCAGCTATTTTACCATGAAGGCCTGCTGCACAAAGTCTCCTCTTAACAGTTGTTGAAGAGATGTGTCTGCTGCTAGAACTCTGTGTGGCATTGACCTGGTCTCTAATCTGAGCTGCTGTTAACCTGCGATTTCTGAGGCTGGTGACTCGGATAAACTTATCCTCAGAAGCAGAGGTGACTCTTGGTCTTCCTTTCCTGGGGCGGTCCTCATGTGAGCCAGTTTCTTTGTAGCGCTTGATGGTTTTTGCAACTACACTTGGGGACACTTTCAAAGTTTGCCCAATTTTTCGCACTGACTGACCTTCATTTCTTAAAATAATGATGGCCACTCGTTTTTCTTTACTTAGCTGCTTTTTTCTTGCCATAATACAAATTCTAACAGTCTATTCAGTAGGATTATCAGCTGTGTATCCACCAGACTTCTGCACAACACAACTGATGGTCCCAACCCCATTTATAAGGCAAAAAATCCCACTTATTAAACCTGACAGGGCACACCTGTGAAGTGAAAACTATTTCCGGTGACTACCTCTTGAAGCTCATCAAGAGAATGCCAAGAGTGTGCAAAGCAGTCATCAAAGCAAAGGGTGGCTACTTTGAAGAACCTAGAACATAAGACATATTTTCAGTTGTTTCACACTTTTTTGTTAAGCATATAATTCCACATGTGTTAATTCATAGTTTTGATGCCTTCAGTGTGAATGTACAATTTTCATAGTCATGAAAATACAGAAAAATCTTTAAATGAGAAGGTGTGTCCAAACTTTTGGTCTGTACTGTATATATCCCTATCCGGGCTCCCTCTGGTGGTCTGAGGTGGTAGGGTGGAGGCGTGTGAATGCTATGAGGGCCTCTTGTGGAGAAGTCCATCCATGCACCCCTCTGGGATCTGTGGCACCAATGCGCAGGTTAAATGGAGGAAACACTTTGCTCGGATGAACAAGCTCACTTGCTCCGATCTGGGGGTATCGGATGATTTATTGGTTGATATTAGTACTCTTTTTGACTTGGGTTTACCAGACCCTAATTTGGAGGGCAGGGGTCCCTTTACTGATCTACAATTGAAAATACGAATATGCCGCCATCACAGGCTGATGTCGGCCCCATTGATGTGTTTTTGGATTTGGTCACAGAGGATCTGACCACTTTGGAAAAGAAAAAGACAAGATATAAACATAATCTGACAAAACTCGAGATGCAGGCTTTATGTAAGTTGGAAGTGGATCAGTCAATTACTATTAAGCCCTCAGATAAAGGGGGCAATGTTGTGGTTATGGATTCCAGAAGTTATCATCAGATGTGCCTGAACATTTTGTGTGATAAAGATTGTTATAGGGTCTTGAGGGGTAATCGAATTGGTGAATTTTTGGATGATTTGAAATTGTTGGCATCTGAGGGCCTGACAAGTGGGGTTATTAGTAAGAAAGAATTTGATTTTATCTGCCCGAAATTCCCGATAATGGCTACTTTTTATAGCCTCCCGAAGGTGCATAAGGGGACGAGTCCTTTGAAAGGACACCATATAGTGGCATGGGTGGACAGTCTTACCCAAAATTTAGGTGTCTATCTTGATAAAATCTTGAGACCATTTGTCATTGGCCTTAATTCACACATTAGAGATACTAGTGACCTATTGAGAAAACTGGACGGTATATCTGTGGATCCTGATGTTATGTTGGCTAGTATTGACGTGGAATCCCTGTATTCATCAATTCCCTATGAAAAGGGCATGGAGGCGGTGGAATATTTTTTGCGCAGCAGAGGATGCCAATTCGCCGACCATAATGAATTTATTAAAAAGTCTATCGAGTTTTGTTTGAACAGAAATGTCTTTCTATTTGATAACCACTACTTCCACCAGCTCAGGGGAACTGCGATGGGGAGTCCCTGTGCCCCATCGTATGCTAATCTTTACCTGGGCTGGTGGGAGGAAACAAATGTGTTTGGGGAACAT
Source organism: Phyllobates terribilis (assembly GCF_046119375.1). Classification (NCBI taxonomy): domain Eukaryota; kingdom Metazoa; phylum Chordata; class Amphibia; order Anura; family Dendrobatidae; genus Phyllobates; species Phyllobates terribilis. The sequence continues at coordinate 310,737,923 of NW_027362764.1, forward strand.
CCTGTGGAAGGTAGTGAGAGGATAGCCCTATGGGTACGGTATTTCGATGATATCCTAATTTTTAGGAAGGGGGACTCCACACAATTTGAAATCTTTGTGAAGGCGCTTAACAAAAACAGTCTTAACCTGCGGTTTACATGTGAAGTAGGTATTAATACCTTGCCTTTTATGGACATCTTGTTATGTATGAAGGAGGATGGTAGTATTTCTACCTCGACATATAGGAAAAAAACAGCCACAAATTCATTGTTGAGATGGGAGAGCAATCACCCCTTGCCCTTGAAGAAAGGCATCTCGAAGGGCCAGTATCTGAGGGTTCGTAGAAACTGTTCAGATAATATGGTTTTTGATCAGCAGGCCTCTGAATTGCGGGATAGATTTATTGAAAGAGGGTACCCCAGAAAAATTCTAGCCAAGGCCTATGAGGAAACTCTGGCGAAGGATCGTATGACTCTTCTTTATCCATCTTTACAGGATCAGGGAACAAATGACACATGTAGAGTGATTATTACCTATTCAAATAAGGCACATGAAGTTAGAAGAATTCTCCAGAAGCACTGGAAGATCCTACAGATGGATGAAGACATGGGAGCTATGGTAAGTCTACCCCACAGATTACATACCATAGGGGTAGATTCCTTCGAGATAGGCTTGTACATAGCCAATATGTTGGTGGAGTGGGTACTGAATGGCTTAGATCAACTGGCAAGGGGTGCTTTAAATGTAGTGGATGTGTGACATGCAAGGTGATCACACAAAGTAAAACCTTTGAGAGTAAAGTGACTGGAGAAATACACTATATCAATTCCTTCATAAATTGTAGATCCAAAGGGATTATTTACAAAGCCACGTGTCAATGTAATATTGAGTATGTGGGTAAAACGAAAAGAGAACTCAGGAGGCGTATAGGTGAACATTTACGTGATATTGTTAATAAAAAGGATACACCCCTGTCTAAACATGTCAATACTATGCATGAGGGCAAAGTTTATTCGGTCAGATTCATAGGTATTGATAAGGTCAAGTTTCCACTGAGAGGTGGTAATTGGGATAAGGCTCTACTTCAGAGAGAGGCCAAATGGATACATTATCTACGTACGCTGGCACCTAGTGGACTGAATGAACAAATCTCGTATAAATGTTTCCTATTGGTTGAGGGACCATCTAGGGAAAGGAGTGTAGGGACAACCGACGTTGAGTGGGGGCGCCACTGCGCAGGTCTAGGGTGCCAACCTCCGCTGCCAGGTAGGGATTGGGGCCTAGGGCCAGTGTAGAAAGGATCATATGTGCCATGCTGTATCCCTTTTGACTTTTTATGGGGCCATGTTTTTTTCTCACCAGGGTTTCTCATATTTAATATACCTCCAGTAACGTATCATCTATTAATCTTTTCTATCCCGTACTTCAGATGCTGACCTTTGGTTTGGCCCTTTGGACAATGTTCCAAATGGTTTTAGTGGACAAATGCGTGTTTGTCTTAGCCTCCTACTCATGCCTACCTAGTTATTTGGTTATAATAAGCCCTATGGTGGGAAGCCATGCTTAACCCTTAAGGGGTGGGACGATGGATATTTCCTTTTCTAAAAAGTTGAATTATTATAAATCATCTGGTCCCATTGTTTGATATATTGCTGCAGGTTTGTAGTGGTGATTATATATCTGTAAATGCAGGAGAGGAGGGGTATTGTACCTCCCAGTCTGTGTGTGTGAGAGAGTGGTTTTTGTTGTCCCTCCCTCCCCGGCCACCGCTGTCTGGAGTCCGGTTCTGGCTGGTTTTGTAGCGCTAGTGTGCTTTGCGATGCACTTCATTTCTATATGCATGCATTCCATTTACCGGAAACAGGAAGGACGTCACCAGATGTGACACTGGCGGGATTCCATATGCGTTCCACCCGATGGTTTGCGTTCCAGATACCGGATAAACTAGCCCACGTGACCGAAAGTGACGTAGCGGCGTGTCGGTTAGCGCGGCAGTTTAAAGGAGTCACGGTGTAGGAAGTGACAGGTGGAACCCTGGGTCTTTTGAAAGGAGGATAAGGGCTGTTTGAAATGGTGGAGACCCTCAGCCCCTTTTTTCAGTCTCCCCTAATGAATCTACTTTAGGAGGAAACGCGTTGGGAGCAGGATACCTCCAGAATGTTTTGGTCATGTATTTGAGGATGACATTACACCAGGATGAATCAAGCCATGATACACTTTAGGATTGGGTGAGATTGTTTCATTTTGCTTGATATAACAACAACCCGAAGGATTCCTTCAGTGGGGCTTTGCTGATTTTCCCTGACATAGTCCACGGTACCTATTTGAATAGAGGTCATGTGGGATTTTACTGTATAATCCATGGTACCTTCTGCGTTTAAAGGGCATATGGGAGTTTATTGTATACCTATTTTTTGAGCGCACACATGGTATCCCTTTATGATTGGTATGTAATATATATTTAAAATAAGGCCAAATATTATTGGCAAGGATAGTGTCTAAATCCCATGATCAGGATGAGTTGAGGTTGATTTATTTCTAGGCCGTATACACTTGGCATTTGATATGTTGAGGTGTGGTTTGCATGTATATACTATCATAGTTTATTGAGAATAATTCAAAAGACCCAGGGTTCACTATTTGGCCCATTATGGTTTTTTAACTTGAAAAAAAAAAAAATGTTTAATATATATCTAATAAATGTTATATTTTAACTATCTTGCTTAAAAATCTAAATATAAAACTAGCCTCCTCCACCCCTTAATAGCCAGCCATCTCACACCTCATTTCCCCGTCGCCCAGACCAGCTCAATGAGTTGTTTTGGAGGAGGGGGAAAAGTGTAACTATAGTCATGAGTAGTCACCGATAAATATAATTATTTTACATAGCAAAGCAATATAGCTTTAAATGCAATGATTTAAAAACTAAAAAAAAAAAAAACTGGCCTCCTCCACCCCTTAATAGCCAGCCATAACACACCTTATTTCCCCATCACCCAGGACAGCTCAATGAGTTGTTATGGAGGAGGAGGAATAGTATAACTATAGTCATCGGTAGTCACCGGTAAATAAAATTATTTTACATAGCAAAGCAATATAGTTTTAAATGCTATGATTTAAAAAAAACTGGCCTCCTCCACCCCTTAATAGCCAGCCATCACTCACCATATTTCCCCATCACCCAGGACATCTCAATGAGTTGTTATGGAGGAGGGGGAAAAGGGTAATTATAGTCACCGGTAGTCACCGGTAAATATAACTATTTTACATAGCAAAGTAATATAGCTTTACATGCTATGATTTAAAAACTAAAAAAAAAAAAACCTGGCCTCTTCCACTCCTTAATAGCCAGCCATCACACACCTTATTTCCCTGTCGCCCAGGACAGCTCAATCAGTTGTTATGGAAGAGGGGGGAAAGTGTAACTATAGTCACCGGTAGTCAGCGGTAAATATAATTATTTTACGTAGCAAAGCAATATAGCTTTAAATGCTATGATTTAAAAAAAAAAAAAAAACTAGCCTCCTTCCATCCCTTAAAAGCCAGCCATCTCACACCTTATTTCCCCATCACCCAGTACAGCTCAATGAGTTGTTATGGAGGAGGGGGAAAAGGGTAATTATAGTCACCGGTAAATATAATTATTTTACATAGCAAAGCAATATAGCTTTAAATGCTATGATTTAAAAAAAAAAAAAAAACTGGCCTCCTCCACCCCTTAATAGCCAGCCATCACTCACCTTATTTCCCAGTCACCAAGAACAGCTCAATGAGCTGTTATGGAGGAGGGGGGAAAGGGTAATTATAGTCACCGGTAGTCACCGGTAAATATAATTATTTTACAGAGCAAAGCAATATAGCTTTAAATGCTATGATTTAAAAAAAAAAAAAAACTGGCCTCCTCCACCCCTTAATAGCTAGCCATCACACACCTTATTTCCCCGTCGCCCAGGACAGCTCAATGAGTTGTTATGGAAGAGGGGGGAAAGTGTAACTATAGTCACCGGTAGTCACCGGTAAATATATTTATTTAACATAGCAAAGCAATATAGCTTTAAATGCTATGATTTAAAAAAAAAAAAAAAAACTGGCCTCCTTCCACCCCTTAATAGCCAGCCGTCTCACACCTTATTTCCCCATCATCCAGGTCAGCTCAATGAGTTGTTATGGAGGAAGGGGAAAAGTATAACTATAGTCACCGGTAGTCACCGGTAAATATAATTATTTTACATAGCAAAGCAATATAGCTTTAAATGCTATGATTTTTTTAAAAAAAGCAACAAAAAAAAACTGGCCTCCTCCACCCTTTAATAGCCAGCCATCACTCAGCTTATTACCCCGTCACCCAGGATAGCTCAATGAGTTGTTATGGAGGAGGGGGAAAAAGGTAATTATAGTCACCGGTAAATATAATTATTTTACATTGCAAAGCAATATAGCTTTAAATGCAATGATTTAAAAACTAAAAAAAAAAAAAAAAAACTGGCCTCTTCCACCCCTTAACAGCCAGCCATCTCACACCTTATTTCCCTGTCGCCCAGACCAGCTCAATGAGTTGTTATGGAGGAGGGGGAAAAGTGTAACTATAGTCACCGGTAAATATAATTATTTTACATAGCAAAGCAATATAGCTTTAAATGCTATGATTTAAAGAAAAAAAACTAGCCTCCTCCACCCCTTAATAGCCAGCCATCACTCACCTTATTTCCCCGTCACCCAGGACAGCTGAATGAGTTGTTATGGAGGAGGGGGAAAAGAGTAATTATAGTCACCGGCAGTCACCGGTAAATATAATTATTTTACATAGCAAAGCAATATAGCTTTATATGCTATGATTTAAAACCTAAAAAAAAAAAAACTGGCCTCCTCCACCCCTTAATAGCCAGCCATCTCACACTTTATTTCCCCGTCATCCAAATCAGCTCAATGAGTTGTTATGGAGAAGGGTGAAAAGTATAACTATAGTCACCGGTAGTCACCGGTAAATATAATTATTTTACATAGCAAAGCAATATAGCTTTAAATGCTATGATTTAAAAAAAAAAACACCAAAAAAAAAACTGGCCTCATCCACCCCTTAGTAGCCAGCCATCACTCACCTTATTTCCCCGTCACCCAGGATAACTCAATGAGTTGTTATGGAGGAAAGGGAAAAGGGTAATTATAGTCACCGGCAAATATAATTATTTTACATAGCAAAGCAATATAGCTTTAAATGCTATGATTTAAAAACTAAAAAAAAAAAAATGGCCTCCTCCACCCCTTAACAGCCAGCCATCTCACACCTTATTTCCCCGCCGCCCAGGACAGCTGAATGAGTTGTTATGGAGGAGGGGGAAAAGGGTAATTATAGTCACCGGTAGTCACCGGTAAATATAATTATTTTACATAGCAAAGCAATATAGCTTTAAATGCTATGATTTAAAAACTAAAAAAAAAAAATGGCCTCCTCCACCCCTTAACAGCCAGCCAACTCACACCTTATTTCCCCGTCGCCCAGGACAGCTGAATGAGTTGTTATGGAGGAAGGGGAAAAGGGTAATTATAGTCACCGGTATTCACCGGTAAATATAATTATTTTACATAGCAAAGCAATATAGCTTTAAATGCTATGATTTTTTTAAAAAAAGCAACAAAAAAAAAAACTGGCCTCCTCCACCCCTTAATAGCCAGCCATCACTCAGATTATTACCCCGTCACCCAGGATAGCTCAATGAGTTGTTATGGAGGAAGGGGAAAAGGGTAATTATAGTCACCGGTAAATATAATCATTTTACATTGCAAAGCAATATAGCTTTAAATGCAATGATTTAAAAACTAAAAAAAAAAAAACTGGCCTCTTCCACCCCTTAACAGCCAGCCATCTCACACCTTATTTCCCTGTCGCCCAGACCAGCTCAATGAGTTGTTATGGAGGAGGGGGAAAAGTGTAACTATAGTCACCGGTAAATATAATTATTTTACATAGCAAAGCAATATAGCTTTAAATGCTATGATTTAAAAACTATAAAATAAAAAAAAACGGGCCTCGTCCACCCCTTAATAGCCAGCCATATCACACCTTATTTTCCAGTCGCCCAGACCAGCTCAATGAGTTGTTATGGAGGAGGGGGAAAAGTGTAACTATAGTCACTGGTAGTCACCGGTAAATATAGTTATTTTACATAGCAAAGCAATATAGCTTTAAATGCTATGATTTAAAAAAAAAAAAAACTGGCCTCCTCCACCCCTTAATAGCTAGCCATCTCACACCTTATTTCCCCGTCATCCAAATCAGCTCAATGAGTTGTTATGGAGGAGGGGGAAAAGGGTAATTATAGTCACCGGTAGTCAATGGTAAATATAATTATTTTACATAGCAAAGCAATATAGCTTTAAATGATGTGATTTAAAAAAAAAAAAAAAAACTGGCCTCCTTCCACCCCTTAATAGCCAGCCATCTCGCACCTTATTTCCCCGTCTCCCAGAACAGCTCAATGAGCTGTTATGGAGGAGGGGGAAAAGGGTAATTATAGTCACCGCTAGTCACCAGTAAATATAATTATTTTACATAGCAAAGCAATATAGCTTTAAATGCTATGATTTAAAAAAATAAAAAAAAACTGGCCTCCTTCCACCCCTTAATAGCCAGCCATCTCACACCTTATTTCCCCGTCACCCAGAACAGCTCAATGAGTTGTTATGGAGGAGGGGGAAAAGGGTAATTATAGTCACCGGTAGTCACCGGTAAATATAATTATTTTACATAGCAAAGCAATATAGCTTTAAATGCTATGATTTAAAAACTAAAAAAAAAAAACTGGCCTCCTCCACCCCTTAATAGCCAGCCATCACACACCTTATTTTCCCATCGCCCAGAACAGCTCAATGAGTTGTTATGGAGGAGGGGGAAAAGTGTAACTATAGTCACCGGTAGTCACCGGTAAATATAATTATTTTACATAGCAAAGCAATATAGCTTTAAATGCTATGATTTAAAAAAAAAGAAAAAAAAACTGGCCTCCTCCACCCCTTAATAGCCAGCCATCACTCACCTTATTTCCCCGTCACCCAGGACAGCTCAATGAGCTGTTATGGAGGGAGGGTAAAAGGGTAATTATAGTCACCGGTAGTCACCGGTAAATATAATTATTTTACATAGCAAAGCAATATAGCTTTAAGTGCTATGATTAAAAAAAAAAAAAAACTGGCCTCCTTCCACCCCTTATTAGCCAGCCATCTCACACCTTATTTCCCCGTCACCCAGAACAGCTCAATGAGTTGTTATGGAGGAGGGGGAAAAGGGTAATTATAGTCACCGGTAGTCACCGGTAAATATAATTATTTTACATAGCAAACCAATATAGCTTTAAATGATGTGATTTAAAAAAAAAATAAAAACTGGCCTCCTTCCACCCCTTAATAGCCAGCCATCTCGCAACTTATTTCCCCGTCGCCCAGAACAGCTCAATGAGTTGTTATGGAGGAGGGGGAAAAGGGTAATTATAGTCACCTATAGTCACCAGTAAATATAATTATTTTACATAGCAAGGCAATATAGCTTTAAATGCTATGATTTAAAAAAAAAAAAAAAAAACTGGCCTCCTTCCACCCCTTAATAGCCAGCCATCTCACACCTTATTTCCCCGTCACCCAGAACAGCTCAATGAGTTGTTATGGAGGAGGGGGAAAAGGGTAATTATAGTCACCGGTAGTCACCGGTAAATATAATTATTTTACATAGCAAAGCAACATAGCTTTAAATGATGTGATTTAAAAAAAAAAAAAAAAAAAACTGGCATCCTTCCACCCCTTAATAGCCAGCCATCTCGCACCTTATTTCCCCGTCGCCCAGAACAGCTCAATGAGTTGTTATGGAGGAGGGGGAAAAGGGTAATTATAGTCACCGCTAGTCACCAGTAAATATAATTATTTTACATAGCAAAGCAATATAGCTTTAAATGCTATGATTTAAAAAAATAAAAAAAAACTGGCCTCCTTCCACCCCTTAATAGCCAGCCATCTCACACCTTATTTCCCCGTCACCCAGAACAGCTCAATGAGTTGTTATGGAGGAGGGGGAAAAGGGTAATTATAGTCACCGGTAGTCACCGGTAAATATAATTATTTTACATAGCAAAGCAATATAGCTTTAAATGCTATGATTTAAAAACTAAAAAAAAAAAACTGGCCTCCTCCACCCCTTAATAGCCAGCCATCACACACCTTATTTTCCCATCGCGCAGAACAGCTCAATGAGTTGTTATGGAGGAGGGGGAAAAGTGTAACTATAGTCACCGGTAGTCACCGGTAAATATAATTATTTTACATAGCAAAGCAATATAGCTTTAAATGCTATGATTTAAAAAAAAGAAAAAAAAAACTGGCCTCCTCCACCCCTTAATAGCCAGCCATCACTCACCTTATTTCCCCGTCACCCAGGACAGCTCAATGAGCTGTTATGGAGGGGGGGGGTAAAAGGGTAATTATAGTCACCAGTAAATATAATTATTTTACATAACAAAGCAATATAGCTTTAAATGCTATGATTTAAAAAAAAAAAAAACTGGCCTCCTTCCACCCCTTAATAGCCAGCCATCTCACACCTTATTTCCCCGTCACCCAGAACAGCTCAATGAGTTGTTATGGAGGAGGGGGGAAAGGGTAATTATAGTCACCGGTAGTCACCGGTAAATATAATTATTTTACATAGCAAAGCAATATAGCTTTAAATGCTATGATTAAAAAAAAAACAAAAAAACTGGCCTCCTTCCACCCCTTAATAGCCAGCCATCTCACACCTTATTACCCATCACCCAGAACAGCTCAATGAGTTGTTATGAAGGAGGGGGAAAAGTGTAACTATAGTCACTGGTAGTCACCGGTAAATATAATTTTTTTACATAGTAAAGCAATATAGCTTTAAATGCAATGGTTTAAAAAAAAAAAAACTGGCCTCCTCCACCCCTTAATAGCTAGCCATCACACACCTTATTTCCCCGTCGCCCAGGACAGCTCAATGAGTTGTTATGGAGGAGGGGGAAAAGTGTAACTATAGTCACCGGTAGTCACCGGTAAATATAATTATTTTACATAGCAAAGCAATATAGCTTTAAATGCTATGATTTAAGAAAAAAAAAAAAAACTGGCCTCCTTCCACCCCTTAATAGCCAGCCATCTCACACCTTATTTCCCCGTCACCCAGAACAGCTCAATGAGTTGTTATGGAGGAGGGGGAAAAGTGTAACTATAGTCACCGATAGTCACCGGTAAATATAATTATTTTACATAGCAAAGCAATATAGCTTTAAATGCTATGATTTAAAAAAAAAGAAAAAAAAAACTGGCCTCCTCCACCCCTTAATAGCCAGCCATCACTCACCTTATTTCCCCGTCACCCAGGACAGCTCAATGAGCTGTTATGGAGGGAGGGTAAAAGGGTAATTATAGTCACCGGTAGTCACCGGTAAATATAATTATTTTACATAGCAAAGCAATATAGCTTTAAGTGCTATGATTAAAAAAAAAAAAAAACTGGCCTCCTTCCACCCCTTAATAGCCAGCCATCTCACACCTTATTTCCCCGTCAACCAGAACAGCTCAATAAGTTGTTATGGAGGAGGGGGAAAAGGGTAATTATAGTCACCGGTAGTCACCGGTAAATATAATTATTTTACATAGCAAACCAATATAGCTTTAAATGATGTGATTTAAAAAAAAAATAAAAACTGGCCTCCTTCCACCCCTTAATAGCCAGCCATCTCGCACCTTATTTCCCCGTCGCCCAGAACAGCTCAATGAGTTGTTATGGAGGAGGGGGAAAAGGGTAATTATAGTCACCTATAGTCACCAGTAAATATAATTATTTTACATAGCAAAGCAATATAGCTTTAAATGCTATGATTTAAAAAAATAAAAAAAAAACTGGCCTCCTTTCACCCCTTAATAGCCAGCCATCTCACACCTTATTTCCCCGTCACCCAGAACAGCTCAATGAGTTGTTATGGAGGAGGGGGAAAAGTGTAACTATAGTCACCGATAGTCACCGGTAAATATAATTATTTTACATAGCAAAGCAATATAGCTTTAAATGCTATGATTTAAAAAAAAAGAAAAAAAAAACTGGCCTCCTCCACCCCTTAATAGCCAGCCATCACTCACCTTATTTCCCCGTCACCCAGGACAGCTCAATGAGCTGTTATGGAGGGAGGGTAAAAGGGTAATTATAGTCACCGGTAGTCACCGGTAAATATAATTATTTTACATAGCAAAGCAATATAGCTTTAAGTGCTATGATTAAAAAAAAAAAAAAACTGGCCTCCTTCCACCCCTTAATAGCCAGCCATCTCACACCTTATTTCCCCGTCAACCAGAACAGCTCAATAAGTTGTTATGGAGGAGGGGGAAAAGGGTAATTATAGTCACCGGTAGTCACCGGTAAATATAATTATTTTACATAGCAAACCAATATAGCTTTAAATGATGTGATTTAAAAAAAAAATAAAAACTGGCCTCCTTCCACCCCTTAATAGCCAGCCATCTCGCACCTTATTTCCCCGTCGCCCAGAACAGCTCAATGAGTTGTTATGGAGGAGGGGGAAAAGGGTAATTATAGTCACCTATAGTCACCAGTAAATATAATTATTTTACATAGCAAAGCAATATAGCTTTAAATGCTATGATTTAAAAAAATAAAAAAAAAACTGGCCTCCTTTCACCCCTTAATAGCCAGCCATCTCACACCTTATTTCCCCGTCACCCAGAACAGCTCAATGAGTTGTTATGGAGGAGGGGGAAAGGGTAATTATAGTCACCGGTAGTCACCGGTAAATATAGTTATTTTACATAGCAAAGCAATATAGCTTTAAATGATGTGATTTAAAAAAAAAAAAAAAAACGGCATCCTTCCACCCCTTAATAGCCAGCCATCTCGCACCTTATTTCCCCGTCGCCCAGAACAGCTCAATGAGTTGTTATGGAGGAGGGGGAAAAGGGTAATTATAGTCACCGCTAGTCACCAGTAAATATAATTATTTTACATAGCAAAGCAATATAGCTTTAAATGCTATGATTTAAAAAAATAAAAAAAAACTGGCCTCCTTCCACCCCTTAATAGCCAGCCATCTCACACCTTATTTCCCCGTCACCCAGAACAGCTCAATGAGTTGTTATGGAGGAGGGGGAAAAGGGTAATTATAGTCACCGGTAGTCACCGGTAAATATAATTATTTTACATAGCAAAGCAATATAGCTTTAAATGCTATGATTTAAAAACTAAAAAAAAAAACTGGCCTCCTCCACCCCTTAATAGCCAGCCATCACACACCTTATTTTCCCATCGCCCAGAACAGCTCAATGAGTTGTTATGGAGGAGGGGGAAAAGTGTAACTATAGTCACCGGTAGTCACCGGTAAATATAATTATTTTACATAGCAAAGCAATATAGCTCTAAATGCTATTAATTAAAAAAAAAGGAAAAAAAAAACTGGCCTCCTCCACCCCTTAATAGCCAGCCATCACTCACCTTATTTCCCCGTCACCCAGGACAGCTCAATGAGCTGTTATGGAGGGGGGGGTAAAAGGGTAATTATAGTCACCAGTAAATATAATTATTTTACATAGCAAAGCAATATAGCTTTAAATGCTATGATTTAAAAAAAAAAAAAACTGGCCTCCTTCCACCCCTTAATAGCCAGCCATCTCACACCTTATTTCCCCGTCACCCAGAACAGCTCAATGAGTTGTTATGGAGGAGGGGGGAAAGGGTAATTATAGTCACCGGTAGTCACCGGTAAATATAATTATTTTACATAGCAAAGCAATATAGCTTTAAATGCTATGATTAAAAAAAAAAAAAAAAAACTGGCCTCCTTCCACCCCTTAATAGCCAGCCATCTCGCACCTTATTTCCCCGTCACCCAGAACAGCTCAATGAGTTGTTATGGAGGAGGGGGAAAAGGGTAATTATAGTCACCGGTAGTCACCGGTAAATATAATTATTTTACATAGCAAAGCAATATAGCTTTAAATGCTATGATTTGAAAAAAAAAAAAAAACTGGCCTCCTTCCATACCTTAATAGCCAGCCATCTCACACCTTATTACCCGTCACCCAGAACAGCTCAATGAGTTGTTATGAAGGAGGGGGAAAAGTGTAACTATAGTCACTGGTAGTCACCGGTAAATATAATTTTTTTACATAGTAAAGCAATATAGCTTTAAATGAAATGGTTTAAAAAAAAAAAAACTGGCCTCCTCCACCCCTTAATAGCTAGCCATCACACACCTTATTTCCCCGTCGCCCAGGACAGCTCAATGAGTTGTTATGGAGGAGGGGGAAAAGTGTAACTATAGTCACCGGTAGTCACGGTAAATATAATTATTTTACATAGCAAAGCAATATAGCTTTAAATGCTATGATTTAAAAAAAAAAAAAAAACTGGCCTCCTTCCACCCCTTAATAGCCAGCCATCTCACACCTTATTTCCCCGTCACCCAGAACAGCTCAATGAGTTGTTATGGAGGAGGGGGGAAAGGGTAATTATAGTCACCGGTAGTCACCGGTAAATATAATTATTTTACATAGCAAAGCAATATAGCTTTAAATGCTATGATTTAAAAAAAAAAAAAAAAAACCTGGCCTCCTCCACCCCTTAATAGCCAGCCATCACACACCTTATTTCCCCGTCGCCCAGGACAGCTCTATGAGTTGTTATGGAAGAGGGGGGAAAGTGTAACTATAGTCACCGGTAGTCACCAGTAAATATATTTATTTTACATAGCAAAGCAATATAGCTTTAAATGCTATGATTTAAAAAAAAAAAAAAAACTGGCCTCCTTCCACCCCTTAATAGCCAGCCATCTCACACCTTATTTCCCCGTCACCCAGAACAGCTCAATGAGTTGTTATGGAGGAGGGGGAAAAGGGTAATTATAGTCACCGCTAATCACCAGTAAATATAATTATTTTACATAGCAAAGCAATATAGCTTTAAATGCTATGATTTAAAAAAATAAAAAAAAACTGGCCTCCTTCCACCCCTTAATAGCCAGCCATCTCACACCTTATTTCCCCGTCACCCAGAACAGCTCAATGAGTTGTTATGGAGGAGGGGGAAAAGGGTAATTATAGTCACCGGTAGTCACCGGTAAATATAATTATTTTACATAGCAAAGCAATATAGCTTTAAATGCTATGATTTAAAAACTAAAAAAAAAAACTGGCCTCCTCCACCCCTTAATAGCCAGCCATCACACACCTTATTTTCCCATCGCCCAGAACAGCTCAATGAGTTGTTATGGAGGAGGGGGAAAAGTGTAACTATAGTCACCGGTAGTCACCGGTAAATATAATTATTTTACATAGCAAAGCAATATAGCTTTAAATGCTATGATTTAAAAAAAAAGAAAAAAAAAAACTGGCCTCCTCCACCCCTTAATAGCCAGCCATCACTCACCTTATTTCCCCGTCATCCAGGACAGCTCAATGAGCTGTTATGGAGGGGGGGGTAAAAGGGTTATTATAGTCACCAGTAAATATAATTATTTTACATAGCAAAGCAATATAGCTTTAAATGCTATGATTAAAAAAAAAAAAAAACTGGCCTCCTTCCACCCCTTAATAGCCAGCCATCTCACACCTTATTTCCCCGTCACCCAGAACAGCTCAATGAGTTGTTATGGAGGAGGGGGGAAAGGGTAATTATAGTCACCGGTAGTCACCGGTAAATATAATTATTTTACATAGCAAAGCAATATAGCTTTAAATGCTATGATTAAAAAAAAAACAAAAAAACTGGCCTCCTTCCACCCCTTAATAGCCAGTCATCTCACACCTTATTTCCCCGTCACCCAGAACAGCTCAATGAGTTGTTATGGAGGAGGGGGAAAAGGGTAATTATAGTCACCGGTAGTCACCGGTAAATATAATTATTTTACATAGCAAAGCAATATAGCTTTAAATGCTATGATTTGAAAAAAAAAAAAAACTGGCCTCCTTCCATACCTTAATAGCCAGCCATCTCACACCTTATTACCCGTCACCCAGAACAGCTCAATGAGTTGTTATGAAGGAGGGGGAAAAGTGTAACTATAGTCACTGGTAGTCACCGGTAAATATAATTTTTTTACATAGTAAAGCAATATAGCTTTAAATGAAATGGTTTAAAAAAAAAAAAAAACTGGCCTCCTCCACCCCTTAATAGCTAGCCATCACACACCTTATTTCCCCGTCGCCCAGGACAGCTCAATGAGTTGTTATGGAGGAGGGGGAAAAGTGTAACTATAGTCACCGGTAGTCACCGGTAAATATAATTATTTTACATAGCAAAGCAATATAGCTTTAAATGCTATGATTTAAAAAAAAAAAAAAAAACTGGCCCCCTTCCACCCCTTAATAGCCAGCCATCTCACACCTTATTTCCCCGTCACCCAGAACAGCTCAATGAGTTGTTATGGAGGAGGGGGGAAAGGGTAATTATAGTCACCGGTAGTCACCGGTAAATATAATTATTTTACATAGCAAAGCAATATAGCTTTAAATGCTATGATTTAAAAAAAAAAAAAAAAAAACTGGCCTCCTCCACCCCTTAATAGCTAGCCATCACACACCTTATTTCCCCGTCGCCCAGGACAGCTCTATGAGTTGTTATGGAAGAGGGGGGAAAGTGTAACTATAGTCACCGGTAGTCACCAGTAAATATATTTATTTTACATAGCAAAGCAATATAGCTTTAAATGCTATGATTTAAAAAAAAAAAAAAAACTGGCCTCCTTCCACCCCTTAATAGCCAGCCATCTCACACCTTATTTCCCCGTCACCCAGAACAGCTCAATGAGTTGTTATGGAGGAGGGGGAAAAGGGTAATTATAGTCACCGGTAGTCACCGGTAAAAATAATTATTTTACATAGCAAAGCAATATAGCTTTAAATGCTATGATTTAAAAAAAATAAATAAATAAATAAAAAAAACTGGCCTCCTTCCACCCCTTAATAGCCAGCCATCTCACACCTTATTACCCGTCACCCAGAACAGCTCAATGAGTTGTTATGAAGGAGGGGGAAAAGTGTAACTATAGTCACTGGTAGTCACCGGTAAATATAATTTTTTTACATAGTAAAGCAATATAGCTTTAAATGCAATGGTTTAAAAAAAAAAAAACTGGCCTCCTCCACCCCTTAATAGCTAGCCATCACACACCTTATTTCCCCGTCGCCCAGGACAGCTCAATGAGTTGTTATGGAAGAGGGGGGAAAGTGTAACTATAGTCACCGGTAGTCACCAGTAAATATATTTATTTTACATAGCAAAGCAATATAGCTTTAAATGCTATGATTTAAAAAAAAAAAAAAAAACTGGCCTCCTTCCACCCCTTAATAGCCAGCCATCTCACACCTTATTTCCCCGTCACCCAGAACAGCTCAATGAGTTGTTATGGAGGAGGGGGAAAAGGGTAATTATAGTCACCTGTAGTCACCGGTAAATATAATTATTTTACATAGCAAAGCAACATAGCTTTAAATGCTATGATTAAAAAAAAAAAAAAAAACTGGCCTCCTTCCACCCCTTAATAGCCAGCCATCTCACACCTTATTTCCCCGTCACCCAGAACAGCTCAATGAGTTGTTATGGAGGAGGGGGAAAAGGATAATTATAGTCACCGGTAGTCACCGGTAAATATAATTATTTTACATAGCAAAGCAATATAGCTTTAAATGCTATGATTTAAAAAAAAAAAAAAAAAAAAAAAAAACTGGCCTCCTTCCACCCCTTAATAGCCGCCATCTCACACCTTATTTCCCCGTCACCCAGAACAGCTCAATGAGTTGTTATGGAGGAGGGGGAAAAGTGTAATTATAGTCACCGGTTTTCACCGGTAAATATAACTAGAATATTTCTTGTCTCTTATGTACGATATACATAGCGTAACACTATACATATAGTATCATAAGGTTGTGACTGTCAGGGGCATGTAGTGTGCATGATATTCCCAGGCACATCATAATGCCACACAGAAAAGTCCCTACTGGGCACTTACCTCCCTTACCTCATCCATCTTTGTGGCCATCCTTTTGAACAGGGATACCTTCGGTGTTCTTCTGGGGTCCTGATCCTGGCTTGAGTCCTGACATGCTTATTTCTTGATGTCCAGGTCCTTCTTGTCCATCCGGATCTTCTTAATTTTGATGTTCTTCTTGGGGCTTAGGCAGACAGCTTGCTCTCATGGTGTTAAAGAGCTGGTGGATGGTTTGGGGTTTTCCAGCTGATTTTGGTAAATGAAAACCCCGTAAATAAGGCCTGGTGGTCTGCTGAGAGGGCTGAGTTGTTCGCCTCTGCAGCTTCCAGAATTTGGAGATTGAATGGTCTGGAGCTGCGCTGGATGTTACTTGGCTATAAGAGAAAAAGAAAACACAAGAAGGTTATTACATGAGAACAGCATGTAGTAAAGTTCAGGAAAGCTGCAGGCCCTCTGCAAACTGCATGTCAGTCAATGATCAGCAGATTTTGTCACTGACGATTATTTAACATGTATGGGGGCTTCCCATCTCTCCACTGACAAATCTGACCTCAGATTCATTACTTAATTCATTATTAAGACCAGCCCCCTTCACTATTATTAGTAACATCACGAATTTGGAAAAGAGATTAAAGCTATGTGAAATATGTCTATGAGTCTGTATAAAACATCTCCTCTAATACTTACTGGCACAGGAACATGTGGGGGACACATTCTAAGGGATTCCACCGAGTCCCAGTCAATACGCTGGAAAAACCTATGGGCTCTGATGTTGCCATTGACTCCGAGACGCCTGGCAGGATCTTCCCGGAGGAGCTACAAAAGAAGAAAAAATAAATTAATTAATATAACAGCTTCATAAATAAAATAAAATAAAAAATAATAAAAAACAATATTTTTTTTAAAAAAAGCTATATATTAGTGTTTTTATTCTGAAATTTACAATAATACATGACACGTAATATATACCACTGACCTTTTTAATGATGTTCTTCGCCTCCTTGCTGGAAGCGTTGAATAGTCCTCGATGGTATTTGGACCTGCTGGTAATCATGATGTTCAAAATGATGCCAAATGCATACCAGTCTACCCCAGCATTGTACTCCTCCGCAGCCAGCATCTCAGGAGCCATGAAGCCTGGTGTCCCAGCGTATTCGGTGGCTGTCCGGTCTCCATAGATGTTCTCAACTGCCAGACCGAAGTCGGCAATCTTTATATGGCCCGTCGCAGCCACCAAGATGTTAGAAGGCTTGAGGTCTCTGTGAAGAAGAAGACAAATGGATTCTTATCAGTGTCTGCTCTATAATTCTCAGTAATGCTGAGTATAGCTATAGGCATCACTGGTGGTGGAGGATTAGATGTATTTCTAGTTACCGGTGGATGATGCCCTTAGAATGCAGGTGTTGAATTCCACACACAAGTTCCGCGGCGTAGAATCTGGCCGAAAGAGAAGAGGAGAGAATAGTATTTAGTGGAAGAGAAACTCAGAAATATACACTGCTCAATAGACTAGACAGGCAGGACTTGTCAGGATTTTATATTTTTATGGTTCAATAGGAGAGTCGCACATATCGCACTGATTATAGTGCACCTGGACCTGCTCATCTGAATATTAGGAACACAGGTATTAATGGACAATCCCAATAATAAGGAAAAAAAAAGAAAAAATCTTAAAAGTGTAACATGTCTACCGATCACTTTTTTTATCTTCTCCTTCAAATACATAGCTGTTTCTGTACAGTGTCCGCGGTCGGGTACTGCACATCAACCCCATACTGATTTGAATAGGGAGCGGACGTGCAGTACCCGACCACGGCCACTAAACGGTAGACGGAGCTGTGCTGCGCAGTTCTGTAACTGGTCAGTTCTGGCCACCGCCGACACCGTAAACAGATGATTGACAGAGGTACCGGGTGTTGCACGCCCACCGATCAGACATTGATGTCCTATCCTAAGGATAAATGGTAAAGTAGTGGAGAACCTCTTTAAGTTCCTTTTTGCCTATAAGGAAACACAATTTCCACCATTACAGTGTAAATGTATATGTTGTTAAAGGGTTATCCAGGATCAGAAAAACATGGCGGCTTTCTTTAAAAAAATAACGTCATATCACTAAAGTGAATGGGGATGAGCTGCGATACCATTCACAACCTGTGGACAGGTGTGGTGCTATTTTTAGTGGAAAAGAAAGCAGCCATATTTTCCTAAGTGTTTCACTAATAACATCCCTGTGAATGGAAGATATGAGTTTACCTGAACCTTAGAGCTAACAATCTAATCAATCTAGTCAGTCTCATATGGAAAATACATAGCTGTATTGCTTAGACTGTGACTACTGTACCGTGCACTGGGGATGTCAAGACACCCCTTCCTCATCAGGAGATGGTTGAATTCGCCACAGGTGACATACTCCATCCCAAGAAGCACAAGCTCCTGTCAGACAAGACGTAGAGATCAGTCGTATGATAAAGTCATTGTAGCGTCCATACATTTACTAACACTCAATAATCAGTTATTTCTTCTGTGATTTCTGCTGTGGTCGAGCTCTATTCCACTAACTCATGAAGATATAGTTACATAATAATAGCAATAATGATACTTTCTTCTTTTTACTATGTGTTTATTGGCTATTCTAAGTATACACATATAGTGGATATAGCTACAAATGTAGAATGTGATGGGCTAAATGTACGGCATTCCTTCTCACTGTAATGTTGACTTCTGCATTTCTCACCATTGTGAGGTACTCAATAAGAATGACATCCATAGGGGTGGACAAATGACTTCAGATTTTGGGAGCCAGTTGGACCACTCCAAGATTTTCCATAAATTTCAATAGAGAAACCCAAAAAAGTTAACCGTCAGCATCATATTTCTAGGCAGATTGCCTGGCCCCCAGGGTTTGTCCAGTGTTCCCAAAGTAGGTGACAGCTACACATACAAGGAGCAGGACATTAAAATGTTGTCAATGCTGAAATGTTAAACACCATATATAAATGTGGATATATTCCGTGTATAGAGATGAGTGCACTTTATGGTTTATCCAATATTAATGAACTGGTCACAATTTTACCTTGGTCTGAAAGGCGAATGTGCCATGAAGAAGGAAGGGGCTGCCAGATGAAAGTTGTAACACACGCCGCTCCACCATCGCGCGGTCCTCTCCTTTAGCTAGTAGGTCCCTCTTTGTGATGACTTTTACAGCAAATTGCTGGCGGGTATATCTATCTTCCGCCAGCACCACCTAGAAAAGAATGTTCATTTGTTGGTGATCTTCATTAAAGGGGTTGTCCGGCCTTGGGGTAAAAAGTCTGCAGACACTTTATGTGACTACAGACTAGTGAGGAATCTCCAGTGTCAGGAGCGGGTGGTCATTTATCCGGCCTCGCTCCATTCAGTTGCATAGAGCAAGACTGCACACGTCTCGTTGGCACGTGACCACATGTATGCACATTGCACACCTTCAGTTATGCTCTCGCCCGTTCCTGGCGCTGGCACCGGAGAATCTTGACAACACGCACATTGTACCCTGAGGCCAAACAACCCCTTTACATAAGTTAATTAGAAAAAATCCCATGGGCATAATTAGTTATTCAAAATTAGTATTCAAGTACTCCTTAAGAAATGTATATTGACAGGAGAAACAACAGTAGTAGTTTAAAAATATCTACTTTATTGTATGCAGTTTAAAATCAGAAAAAAGTGGACAGGAGATAGACTACATGGTAACATGAAAAGTTCAGGTACAGACCAAAGATCCCAATCAATATAATTAAATGGTAATCACTCAAAATGATATAATCATGGGGCAGGAAGAGGGGTGCAAGAATAGATATTTAATCCATTTTGCCCTGTATTCCCAGAGTAGTAATTGCACCCTAATTTAACACTACAAGGTTCGATAGGAGTAATCCTTACCCATAGTGGCAAGGAGAGTCTGACCCGGGTTGTGGAGGCTGTAAGTGCTGCGACACTACGCACGTTTCGCGTGCCGACTGCACGCTTTCTCAAGGGGAAGGTAGGGAGGAATGTTAATATCTCACATGGTTACTGATTCACAAATGAGAGCGACTGAGTGAAGCATGCGCCGATCACCGCACCCGCGGCACGCCCACCCCCGGCCGTCAAGCCAATCACGGCAGGCTGAGAGACCTGATGACACCCACACATGCCGAGACCAACATAGAGACGCCGTGGAGCAGGGCGCTCACGGAGCAGGGAAGAGGGCACGCGCACACCGATCCCATGGTGAGTATAAGTAAATATAATATTTAGAAAAAGACTGGTCATCACTCAATGAAATATTAGAAGATAAAACATTACTCACTATCATGAAAAATAAGAAATAAATGAAAATCGATGGAGGATGACAAAAAACAAAAAGGGGAATGATAACAACATTAATTAGTGGACCATCATCCTCTTGCGACTATACATTGATAATACAATAAATAATTAAATGTGCCCATTTACACAATGGCAAAATACATAGTCAGTATAAAATGCCGTCCGATGTCCATCCCAGAAATCATCCGTGTATCTTCCATATAGATGTTAAATTATATGTCTATGAATCCTCAATTCAATATAGATGTCAATTGTATATATATGATTCCTCAATTCACCAGAAAATTTGCATACGGAGACCAGTCACAGACTATGAACATGAGATAATGGAACAAGCTGCAGGTAGATTCACAAGAAAAAAGTGATGAGTAATTAAAACAAAATAAGACCAAAATATTAAAAACAAAGTTAAATAACACGCAAACTACTAAGCCAGATGGTGATGGTGGCTAGTGTATCAATCATAGAAAGGACGAAAAACTAAGTACTTTGTTTAAACTTGATGTAGTCATCGTCCCCAAGGTGGCGATCCATCTGGTCTCACGCTGGGCCAGACGTTTGCCTATATCTCCTTCCCGTATGCGAGGGGGAACAAGGTCAATTCCTCGCACCTGGAAGGGTTTGGGGCTACAGTCATGGTGCATCTTGAAGTGTCGGGGGATAGTTTTTAGTTCTGTGGTGTCGTTCGCTGTCCGGGCAGCAGCAATGTCCCTCACATGCTCCCGCACACGCACTCGTAATTAGTGTTCAGCGAATTTGCTCGGCATTTCAAATTCGGGTTTGTGTTCGGGATTCCGGCTTGTTCGCGCGAAAAAATTGTCTCCACCCTGATTTTCCACGCTATCACGCGTGGCAAATATAAAAAGACTGTGTGGGGGTGCAGAACTGTATATAGATGATGGCATCAAAGACCATGGTGCAGGTGTAAAAGCGTTGAATTTCCTATGCGGAATGCATTTTTTACCTGGGTACCACCAGCAGCGCCCCCACAGAGCCATTTGCTTCTCTTTGCTGCCTAATTATACAGTTATTATTGTAGCCCAGTGGTGAAATCAGCTGTGAGCTTTGTAGCGGCTTGTGGGCAGTTTTGTAGCTCAGCCAAGATGAGGTTTGGTGGAGTAGGTTGCTTCCTAAGCACCAATAAAAGGGGTTGTCCAATGCACAAAATGTCCTGTATAAATATCTACTTTTAGTAATTGTACTGACAGCTGACTGCACTGATGCACCTGCTGAGACGGCTGTCAGTCAGTTCCGGGGCTTATAGCCGCTGTTAACTGTATACTGACCAATGACTGAAGCCGCGCCTCTATGACTGAAGGCTGGAAGCTGCCGAGTGGAATAAAGTTTATTTCCCCTGGCAGCCAGGCTTTCACTGCAGCGGCCGCATGGCTATAAAGCACTACTAAACTGCAGATTAACGCCATAGCTGTAGGTTAATAGCATTTGTCACATGACCGGTTCCTTCTAAATTGTTAGTACAATAGTTAATTCCATTCTGTGTCCATCTAAGCTGACAAAGCTGTAAACTTGAGGGTCTGATGAGCGCTACCCTCTGAGGCAAGGAGATAAATGACTGTTTATTGACGACTATTAAACTGAATGGAAGCAGTCCTGATTCTGCTTAAGTTGTGCTAATTATACAAAGTTTCAATTGACTACCAACAAAAATTATTGAACTGATGACAATGTTTCTAGTATTATTAGCTGTGTTATCATCATTAGTCCTGCTAAACTAATATAAATTTTTTGTATTTGTGCATTTCTTTATTAGCAGTAGAAATAGTGTATAGATTACTATGTAGCCATTAAAAATAATGTCTGTTAGCAAACACCACTAGGGGGAGCTCTTTGTATAAGGATGTATACAGTTACCATAGAAATCTGTGGAAAACATGGAAATATAAAGTGCATTGCACACTCATATTGGCGTCTTCTGACAGTCAAACATTCAGGGATGTACTTATAAATTATACTGCCCTAGGCACCGAGTCTCAATATCCTCCAGACTCTAGTTTGAAGTCTAATTTCCCCATTACCACAGACCCCTGACCTGTCAATGTTGGGAGCAGCACGAGTCCTGTTCACACAAACGATGTGCTACCGAGATCGATGATCATTTAAGCAAATCAAAAGATCATTTTACTCTATGAAAGAGCATTTTGCTTGTTTGTCGGGCGATCGTCAGCCTGTTTCCACTGGTTCCTTATAACTGCGCAGTGTAAATACACCTTAATCTGCAGCACAGACCTGAGACTACATTTGCAGACACTTCACCCTGATCCTAAAATCCTTTTCACTCCACAGCCCCACTGGTGTCAGGTCTTATGTTGCAGTGATGCCCGGGAGTTAAGACCACTGCAGGAAAGAGGAGAGGTGAATATATTTTGAAGAGTATACATTGGGAAATTTGCTGGCTTTTCATTAAAGGAGTTGTCCACTACTTTCACATTGATGCTCTATCTGTACGATAGGGCATCAATGTATGATCGGCCGGCGATCAGCCAGCTGTTATCGGTGATCAGCCGGCGATCGGTATGATCAGCCGGCGATCGGCCAGCTGTTATTGGAGCCATCGGCGGCCGCCGGCAGGAGGTGCTTACCTGCGGTGCTTAGCCGTCAAGTTGCAGTGGCCGGCGCTTGTTACTGCACATCCGCCTCCTATTCAATTCAATGGGAGGCGGATGTGCAGTACCCCGCGGCGGCCACTACAGATGGACGGCCAAGCACCGCAGGTAAGGACTTCCAGCCGGCAGCCGCCGGCACCGATGACAGCTGATCGGCCGGGGTGCTGGGTGCGGGTCCCTGGCCGATCATACATTGATACCCTATGCTACAGATAGGGCATCAATGTGAAAGTAGTGGACAACTTCTTTAAGGAACTCTTCCATTTTTCCAGGAATGTCCCTGAAATTCTGAGAGTTGGCAGTAACAGTATTAAAAGGCTTGTTCTAAATTCCATTTTTGGTGTAACATCAGAGAACAGTATGAGCCTGGCATTGAGGATGTCTCTATTTATTGGACAAAACCATAGAGACCAGTCATTGGTTATTAATCAGCAGAATGTATGAGATGTCACCACTGCCGCAAAGTAAGCAAAGATCACTGGATAAGCGGGGATATAAGCATTGGTCATGTATATTTAATGTAATTCCTGCTGTTAGAATTTTTTAATTATGATTATGTTTTAATCCTGGACACTAAGTTTAATAAATGTAATTCTCAGTACACACATATATATACACATATCTATATACATGTAGATGTACAATATGTACAATGCTTTGAAAAAGTATTCATACCCTGTGAATTTTTCAACATTTTTTTCAAGTTACAACCACAAACTTAAATGTATATTATTGGGATTTTATGTGATGTACCAACACAGTTACAAGTATTTGTGAAGTGTAAAGGAAATGATACATGGTTTCTAAATATTTTAAAAATATAAATCTGAAAATTGTGATGTGCATTTGTATTCAGTCACCCAGTACTTTATAGGACCACTTTTCACTTCAATTACTGTTAAAAGTTTTTTAGGGTCTGTCTCTACCAGCTTTGCACATCTAGAGGCTGAATTTTTCTCCCATTCTTCTTTGTAATCTCGCTCTAGCTCAGTGAGATTGGATGGAGGCGTCTGTGAGCAGCAATTTTCAAGTCTCGCCATAATCTCTCAAGGGTATTTAGGCCTGGACTTTGACTGGGCCATTAACACACATGAATATGCTTTGATCTAATCCATTCCATTGTAGTTCTGGCAGTATGTTTAGGGTCGTTGTCCTGAACATTCGCCTTAGTCTCAAGTTCTTGCAGTCTCTAACAGGTTTTCCTCCAGGATTGCACTGTATTTAGCTCCATCCATCTTCCGATCAACTCTGGCCATATTTACTGTACCTGCTAAAGAAAAGCATCTCCGCAGCATGGTGCCGCCACAATGTTTGACTGTGGGGATGGTGTGTTCAGGTTGATCTGCAGTGTTAGTTTTCCTCAATAAGTAGTATTTTACATTTAACCCAAAAAAGGTTAACTTTGGTCTCATCTGACCAGGGCTCCTTCTTCCATATTCCATGTAGAGGACACAGCTAGCATGTGGATGGAGGTGCTCTAGTCAGATATTTACACGTAGAGTTTCTACAGCAGGTCTCACTTCTGCATGATGTTGTCTGAACAGGTGCCTGTCCCACACTTGCACAGCCAATAGGATCGTGCACTTGTATTGAAAAATACATGTTGCTATCAGCTGGCCATGCAAGTTTCCAAGGCGCAGGCACCAGTGGGTACAACATCAGCAGCGCCTCCATCTTACTAGTGCAGAAGTTAGAGGCACCAGAAAAAAAACACTTTAACCCACTGACTACCAAAAAACACTATTACATTGATATAAGTAGCAACTTATTTGGAAAGCACCCTGCATTTGCCTCCGTCAAAAACACCTGAACCTGGAGATCTAAGATGGTTATTAACAGTGTTATTCTGTACTTCACTCATCATCCTATATTGTATGGCAAACACTATACAATATGTGCTCGTAATGTTGTAGGATCTTACCTTTCCAAAGCTTCCCCGGCCAAGCACCTGATGAAAATCTAATCTCTTGATGTTATCAGAGATTGTGCTGCCGGGGAGAGATGGCCGCACACCGCTGTCTCCTAAAAGGGCAAACAGAAATAAGACAATACATTAGAAAACAATTTATTGTCCATGTATAATGTGCTGGTTATTTTGTAACTGTAGCGGAGAATTCAGTTTTGATTAGCATTGGAGTTTGCATCTATGTAAACATATTGCTCTATGTTGTTAATTGAAAACAGCCTAGAATTTACTATTCACTTTAGCACAAAGGGTTAATTATTTTCTAACAAAATGGAGACAGTATCATTTATGTGCAGAATAATACTGGTAGCACAGTGATTGTCCTATATTAAGGTACTGCCTTAGGAAGCAATTACAGCTCTACTCTTAATAGTATCCTGCCACAGACTTAAAGGACCTCTGCCCCTGAGACTGAGAAATGGGTATACAGTGGGTACAGAAAGTATTCAGACCCCTTTAAATGTTTCACTCTTTGTTTCATTGCAGCCATTTGGTAAATTCTAAAAAGTTCATTTGTTTTCTAATTAAAGTACACTCTGCACCCCATCTTGACTGAAAAAAAAAAATGTAGAACTTTTTCCAAATTTATTAAAAAAGAAAAACTGAAATATCACATGGTCATAAGTATTCAGACCCTTTGCTCAGTATTGAATAGAAGCACCCTTTTGAGCTAGTACAGCCATGAGTCTTCTTGGGAATGATGCAACAAGTTTTTCACACCTGGCTTTGGGGATCCACTGCCATTCTTCCTTGCAGATCCTCTCCAGTTCCGTCAGGTTGGATGGTGAACGTTGGTAGACAGCCATTTTCAGGTCACTCCAGAGATGATCAATTGGGTTTAGGTCAGGGCTCTGGCTGGGCCAGTCAAGAATGGTCACAGAGTTGCTTTGAAGCCACTCCTTTGTTACTTTAGCTGTGTTCTTAGGGTCATTGTCTTGTTGGAAGGTGAATCTTTGGGTCAAGTCTGAGGTCCAGAGCACTCTTGAATAGGTTTTCATCCAGGATATCTCTTTAGTATCTCTGGAGTCCATCTGTGTTTAATTAAAACTTGTTGCATCATTCCCAAGAAGACTCATGGCTGTACTAGCTCAAAAGGGTGCTTCTACTCAATACTGAGCAAAGGGTCTGAATGACCATGTGATATTTCAGTTTTTCTTTTTTAATAAATTTGCAAAAATTTCTACATTTCTGTTTTTTTTCAGTCAAGATGGGGTGCAGAGTGTACTTTAATGAGATAAAAAATGAACATTTTAGAATTTATCAAATGGCTGCAATGAAACAAAGAGTGAAAAATGTAAAGGGGTCTGAATACTTTCGGTAGCCACTGTACGTTTCACATGTATAGGCACTCTCCCTGGTGCCCTCCATTTGCTCCCCACTGCCTCCTCTGCTGAGATCGGCGCTCTTTTCCTCCTGCTTCCAAGATGATGGCCATAGAGGCACAGAGATTGCAATGATAAATCTAATCCATACCTCTTCTGCCTTTCCTTTCCCATCTCACAAAAGACAGGGAAGATGCGGTTTACACTTACCAATGTAGCCGCCATCTTGGAGGTAGGAGGAACAGAACACAGATCTAAGCAATGGAGGTAGCGCGGGTAAAAGAAGGGCATCAGGAAGGGTGACTGTACAATAACAAAGTATAGTCACTTTTCAGTCTCAGGGTGGAAGGTCGCTTTAACATACATTTCTAGCTACAATCAGTCACTAGGTAGCAAAGAGGGGAATTTTTTTTTAAATAAACATAAAGAACAAATACATTTTAATCAGATTGATACGTCCTTGTCCCTCCACATTTTTACTATTTTGCTAAGTTGATTTAACACATTCGCTTCTATATCGGCTTCCATCTTATGTGATATATTTAATGTCTAATATTTTAAACTGTTGCCCTCTTAGATAATAAGTATATCACTCTCTATAACTTGTGAATTCTTCTCCAATAAAACATGTGACTTATCCCCTTAATATCAATCTAGAAAAAATCCCAAATCCTTTCACCAATTTAATAACTGTCCTTAGATCTTCCCTTACATTGCCTGAAAATAATAACACTTGCGTACATCACTAACATTTCATCCTGAGTCCCACAATGAGTACCCCTTATTCCTTTACAACCCCTTATATATGGTGAATAAGTAGTGCAAAGAGCAGTGTGGATTAGGAAATCCATGTCTTATGCCCCAGAAAGGGAAAAAGCCAGAAGCAAAACCCATCCATCACCTTGTCTTGGGGATTTGTATATTAGAGCCTAATCCACCTAATACATTCTGGGCCAAGTCTATCCAATATTTCCCCCAAATCAGCCCATTCCATGCAATCAAATGCTATTGCAGCATCTAATGACAAGATCCCCCAGCACCTTCATTATCTGGATGGAAGACAATAATCGAAAATAAAACAGATGTATATTCGAGTTTAGATTCCTGAGACAAATCTAATTTGTTCTTTATGTATTAATTTACCCACTATCTTTGCCTCCCTATTAGCTAATACCTTGGCGGTTATTTATGTACAGTGGGGAAAAAAAGTATTTAGTCAGCCACCAATTGTGCAAGTTCTCCCTCTTAAAAAGGTGAGAGCGGCCTGTAATTGACATCATAAGTAGACCTCAACTATGAGAGACAAAATGAGAAAACAAATCCTGAAAATCACATTGTCTGATTTGGAAAGAAATTTTTTTTTAAGTGGGAGAACTTGCACAATTGATGGCTGACAATACTTTTTTTCCCCACTGTATCTGCTTTGGATATAAACCTATATTATTCTAGTAATAACGGATCTTCATTCACTGTAGGAACAGTCCACTGTTAATCTTGAGGTGTTGGCAGGAAAAACGCTGCATAAAACACTTGTGTATTTGCCACCTTCTTTACATGTTTTTCTCATGTTTATTTGTTGTTTTCCAGACACATTAGTATGGGTGAAATACGCTGCAAAAATTGTCATGCTGCAGACATGAATCTGCTTCAATTCTGCAAGGAAAAAATAAGCAACGTGTGCATGAGACATCAGAAATCTCTTCACTTTGCTGATACTATATAACACTGTGTATTTTCTGCAACAGATACGTGTGAAAAATCTATATATATAATCGTCTTATCCCGTCTGTCTGTCTGTCTGTCTGTCTGTCCAGGAAATCCCGCGTCGCTCATTGGTCCGCCAGCGGCTCATTTCTGAAAAAAATGGCCCGCGACCAATCACCGATTTGGGCGCCACATTTAAATAGCGGCCGCGACCAATCACCGATCTTGCCGACACACTTAAACACTGCTGTGCTAATGGGTCGCGGACGCCAGCCGCGACCAATCAGCGAGCTTGGCGCCAAATTTAAACAACGCTCTGCTGATTGATCGCGGTCGCTGGCCGAGATCAATCAGCAGTATTGGCGCAAAATTTAAACAACGCTCTGCTGATTGGTAGCGGCTGTCAGCCGCGACTAATCAGCGATTTTGGAGCCAAATTTAAACACCGCTCTGCTGATTGGTCGCGGCCCCAAATTTGGCCCCAAAGTCGCTGATTAGTCGCGTCTGACGGCCGCGACCAATCAGCAGAGTGTTGTTTAAATTTTGCGCCAAAATCGCTGATTGGTCGCGGCCGTCAGACGCAACTAATCAGCGACTTGGGGGCCAAATTTAAACCTCGCTCTGCATCGCTCTGCTGATTGGTCGCGGTCGGCGGCCACGACCAATCAGCAGTATTGGCGCCAAATTTAAACACCGCTCTTCTGATTGGTCGCGGCCGTCGACCAATCAGGGATTTTGGTGCCAAATTTAAACCCCCCTCTGCATCGCTCTGCTGATTGGTCGCGGCCGTCGACCAATCAGCGGTTTTGGTGCTAAATTTAAACACGCTCTCCAGTCCTCACTAACACGGTTCGCAGATTGGTCGCGGCCGCCGCCCGCGACCAATCACCGATATTGCCGCCAAATTTAAACACAGCTTTGCTGATTGGTCGCGGTTGCCGAACGCGACCAATCAGCGATTTGGGCGCCAAATTTAAACACCGCTCTGTTGATTGATCGCGACTAATCAGCGATTTTGGTGCCAAATTTAAACACGCTCTCCAGTCCTCACTAACACGGTTCGCAGATGGGTCGCGGCCGCCACCCGCGACCAATCACCGATATTGCCGCCAAATTTAAACACCGCTGTGCTGATTGGTCGCGTTCGGCAACCGCGACCAATCAGCGATTTGGGCGCCAAATTTAAACACCGCTCTGCTAATTGCGCCCCGTCGGCCGCATACCTATTCTAGAATACCCGATGCATTAGAATCGGGCCACAATCTAGTATGGAATAAAAATGCAACGTGTGCACATACCCTAAAATACTTATATAATTGAAATAAGAATCTGTCATTAAGATCAATCCTTCTAAACCGTCTACATAGGCACGTAAGTCATGGAATGATACATTTCCACTATCCGTTGCCTTATTTCAGGGAAATCCACTTTATTAATATGCAAATGAGGCATTAAGTGCTCCAAGCCTCACACAGCACTTACTGATAGCCACTGCCCATGGAAGGGTAGAAGACAGACAGAGGCATCGCTGAGCATGAAAAATAAGGCAGTCTCTCCAGAAGCGCTCTGTCCCGTCCAGACCACAAAATGCCTCATTTACCTATTAGTAAAAATGTCTCTGGAATAAGGCAACTGATCGCCGATAACAAGGTATCATTCCATTTATAGACCGTTTTGGAGGGTTGAGCTTGATGACAGATTCCCTTTAAGAGCCAAGTCAATTTAACTAACATCTATGGGTATATCCAAGGCTATCCTTTCCTTTTCTATAAGTTTTTGAAATGGTATGGTCTAAAAAAAAGGTTGTTAAGTGTACTAAATAATAATAATTTTTGGACTCAAAGTCTCTTATAGCATTCTCCATAGGCTGAGCCTTTTGAATAGAATCATTAATTATTTTCACCTGTCTACACATAAATGCTGTCACTGTTATCTTGTTATCACATTTGCTCATTAATCTAGCTAACATTTTACTTGTTCTTTCTCCCTTTTCATCAATCTTAGCATTCAGAAAGAAGAGTGAATTTTGGGTCTTTTTCAAGAGTATCTTCTTAAGCCGCTTTTGCTTCCCTTTCAGATTGTTAAGACCCTTTATAATTCCACACTATTAATTCACTTGAGCTGCTATTATTTCTGTTTTGTTTTTTGTTTCTTTCTCCCAGTAAATTAACTTGTATTATTGCTGGAGAATGGATTGATAATGTTATAGTAGTATATTTTACATTCTGGAGTTTTTCCAAAATTTATACTTTGCCAAACACCATATCAATATGGAATGAGGATTGCTAAATCTTAGAGTAACATGAATCCTGATAATTCTTTGGACTGAAGCATCTTCCCCAAAAAATTCTTCCAGAGGATTTGGAAAAGATGTTGTATTACTAGACTTTGCCACATGTCTACGTGATTTCCTATTACGGGTAAAGTCAATAACATTATTAAAGCGCACCAGTCTGCAGGATTGTGCTCAGTTAACTACATACACTGTCAGGTGGGCGACATTACACTGATTAAAATGCTCTGTGTGTTACATACTTAAACCTTACACACCGTTGAGCAAGAATAAAGACCCTCGTGAGTAGGTATTATCTACAGCATTATATATATGTACTGGACAACCCACTTTTACCTATAGTGTTGAATCTTCCTTTGAGTGTATCTTTTGAAGACATATCAGAGACGGCAGATCTCTTCTCATACAATCAATGGTAGCATTCCATTTCAACTCTCAAACCCCTCTAACATTAAGTTAGATAATTTTCACTATATTAAAATAATAATTAAAATAAAGTATCACTCCTCTTCTGATACCTCCCCCGACTCCACTGTCCACTTCACCCCTTCATACCATCTCCCACTCTTAGCTCCTACACATGTAAGGCCTGGTCACACGAGTGTTGATTTTTTTCTTGTGAGAGAATCGGATCATTTATGCTAATGACACTCAGAGTTTGAGCCGAGTGTCAGTTTACTGTGATCCGATTCTCTCGTCTGAGAAAATCTTTTCACAGTTGCGGAGAAGATGGAGAACTTCATTTCTGCATCTTCTCCATTGTGTATGTCCTCGTAAATCAAACTGCACTCGGATGACATCCGTGTGTGGTCCGATGTTTTACACGCACACATAGACTTGATTGGGTGAGTGCGATCTGATTTGTGGAGCCACTTGCAGAATGCTGTGATTGTTTTCTCTTGTTGAATCGTCATGAGAAAATAATAGCAGATCTGCACTGCCTCATAGTATAACATTGGGCTGAGTGCTATCTGATAAAACATCACATAGCACTCGGCTGTGTTATACGGCAATGTGAGCGAGGCCTTAGAGAGCTCCTAAACCAGACATCCACCCACCCCCAACTACCTTGCCTTACATAAATGATCTTCCATAATCAATTGTAAAGGAGCATATCTCTCTACTTACAGTACAGACCAAAAGTTTGGACACACCTCATTTAAATATTTTCCTGTATTTTCATGACTATGAAAATTGTACATTCACACTGAAGGCATCAAAACTATGAATTAACACATGTGGAATTATATACTTAACAAAAAAGTGTGAAACAACTGAAAACATGACTTATATTCTAGGTTCTTCAAAGTAGCCACCTTTTGCTTTGATGATTGCTTTGCACACTCTTGGCATTCTCTTGATGAGCTTCAAGAGGTAGTCACCGGAAATGGTTTTCACTTCACAAGTGTGCCCTGTCAGGTTTAATAAGTGGGATTTGTTGCCTTATAAATGGGGTTGGGACCATCAGTTGTGTTGTGCAGAAGTCAGGTGGATACACAGCTTATAGTCCTACTGAATAGATTGTTAGAATTTGTATTATGGCAAGAAAAAAGCAGCTAAGTAAAGAAAAACGAGTGGCCATCATTACTTTAAGAAATGAAGGTCAGTCAGTCCGAAAAATTGGGCAAACTTTGAAAGTGTCCCCAAGTGCAGTTGCAAAAACCATCAACTGCTACAAAAAAACTGGCTCACATGAGGACAGCCCCAGGAAAGGAAGACCAAGAGTCACCTCTGCTTCTGAGAATAAGTTTATCCGAGTCACCAGCCTCAGAAATCGCAGGTTAACAGCAGCTCAGATTAGAGACCAGGTCAATGCCACACAGAGTTCTAGCAGCAGACACATCTCTTCAACAACTGCTAAGAGGAGACTTTGTGCAGCAGGCCTTCATGGTAAAATAGCTGATAGGAAACCACTGCTAAGGACAGGCAACAAGCAGAAGGGACTTGTTTGGGCTAAAGAACAGAAGGAATGGACATTAGACCAGTGGAAATCTGTGCTTTGGTCTGATGAGTCCAAATTTGAGATCTTTGGCTCCAACCACGATGTCTTTGTGTGACGCAGAAAAGGTGAACGGATGGACTCTACATGCCTGGTTCCCACCGTGAAGCATGGAGGAGGAGGTGTGATGGTGTGGGGGTGCTTTGCTGGTGACACTGTTGGGGATTTATTCAAAATTGAAGGCATACTGAACCAGCATGACTACCACAGCATCTTGCAGCGGCATGCTATTCCATCCGGTTTGAGTTAAGTTGGACCATCATTTATTTTTCAACAGGACAATGACCCCAAACACACCTCCAGGCTGTGTAAGGGCTATTTGACCAAGATGGAGAGTGATGGGGTGCTACGCCAGATGACCCGGCCTCCACAGTCACCAGACCTGAACCCAATCGAGATGGTTTGGGGTGAGCTGGACCGCAGAGTGAAGGCAAAAGGGCCAACAAGTGCTAAGCATCTCTGGGAACTCCTTCAAGATTGTTGGAAGACCATTTCCAGTGACTATCTCTTGAAGCTCATCAAGAGAATTCCAAGAGTGTGCAAAGCAGTCATCAAAGCAAAAGGTGGCTACTTTGAAGAACCTAGAATATAAGGCATATTTTCAGTTGTTTCACACTTTTTTGTTAAGTATATAATTCCACATGTGTTAATTCATAGTTTTGATGCCTTCAGTGTGTATGTACAATTTTCATAGTCATGAAAATACAGAAAAATCTTTAAATGAGGTGTGTCCAAACTTTTGGTCTGTGCTGTACATCTCAAAAACCCTTAGATTAGCAACTGACTCAGAATTTAAGAAAGAAAATAGTTCCTGATAAATTACTCTTAGTTTCTCCTGACTCAATAAAGAATATTTCAAGCTGTCCTGTCAAGTCAATAATAACAATGCCACAGAGAATAAAGTCATAGACACTTTAATGAGTGATTTGTTTTGGGGAGGAAAAATAGAAAGAATAAAAAATGATGTTTTGCAATTCAAACCCATAATGCAGGTTTGTCTCTGACCAATTGGCATATTGGCTTTTTGGCGTCTCCGTTGGCACAGATAAGAGCGGAGTGACGGAGGATGAAAGGACGGTTTACTACATTGTGAATTATAAAGCTGAGCTACGATGTAGATTATTTATCCATCTTTGGTATATTAGAAGCTAGGCCAATTCAGAGTATTGATCACAAAATGAAATGATGCAATTGATTGATGGACTATGGAATCCAAATGAATAAGGTTTGGAAATCACAGTTTATCTTACATCTACTTTTTTCTGAGATAATATTACATTCTGAGAATTAAGTAACATTAGGGGATATATAGACTGAGAAAAAAGTAACACGTAATAGAGCCCGTTTAGTAACAGGGAAGATGGAGTGATGCACTAACAAGGGAGACTGGAATTGTATACATATCTACAGTTGAGAAATGCATTAAATTATACAAAAATAGACGTTTTTAAAAAATATTCCGTAATTCAAATATGATATATATGATCATAGAAGATCAGAAGGTGAATGGCTTTGTGTTGAGAGGCTATAACCTTATTATAGATGAATAGCAAAGCAATCAGAAGTTGTGGTGCAGCGAAAAATGTCTGGCGGAGAGAGGAGATATTACAGCAATAGATGAAAGCAAATGTTTGAAATTTGAGGCAAGTTTCCATTAATGAGTCACATATACAGTACAGACCAAAAGTTTGGACACACCTTCTCATTTAAAGATTTTTCTGTATTTTCATAACTATGAAAATTGTACATTCACACTGAAGGCATCAAAACTATGAATTAACACATGTGGAATTATATTGTGGTACAATAACATCAATGGAGATATGAAACAATTATGGCTCCCTTTTATCCAAAAAGAGGTTTTCATTGTACAAAAGCAATAAAACATATATAGATATACATATCTATCTATCTATCTATCTATCTATATATATATATACTGTATATATATATATATAAATATACATATATATATATATATATATATATATATATACAGTGTGTATGAAAAGTATTCAGACCCATTTAAATTTTTCACTCTGTGTCTCATTGCAGCTATTTAGTAAATCCTAAAAAGTTCATTTTTTTTCTCATTAAAGTTCACTCTGCACCCCATCTTGACTGAAAAACCAAGAAATGTAGAAATTTTTGCAAATTTATTAAAAAAGAAAAATTGAAATATCACATGGTCATAAGTATTCAGACCCTTTGCTCAGACACTCATATTTAAGTCACATGTCCATTTCCTTGTGATCCCCCTTGAGATGGTTCTACTCCTTAATTGGAGTCCAGCTGTGTTTCATTAAACCAATAGGATTTGATTTAGAAAGGCACATACCTGTCTATATAAGACCACGCAGCTCACAGTGCATGTGAGACCAAATGAAAATCATGCGCTCAAAGGAACTGCCCAAGGCGCTCAGAGTCAGAATTGTGGCAAGGCATAGATCTGGCCAAGGTTACAAAAGAATTTCTGCATTACTCAAGGTTCCTAAGAGCACAGTGGCTTCCGTAATCCTTAAATGGAATAAGTTTGGGACCACCAGAAGTCTTCCTAGACCTGGTCATTCAGCCAAACTGAGCAATCGTGGGAAAAGAGCCTTGGTGAGAGAGGTAAAGAAGAACCCCAAGATCACTGTGGCTGAGCTCCAGAGATGCAGTAGGGAGATGGGAGAAAGTTCCACAAAGTCAACTATCACTGCAGCCATCCACCAGTCGGGCCTTTGTGGGAGAGTGGCCTGACGGAAGCCTCTCCTCAGTGCAAGACATATGAAAGCCCACATAGAGTTTGCTCAAAAACACATGAAGGACTCCCAGACTATGAGAAGTAAGATTCTCTAGTCTGATGAGATGAAGATAGAACTTTTTGGTGATAATCCTAAGCGGTATGTGTGGAGAAAAACAGGCACTGCTCATCACCTGCCCAATAAAATCCCGACAGTGAAACATGGTGATGGCAGCATCATGCTATGGGGGTGTTTTTCAGCTGCAGGGACAGGATGACTGGTTGCAATTGAAGGAAACATGAATGTTGCCAAGTACAGAGATATCCTGGATGAAAACCTCTTCCAGAGTGCTTTGGACCTCAGACTTGGTCGAAGGTTCACCTTCCAACAAGACAATGACCCTAAGCACACAGCTAAAATAACAAAGGAGTGGCTTCAGAACAACTCTGTGACCATTCTTGACTGGTATAGCCAGAGCCATGACCTAAACCCAATTGAGCATCTCTGGAGAGACCTGAAAATGGCTTTCCACCAACGTTCACCATCCAACCTGCTGGGACTGGAGAGGATCTGCAAGGAAGAATGGCAGAGGATCCTCAAATCCAGGTGTGAAAAACTTGTTGCATCATTCCCAAGAAGACTCCTGGCTGTACTAGCTCAAAAGGGTGCTTCTACTCAATACTGAGCAAAGGATCTGAATACTTATGACCATGTGATATTTCAGTTTTTCTTGTTTAATAAATTTGCAAAAATTTCTACTTTTTTTTTTCAGTCAAGATGGGGTGCAGAGTGTACTTTAATGAAAAAAAAATTAACTTTTTAGAATTTACCAAATGGCTGCAATGAAACAAAGAGTGAAAAATTTAAAGGGGTCTGAATACTTTCCGTACCCTTTGTATACATATATATATAATTTATTTATTTATTTAAATACTACGTGTAGAACAGGCCATTAGTGTCAGTTTACAGTGTGTTCAAATCCTATTACCCTTAATCATCAGCTATTTGAAGGAGCAACAGTGCTTGCCTCGCCCACAAAACTCACATTTTTATTACTTATTTTGGCCACAATGCCATACTGAACTAATGCCAAGAGCCAAAAAATTTAAAGGGGTACTTACATAAATACATCACCAGAATGACCATCAGTACATTAATACATCACCATAATTACAAGTGCTTCTCACTAAATTAGAATATCAAAAAGTTTAATTTATTTCAGTTCTTCAATACAAAAAGTGAAACTCATGTATTTTATAGAGTCATTACAAACAGAGTGATCTCTTTCAAATGTTTATTTCTGTTAGTGTAAATGATTATGGCTTACAGCCAATGAAAACACAAAAGTAATTATCTCTGTAAATTAGAATAATTAACAAAAAACACTTGCAAAGGCTTCCTATGCATTTAAAAAGGTCCCTTAGTCTGTTTCAGTAGGCTCCACAATCATGGGGAAGACTGCTGACTTGACAGATGTCCAGAAGGCAGTCATTGACACACTCCTCAAGGAGAGTAAGCAATAAAAGGTCATTGCTAAAGAAGCTGGCTGTTCACAGAGTGCTGTATCCAAGCATATTAATGAAAAGTTGAGTGGAAGGAAAAAGTGTGGTAGAAAAAGGAGCACAAGCAACCGGGATAACCGCGGCCTTGAAAGGATTGATAAGAAAAAGCCATTCAAAGCTTGATGCAGTGATTGATGCAAAAGGAGCCCCGACCAAGTATTGAGTGCATTTACTGAACATACATTTCAGTAGGCCAACATTTCGGATTTTAAAAACATTTTTCAAGATGGTGTTATAAAGTATTCTAATTTACTGAGATAACGACTTTTGTGTTTTCATTGGCTATAAGCCATAATCGTCTACATTAACAGAAATAAAAACTTGAAATAGATCACTCTGTAATGACTCTATATAATATATGAGTTTCACTTTTTGTATTGAAGAATTGAAATAAATTAACTTTTTGATGATATTCTAATTTAGTGAGAAGCATTTGTAAGTTTTGAGTATTTGAAGGGGGTTTGATGAAATTCTGCTTTGTTTCTACTCCATATATATACATTTTTGCTACCTATTTTGTAATAACCCTTTTTGGGTAAAATCCCTTATGAGGTTTAAACCTGGAAGTGTAATTAAAAGCCTGGAAGTGTAATTAGAAGAGTTTGGGTCATTACAAAAATTATTTGCAATTCAGACTCTCCAATCTCATCGTTAGAGTGGATTACAGCTAATAGAGCAGAGGGGTCACACATTACATTGATGGCCATTGATTGTTTTCGAGAAATAAATACATAAAAACTGCTTTCTTCTATCAGAGAAATCAGCTGCTGGACTTTTTAAAGATCAAAATTATGATTGTGCATGATATAGAAGACTCATCAGCCATGATCTGTTATGGCAGTACTTTACATATGCATGGGATTATATTAGGATGATCACTGGTTTCATAGCCAACATAATATAACCAATTCAGTGTGAAATCTGATAAACAATTAATATTGTTTTGCCTGCTTAACTACTTCAGGGCCACCAATAGACTTTAAACATCTGGGGCAGTCCACATTCTACTCTGCAGGGATGTTATAAAACAAGGGTACTCCACATTTTTTGGACCAAGGGCCGCAATGCCATACTGAACCAATCACAAGGGCCTAAAGAATTTAAAGGGGTACTTACATAAATATATCACCAGAACCACCATAAGTACATTAGTGCATCACCAGAACTAAGTTTTGAGTATTTGAGGAGGATTTGTAGAGATTCTGCTCCAAAAAATAAGCGTGAATATACACCAACTTCACTGAGTTTTTGAAGCAGAAACTGAGTGAAATATCATTAAATCCTTCTCATAATCTCAAAACTCTAAGTTTTGATGATTTTTAAGCTTTAACATAGCCATGAAGCATGTTTTGGATTGCTACATGTGTACAACATCAGAACCACCATCAGTATATGAATGCACCAGAACCTCCATCAGTACATGCATGGAGCGCCAGAACCACTGTCAGTACATGAATAAATCACCAAGCTTAGTACAGCAATTGATTGCACTGCCAGGTTAGCCCCATGTACAATTTAATCTACAAATCCCAGTATGTCTTTAACAATAGTAAGGAGATACTGGGAGTTGTTAAAAATCATCATCAGACTGTGGACCATACAGGAGCCACGGCACTGAAGGGAAGCAGGAAGGATCATATATAAACAAATACATCCCCAAACCTTACGTTTGTCATCTTCCCAATTAAAGTGATGAGATGAGATTTATCTTCTAGTAGTCTCTGCAGATGTCCCTCTTCTCTGTCTTCAGCAGTACTTCCTGACATGGTGCCCCTAAAAATGAAAGTATCATTATATTTCCCCATGAATAAAAATATCTTCCATGCTGTGCCCCTGAAAAAATAATTGCCTATGCTTCCTCCACAAAATTTCCCCCTATACTGCCCCTTTGTAAAATGTCCCTTGCACACTGCCCCTTTGCAAAATGTCCCCCACACACTGTCTCTCTGCAAAAGTCCTCCAGACACTACCCCACTGCAAAATGTCCCCCACAAACTGCCCCTCTTCAAAATGTCCCCTGCACACTGCCCCTCTGCAAAATGTCCCCAGCACACTTTCGCTCTGAAAAATGTCCCCAGCACACTGCCTCTCTTTAACATGTCCTCCAAAAACTATCTCACTGCAAAATATCCTCCGCACAGTGCCGCTCTGCAAAATATCCCTCCTACACTGCACCTCTGCAAAATGTCCCTCGCACACTGCCCCTCTGCAAAATGTCCCCCACAAACTGCCCCTCTTCAAAATGTCCCCTGCACACTGCACCTCTGCAAAATGTCCCTCGCACACTGCCCCTCTGCAAAATATCCCCAAACGTTGTCCCTCTCCAAAGTAACCACCCACACACTGCCTCTCTGAATCAAGTACCCCCCACCACCACTGCTTCTTGCAAAACTGTGCCCTTTTTCCCAATTACCACCCCTCATTATGTGCCCTCATTATAACATTAACCGCCTGCTCCCTTATCCACAATTATAATTTGTTTAATCTTGGGCTCCTTGATGGAACAATTACTATTGGTCGTGCCATCTCTTCTCCTCTACGATTCGGCGCTTCAATGCCGGCAGTTGTGTGATGACGCCAGCAGCTTACTTATCTCATTACACCGCTGCGCGTAGAGACTGAGACTGACGAGCTCTGCTCTACGCCAGTCCTGGAGACGGTGTTCAAATATGTTTGTGTCTGAAAGACGCAAATACATTTGAATATAAGAAGAAGGGACTATTGGCTGCAGCAAAACCTTTGGTGCGCCGCATGTGGCCCGCAGGCTGTATGTTGTGCAGGCCTGTTCTAAAATGACACTACTTTGTATAACAAAGAGAAGGTAGAGACCATAAACCAGTGCTGTGTATTCAGTATGGTAAGCGCTATCTGCGCTTCCTTCTACAGACCCAGTGATCATGTGATGGCCGGGTGTAGGGAGAGAGCAGGAGCTGATGGGTCCTAGGAGACCCACTCAACCCTGCTATACAGGCAGTAGGTTGAATTTCCCCTGTAACTAGGGTCAATATACCAGCACCAGTTAGGGAAGACATAAGATTAAAAAAATAAGTATTTAAAGAGGTTGGCCTTAAATTCACTTTAACAGATGTGTTTGGGACATGGGTTTGCGTACAGTTACTATTATATAGGTATGACAGGTTCTCCACCTGCCCTTGTTAGTTCAGCTTTCCTCACATACTGCACAGCTCTCCCCTCCATACAATGGTCACTGATGGAGGAGCAGTGACCAGAGCACTCCATCAGCCTTGTACTATTGAAAACCTCACATGAGAAAGATGCTTTTATAGTGAAGTAGACTGATGGACAGGTCTGGTCACTGCTCCTCCACCAGCAGCCATATTATAGACTGGAAGGCTGGGCAGTCTTTAAGGAAAGCTGCAGTAACAAGAGCAGGAGGAGAACCTGTCACACCTATATAATAGTAAGTGCCACAAAATCATGTCCCCAACACATCTGATAAGGTAAAGCTAAAATGGTCAACCTCATTAACTAATTCTGCAGCCAGCAACAGACAGTGCAACACAAAGACTATAGGAGGCAAACGGCACAAATGCTTTTAATGAAATCCAATTGAATTTTTATTTAACCATTGAAGCAAAAAAACAAACAAACAAATGTATCAAAAGTTAGACAACCCCTGTGTAAAATAAATGAGAATAAAAAGACAAAAAAAAAGAAACTGGAAAAAAAAACAAAAAAAAAGAACACTGACTATCCAAATTTCTGTTACAAGCCCTTCCCCCGTCAAAAAAACATGTATCAGATATATAACAATAATTGATACTGATAGGGGAACAAATTTTAACATGTGTTTTAGTGGTACCTTGCAGTAAGAAACAAAAACAGACACTGAAAACAGACACATAAATCCTTTATTTACTACTGATATTACCAGAAAAATAAAATAAGATAGAGTCTTAATTTAGTTTAATACTATCTTTCACAAAAAGTTTCACAAAAAATGATGCAAAACATTATTCAAATATTTGAACAATAAAAATGTTCACAGATTTTTAAACCATATGTGCGAAAATAAAAAATGTGCCTTGACAAGAATGGGGACAAATGGCCTGGTCTTATAGTGGTTTAATAAAGGCCTGAATATATATATATATATTTACTTAAATGGACTTGGGAACAGTTCTATAACCCTCCAGCTCCAGATCTTGCTCATCTATCACATCCTCCACCTGTCAGATTTAAAAGATGTGCCAGTAACTTGTGTAAAGTGACAACATTGCCCTGATGTGTAAGTGTGGGCATGAGAAGCTACATGTCATGGTGCTCCTTGTAGTGAATTGATGTATAGTATGATTTACCTGTGCCCCTGGTGGTCTTCTGCCCTTCTTCTTCTTTCTTGATTGAAGAGCTTTCATGTGATGAGCCAAAGATTTGTCTTCTTCTCTTGGCTCCACTTTGAACTAGGACCTCCTGATGACATTCCTGTTCTTCTTTCTGGCCTTGGTGATCAATCTTCTGAGAGATGATCTCCAACTCTGAGCCATTTCTCTTCTCTCCTCTCCGATGGCTCTTCTTGATGGACGGCTTCTCATCCTCCGATGAGTCCAAAACAATTCTTCTCCTTTTCTCCGCTCTCTTCCTAAAGACCTCCTCTTTAATCTCCATAATGTCGCTTTGCTGAAGGCAGCTCCTCCTCATCCGCATACAAGCCAACTGCAACTCTCCAACTGCCACCAGGCAACATTCCAATGTGCTCATGCCACTGGTCATGTGATTAGTAATGGCCATAAGCAGT
Source organism: Phyllobates terribilis (assembly GCF_046119375.1). NCBI lineage: Eukaryota > Metazoa > Chordata > Amphibia > Anura > Dendrobatidae > Phyllobates > Phyllobates terribilis. The sequence goes on from NW_027362764.1 coordinate 310,779,196, forward strand.
CATATATATCAATTATACAGATATTTGTGTTTTTCTATTTTCTTCTTATTATATCACATAGTATTAGGCCAAGATCACGCATGGAGCTTTACTTTAGCTTTTCTGCTGCCTTTTTTTCTATAGAAGACTCTAATATTCAGATCTTTTTCCCATTTTCAGGTTAAGAATTGAATATATTTTGTAGTAATCTCTATAGCAATATTTACATGTAATGTTGTAACTATATGTTTCTAAAGAATCATTTCTAGTGACTATAATTGCTTCTTAGAAAACCCACAGGTATGCGTTTGCTGTTTTGCAGAATGCTCTTTGCCACCATTTTCATTCTGACGCTGTTTTGCAGCCTTTAGGGTATGTGACGTGTTCAATATTTGTAGCAGAAAAATCCTGCAAATGCTAGAGTGTTGGCGGGTAAAATGCTGCCTACAAAGTGCATTTTTGATTTTTTTTTATTAATTTGGGTGAAAAACGCAGCAAAAACATTTAAACAATAGAAGTGCGGCAGATTTGAAACTCTGGAAAAAAGCGGCTAAAATGCAACATGTGAACATGCCCTTGGCTTCTAGTCCATCAAAAATAAGGTAAATCTGAACTTGAGATGCCGCTGTGGTTACTCATTCTGGTGTTAATACTGTTAATACTATAGGAAACGACAAGATAATGAACACGCTTTTTATTAGTGTAGATAGGGAGATACAGCACTCCTAGACTGGACATAAGGATTTTATTTGGCTAATAGTAATAATATTCATAGCCTATATTCTCTACACTATACTACATACTTTTTTCACATATATGCATTGATATTTTCTTGTGATATATTGTATTATCAGTATATGGACTGGATTATTTGTAATTTAAGTCCAAATTTTGTGCATGCAGATAGTTTTTTTCTGCTAAAACTTAGATTAGTCATTGCTAATGTCTCAGCATATTATACATTTTTTGTATTTTTTTTGTAACTTTCTGCTAAACAATAATAGTGATTATTTGCTTATACTTTATATTTGCTTGTTCATGGTATACACTTATTCACTATGTTCTACATTATACATTTTGTCGTGTATGTATATTGGATTTTTTCTTATTTTTATTATGTCACATTACACGAGGCTACAAAAAAAAATTCTTCTAGGCGCAAAAGTGTTTTAAATGGCTTTTGGGTATTTTGAGGTCGCTGAATTAAAAAATCTCATTAGTTTTGATGAATTGGTTCTAGCTTTTGAGATAATTCATCTATGACAATAATGCATTCCCCCAATGTGACTTGAGTGTGATAACAAATGCAATAGCTTTTAATCTGTTTTTTGACTCTTTAATAGTGTCTTATGTAATAAAATATCCCATATAATTATTTTGCATTTCAATTTGTAGGCTTACAATGCTATAAAAGCGATCACTGTGTGATCTCTGTGTTCATCCTCTTACAGCACACTACTCACACTTTCAAGTGGCTAGAAGACCAGATTGGGGGGGCAATATATACTAGGATGGAGGCATATATATACCAGGAAGGGGGATATTAGTACAGAATTGGGGGACATTACCCCTATAACAGTGACAGCAGACCTCCCATAACAGTGCATCATTACCACATTTTTTGCTTCAATTTTTTTTCCTATTTTCCTCCTCTAATACCTAGGTGCGTCTCATGGTCCGGTGCATCTTATACTCCGAAAAAAGATACAGTATTTTAGTTGACAATGGTTTCAACTAGTGATGAGCGAACGCGCTTGCCACTACTCGGTACTCGCCCGAGCATCATGGTGCTCGAGATGCTCTGCGAGTATTTCCGGGTTGCTCGGGCGGGAACTCGGGTCCCCTCCCTGCATGTTTGGTGCTCTTTAGAGAGCCAATGAACATGCAGGGATTGCCTGCCATGCACTGTAATGCCGTAGCCATGTTGGTTGTGGCCATACAGTGATTGGCTGGCCGCATAGCATCATCGGGTGTATATAAGACCGGGCACCGCCATGCTCGTCACAGTCACTCCGGATCAGACAGTGTAGGGAGAGCTGCTGCTGTGTCAGGGAGAGATTTAATCGTGTATTAGGTAGTGTAGGGAGAAAAACCGTACATTACACATATCCATCTTAACAAACAGTCCTTTTGAGGACTAACTAATCCATCTGCAGAGATATAAGGCAGGCAGTGTATATAAGCAGGCAGGCAGGGCATATAACAGACTGCAGTGCACATAGGACAAGGGCTCCATTCCAGTTCTGCCTTCTGCTGCTGTTAAGTCTCAGGGTTCAGGAATAATTTTTTTTGCATCTTAATCCTCATAATTTGCTTAAAAAGCAATCCAGAGAACACGGTTTTTCTGCGCCATTTGCTTGTTGGCACTGCAGAATACAGTCAGGTCCTTTCCATACTACAGCGCTAAAAATCCAGCTATTTAAAACTGTGGTTTGTCCGTCACATGGATCACATATACGTTTTCAGAAAATACTGCCATTTCTGACCTGCATTAATTTTTTTTTTCAGTGTGTCAGCAACGTTTTTGACACTGGTTTGCTGTTCAAAACAGTTACCTACAGGCCAGGTATTTAAAACTGTGTTTTCTCCTTCAAACGGATTTCATATATGTTTTCAGAAAATACTGCCATTTCTGGCCTCCATTAAAAAAAATTTTCAGTGTGTCAGTGAAGCAATTGACACCAGATTGCTGTTCAAAATAGTTACCTACAGGCCAGGTATTTAAAACTGTGTTTTCTCCGTCACACGGCTCACATATACGTTGTCAGAAAATACTGCCATTTCTGGCCTCCATTAAAAATTTCTTTCAGTGTGTCAGCAAAGTTTTTGACACTGGTTTGCTGTTCAAAACAGATACCTACAGGCCAGGTATTTAAAACTGTGTTTTCTCTGTCAAACGGCTCACATATAAGTTCGCTCCAAACTCAGTCATTTGTAGTGAGCGTGGAAGATACTGTCCTCCATTTAAAATGGGCAAGGCACATAGCAAGGGACGGGGAACTGGACGTGATGGTAATGGTGCATGCAGAGGCCAAGGACAAGGCCGTGGGCAAGTCGAAATTGTGCCACAACAAACACCCACATCTTCTCGCCTGACCTTCCTGTCCCAATTTCTAGGGGACCGCAGCACACCACTATTGAACCCAGAGCAGTGTCAAAGGGTTGTTGGTTGGATAGCCACCACCACCACCCTGTCTTCCACACGGTCAAGTCTCAGAAGCCGTGAGTCTGGACCGCATATTCGTCATCCTGATCCTCCTTCCTCCCACCATGCCGAGTACCCAGAGACAACTGATCCCACACTTGGACACTCTGAAGAGCTGTTCACTTTTCCATTTATAGATTCGGGCCTCTCGCCCGGTCCACTTGAGGCGGGGCAAGAGGAGATCGCGTGTAGCGATGCCCAAATATTTGAGCAGCCACGGTCACACGAAGGCGACGGTGGGAAAGTGTCACAAGAGGTGGACGATGATGAGACACAATTGCCAGAAAGTCAGGAGGAGGACCAGGGTGCGGAAGTGGAAGACGAGGTGGTGGACGATATAGTAACTGACCCAACCTGGCAGGAGGACATGCAGAGCGAGGACAGCAGCACACAGGGGGAGGGAGGCAGAGCACCCAAACAGGCAGGAAGAAGCAGTGTGGTGGCCGCAGGCAGAAGGCAGGCAACCGTTCCCCGTAACACCAACACGAAGGAAGTTGCCAGTGCAACTGTTAGGTCTTCCCTAGTCTGGTTGTTTTTAAAGACTCTGCCAATAACCCCAAAAAGGCCATTTGCACCACCTGCCAGGCCACCATCAGCAGGGGTGGCAAAACGACCAGCCTGACCACCACCAGCATGATCAGGCACATGGCAGCAATGCACCCGACTTTGTGGGACAAACCCCAGGGTCCAGGAACAGTGTCTGCAGTTGGCACCATTGCTTTTTCCGCTGATGGGGATGCAAGCCAATCCCCTGTCCATGGTGCATGCGAAGATGCCTCCTGCCCTGCATCTGTCGTTGCACACTCTCAAGTAGCAGCATCAGGAAGCACGTCCATGTCCTTGTCCCAGCGCAGCTTTCAGTTGTCCATACTCCATGCCTTGGAACGCAAGCGCAAATATGCAGCCAAAGCCCCACAGGCCACACTACTAAATTCTCACATTTCACCACTGCTTGCGCTCGAAATGTTGCCTTTTAGGCTCATGGAGACAGAAGCATTCCGCAACCTGATGGCGGCGGCCGTCCCTCGGTACTCGATCCCCAGCCGCCACTATTTCTCCCGGTGTTCCGTCCCCGCATTACACAAGCACGTGTCCCAAAACATTAGCCGTGCTCTCAACAACGCAGTTACCGGTAAAGTCCACCTAACCACAGACAGGTGGACAAGTGCTTGTGGGTAGGGATGGTACATCTCGCTGACGGCAGACTGGGTTAACATAGTGGAAGCCGGGACCCAGTCGGACCTTGAGTCGGAACACGTCCCCCCGACGCCAAGGATTGCGGGCCCTAGGTCAATCAGGGTTGCCCCCATGGTCTACAGCTCCTGCACCTCATCCTCCTCAGCCTCCTCCTCCTCTTCAGCCTCCATCTCCGAAATGACCACATCAGTCACAAGCTGAAAGCACTGCAGCACTGCCTCGGCCATGCGGCAACAGGCTGTGCTGAAGCTAATATGCTTAGGTGAAAAAACGCACAATGCTGAAGAGTTGTGGACAGCTCTGAAAGAGCACGCAGATCTGTGGCTCACACCGCTGAACTACAGCTAGGCATGGTCATGTGTGACAATGGCCGGAACCTGGTGGCGGCTCCGAGGCGAGGTGAGCTCACACACGTACCATGCCTGGCCCATGTGCTTAACCTCGTGGTTCAGCGGTTTCTCAAATCCTACCCGGAGCTGCCTGATCTGCTTGTTAAAGTACGCCGCCTGAGTGCCCATTTTAGAAAGTCAACTACAGCTTCCGCCGCCCTTGCAGTGTTTCAGCAGCGTTTGCAGCTTCCGGCTCACAGACTGGTGTTTGATGTCCCCACGCGTTGGAACTCTACACTGCAGATGTTGAGAAGGATTTGTGAGCAGAAGAGGGCAGTTGTTGAGTACCAGCATCAACAAGGCCGTCGGTATTCAGTTCAGACTCCACACATAAGACCTCAGGAGTGGACATGGATGTCAGACATATGTACCATTCTCCAAAACTTTGAGGACTCCAACAAGATGGTGAGCGGCGATGACGCCATAATTAGCGTCACCATCCCGCTTCTCTGTCTTCTGAAACGCTCTCTGCTCACAATCAAAGAGGATGCATTGCAGGCGGATCACAATGAGATGGAGCAAGGAACCATACAGGGTGATTACACACAGCCAAGCCTCATCTCATCCCAACGTGGATTGGGTGACAATGAGGAAGAGGAGGAAGAGGAGGAAGGACAGGAGCTAGTTTCATGCACTATAGACGGTACTACCTGCACAGCTGTCATACCGTCTGTTCAGCGTGGATGGCCAGAGGACAGAGAGGAGAAAGAGGAGAGCATGGTCAGTCATCCTCTTGGTGAGGACACAGAAGTCTTGCCTGTTAGTAGTCTGGCATACATGGCTGAATTTATGTTACGCCGCCTTTTCCATGACCCTCGCGTTCTCAAAATTTTGGGTGACAGCCATTACTGTTTGGTGACACTTCTAGACCCACGTTACAAGGAGAACTTTATATCTCTTATTCCTGAGGGGGACAGGTCTACAAAAATGGGGCTGTACCAGAAGGCCCTCGTTGTGGAACTATTAAAAAAATTCCCATCTGAAAACGCTGGCGGCAGAGGGAAAACTTCATTGGACAACCAAGGAGTACAGGCGAGAGACACACAACTTCAATCCAGCAGAGGCAGGGGAACACTGTCAAAGTTCTGGGAGAGTTTTCTCAGACCCTCCCATCGGACAGGCCCTGAGGCGCGGGGTACTCTCACAAGGAGTGCAAAGTTTGGGAAGATGCTGAGGGAGTACCTTGCCGACCGTACCAATGTCCTCCGTGATTCCGCTGTGCCTTATAATTATTGGGTATCCAAGCTGGATACGTGGAATGAACTGGCTCTCTATGCCTTGGAGGTCCTGGCCTGCCCTGTCGCCAGCGTTTTATCAGAGCGGGTTTTTAGTGCCGCTGGTGGAATTATAACTGATAAGTGCATCCGCCTGTCAACTGAAAATGCTGACAGGCTGACTCTTTAAAAATGAACAAGGGCTGGATTGGGCCAGACTTCTCAACACCATCGAATGATAGCAGCATAACATAAACTCCAATCCAGTGTCTTTTCTTGAGAGGTGTATTCCCATGCACCTTTTCACACCCACACATGGGTATACGCTTCCTGAGTTTGGCTATTTGCTCTTGTCCTCCTCCTTCTCCTCATCCTCCACCACCATATCACCAGGGTGACCGTGGTCCGTAATGCAACACCCACCTAATTTTTTTAAAGGGTGTTTATGATGCCCGTAAAAAAAATTTTGATACAGTATGTACATGTATACCCCCCAGGGATAAATGTTTGACTCTCTCCTTTCTAATGGGAATTTGTCATTACTGTGGCCCTGCTCTATGTGTCTTTAAATTCTTAGTGGGGTTTTTCCTAAAATTGTCAGCAGTTGGACTCACTGCATACCCTATAACTGTATAGCAGACTCTCTCCTTTCTAATGGGAACATGTCGTACCTTGTTACTGTGGCCATGCTCTATGTGTCTTTAAATTCTTAGTGGGGTTTTTCCTAAAATTGTCAGCCGTTGGACTCACTGCATACCCTATAACTGTATAGCAGACTCTCTCCTTTCTAATGGGAACATGTCGTACCTTGTTACTGTGGCCCTGCTCTATGTGTCGTTAAATTCTTAGTGGTGTTTTTCCAAAATTTTGGCAGCCCTTGCAGTCACAGCATGGGCATTACCACTTATTGGAGACCCGCTCCTTTATAATGGGAACATTTTTTTTACTGAGACCCTCCTCTATGTCTCTTCAAAGGGGTATTGGGTTGCGTCCAAATTTTTGGCAGCCCTTGCAGTCACTGGATACGCAATAACAGTATAGGAGACCCACTTGTTAATAATGGGAACAATAAAGCATAGCCGGCTGATGGCTCTCTAACAATAGCTAGGGCCGACTCCTGGCCTTTTAAGAATAGTAAGGGCCGTCTGATATCCCTATAAAAATAGGCTTTATGACTTTCAGAGTCCCTCCATCATAAATAAAACAGGAAGTGTTTGATGATGTGTCACACACCACATTGCCAGCTAAGGTTGTAAAATGTTAAAATGACATTTCCCGGTGAATGCATTTGTCTTAAAAAAAAAATGTAAAAAATACAAAACAATAGGATCTTTCTTTAGTATAAAAAACAGCGTCACCAATTTAACAACAATGTAATCACATTGTTCAGCTCAAGCACCTCCTCCTCCATCTCCGAAATGACCACATCAGTCACAAGCTGACAGCACTGCAGCACTGCATTGGCCAAGCGGCAACAGGCTGTACTGAAGATAACATGCTTAATGCTTAATTGACAAACCGCCCAGCGCTGCAGAGTTGTTGAAAGCTGTAACACAGCAGCCTGATCTGTGGCTCTCACCGCTGAACATACAGCCAGGCATGGTCGTGTGTGACAATGGGCGGAACCTGGTGACGGAGAAATGACAGCCGGGGTAGATACGGTTTCCCTCTATGCCAGTCCTTTCACCGAGCTAAAGAATATGGCTGTGGTGAAATACAACTCCCACTGAGAAGCTGTTTCAGATTGAAAAACATTGTGCCCACCAGAGGATTTGATTCTGAGGGCTAACCTTTCCCGCCAGCTCAAGAGCCCCATAGCAGCTGCAAAGTTAGCGCTATCTTGAACTTTCCTGAGGTAGAAGCCAAGGCACACCAGATGATTCTCTGGTGGGACCGTCCAACCCTGCCGAAAAGCAGTCCTGGCTAAGAAAAGTGTGTGGAAAAGTTCCCGGACACTCTATGGCTGCTTTTTTAATGTGGATCGGCCATGCTTATGCATGTTATTTCTCAAACCGCATTACAGATCAGGCCATTGTCCAACTCTGTATTCAAGAAATTAAATGCACAAAGAAAGATGTGTGTGTGTCAAAGCACCACCGACAAGGGCGAGCTGATGTTGGACGGGCTGCCATTGCTTCTGCAACAAGCTGCATCACAGGACTTCCTGTGAGAAATAACATGCAGGGTAGATAGGGTTTCCCTCTATGCCAGTCCTTTCACCGAGCTAAATACAACTGTCAGCAAAAAAAAGTTGTGGACTGGCTCCATACCGTCCCTGGCCACATTCACCTGTCCACGTGTTTGTGGTTAGGCGGTCCTTCCCAATAAGTGCACTGGGGAGGGCATGGGTAATGTTGTGGGACCCGTGCTTGTGGAAGGTTTTGTTTTTGTTTTTGTATGTTTTATTGTGAGTCCGTAAAAGTGGCGTACTACTCTGACAACTTTGTTAACAGCAGTGACCTGAGAGTCAGAAATGCTTCCAGGGGTTTTCCCCATGCTGTTCCCATGTCATTTGAGCACTGTTCCCATCGATTTGGGCAATTTTTAGGCCCTCTGCAGACCGCCGGGGGGAGCCGCCTGAAAAATGCTCAAGTTTCCCATAGACTTACATTGGGCTTGTTGCTCGGGTCGAGCACCTGAGTATTCCAATTTGCTCGACCCGAGCAACGAGTACCCGAGCATTTTAGTGCTCGCTCATCACTAGTTTCAACCCTTCAGCAGTACATAACATTGTGGCAGGGGTTTCTTCCTAATTAAAGTTGTCTGGGTTACCTTCACTTTTGGGTTAAGTAATTTTTGAAAGGTTTTTCTAGGTTTAATAGTTTTTCTGACCATAGGCATCCTATCATTAGTTGATAGTAAAATAATTTATTTATTCAGATATTCATGTTCTACTTATGATGAATATGTTGTGATTAAGCTTGCATTTTTATTAGCTTTTTTCACGGCTTTGCCTAATGATGAATTAGTGGCTGTTAGTGAGATGGGTTTGGCATTTCTAAATGTCGTGGATGTTAAATTGTCTGTGTCAATGGTTTTCATTTTGATATGAAGATCTAAGACAGAACAGGTTGGAAATGTTACATGGTAAGAGATTATCTGTTTGTCCAGTCCTAGCAGTGGAGGTTACTTACCAAGGAGACCTAAGATTCCCGACTCTTTACCTAAAGTTCAGTTCCATTCAGTAGGTAAAAATGCTTCAAAGCTCATGGAATCAGTCAATTTTCATCTCTTCATTCCACATTGGTGCTGCGACTGAGGCAGCGAGGTTGGGTTTAGATGCTGCTCTTATCAATAGTATCGGTATATGGGAATCAGAGCGGTTTAGGATGTACATTCGGCCAATTGTAATTATTTAATTCTTTTTTAAATCCCGGACAAAGTTCTTTGTGGATATTCAATCGCTCCTTTGTTTTTTTTTTGTCACAGAAGAGGGCTGAGATGTGTAATTATGCAGATAATTTGCTCTTTGAGTCCTTTTATTACTGTTAGTGGTTGTGTTATCGGGGTTTGTGATGGAGGCAGGTAGACTACATATTAATTGTGAATTACAGGTCTCACCATCTCCAAATGTTATTATAATTCACGCGGGTGGCAATGACTTGGGAAGAATAAAGAGTCTGGATCTGCTGGCAAAGATGAAAATAGATTTGGATTCATGTAAATACACTAGTGGCCAAAACCCTCAAGATTTATGAATTTTTAGCAGTTTGCCAATACAAATACAAATTTCATGAATGTTTTTGATTTCACAGTAAAGTAGAAATAACAAAATCTTATATAGAAACACAATATTAGCAGGAAACTTGTTAATTTGTCAAAAAATTGGACATTATTGTCACTCAGATGACTGTGGGAGAAAAGCCATTTATTTGTCCTATTTTCATATCTAACACTAAAATGTTAATACTTAGTTGGATAGCCCTTGGCCTTGATAACTGCCTGGCATCTACTTGGCATGCTATCTACCAGTTTGTTTAAATCAGATGGTGTGATGATATGAAACCATGATTTGATGATGGCTGCAATGAGTTCCTGCTTGTGTGAAGCCCGCTGTTTTGACACCGCTCTTTTAAGCCGAGCCCATTGATTCTCAATAGGATTGAGATCTGGGCTGTTTCCTGGCCAATTCAATAGCTGGACATTTTTGTCCTTGAACCAAGAGAGACATTTTTTAGCTGTATGGCATGGGGCTCCATCTTGCTGAAAAATAAACGGTGTCCCTTCACCAAATACATCATGTGCCGAAGTAATGAGTTTAGGCTGAAGGACTTCCTTGATGTATTTTCCACCTTTCCACCATTAGCTGTTTCTTTAATTACCGGCAGCTCTGGACATGCAGACCGGACATAACCGCAAGAGAAGTATGCAGCCTCCCAGGTGCGAAGATCAAGGATGTTACCGATAGGATACCGAAGCTCATCAGTTCCAAGGATGTCCACCCATTTCTTCTGATACATGTTGGCACCAATGACACGGCAAGGAAGGACCTACCGACAATCTGCAAGGACTTTGAAGCATTGGGGAAGAAAGTAAAAGAACTGGATGCGCAGGTAGTTTTTTCTTCTATCCTTCCAGTAGACGGGCATGGCGTCAGGAGATGGAACAGGATCCTTGATGTGAACAACTGGCTGAGACGATGGTGCAGACAACAAGGATTTGGATTCCTGGACCACGGTGTGAATTACTTCTATGACGGACTCCTTGCCAGAGACGGACTACACCTCAACAAACCCGGGAAACACACATTCGCCAGGAGACTCGCAACACTCATCAGGAGGGCGTTAAACTAGAAGAAGAGGGGATGGGAAGAAAAACGCCGGACACGAACATGAAACCAGAGAACATACTAATGAAAGATATGAAGTGCGACAAAGAAGGTACAAGACAAGATACTTGGAAGGGAGGTAAGAAAATTTCTAATACAATCCACAGGGAGAAGATTGGAACAAAACAAAATCGTGTAGACTGCGTGCTAGCAAATGCCAGAAGCCTGACAAACAAGATGGATGAACTGGAAGCAGAAATATCTACAGGTAACTATGACATAGTGGGAATAACCGAGACATTGTTAGATGAAAGCTATGACTGGGCAGTTAACTTACAGGGTTACAGTCTGTTTAGAAGGGATCGAAGAAGTCGGAAAGGGGGTGGAGTCTGTCTATATGTAAAGACGTGTCTAAAGCCTACAATACGGGAGGATGTATGTGAGGGAAATTAGGAGGTCGAGTCCTTATGGGTGGAGATACATGGGGCAAAAAACAATAATAAAATTATCATAGGAGTCTGTTATAAACTACCAAATATAGCAGTAGCCACGGAAAGTTTATTAATGAGACAAATAGACGAAGTAGCAAAAAATAACGAGGTGATTATTATGGGGGACTTCAACTACCCCGATATAGACTGGGAAACCGAAAGCTGTAGAGCTCAGAAAGGAAACAGGTTTCTGTCAATTATCAAAGACAATTATTTGTCACAACTTGTGCAGGAACCAACTAGAGGGACGGCCCTTTTAGACTTAATATTAACTAACAGGCCAGACAGAATAACTGAGGTGCAGGTCGGGGGGCACCTGGGAAATAGTGACCACAACATTATACAATTCCACATGTGCTTCAGTAGGGTGCCCAGCAAGGGAGTGACAAAAACACTGAACTTCAGGAGGGCAAAGTTTGATCAGCTAAGAGATGCCCTTCACCTTATAGACTGGGATAGTATCTTCAGTAATAGGAGCACGGATAGAAAATGGGAAATTTTCAAAACAGTCCTACATAGTCACTGTAGAAGGTACATACCTTATGGGAATAAAAGGGCTAGGAATAGGAGGAAGCCAATGTGGCTAAATAAGGAAGTCAAGAGGGCAATGAAAAACAAAAAAAGGGCTTTCGGTAAACTTAAACAAGAAGGCAGCGAGGAAGCGCTAATATCTTATAGGGAAAAAAACAAAATCTGTAAGAAACAAATAAGAATAGCAAAAGAGGAGACAGAAAGACTAATTGACAAGGAAAGTAAAACGAATCCCAAACTGTTCTTTAACTATATAAACAGTAGAAGGATTAAAACTGATGGAGTTGGCCCATTGAAAAATAACCTGGGTAAAATCATAGAGGGCGATGAGGGTAAAGCAAACCTACTCAATAGCTTCTTCTCCACTGTTTTCACAAAAGAAAACAATTTATCGGAGGAAATGCAGAGTGATAAAGTAAACCCTCCGCTAGATATCACCCACCTAACCCAGGAGGAAGTTCAGAAACGCCTAAATAATATCAAAATAGACAAGTCACCAGGCCCAGATGGCATACACCCCCGGGTACTAAAAGAATTTAGTAATGTGATAGACAGACCGCTGTATCTTATATTCAAGCACTCTTTATGGACAGGGACTGTCCCACTAGACTGGCGCCAAGCAAATGTGGTACCAATATTCAAAAAGGGGTCTAAAAGTGACCCTGGGAACTATAGACCAGTAAGCTTAACGTCTGTTGTGGGTAAATTGTTTGATGGATTTCTTAGAGATACTATTGTAGAATATCTTAATGATAATAACTGTCTAACTCCATATCAACATGGATTCATGAGGGATCGCTCCTGCCAAACAAACCTGATCGCCTTCTACGAGGAGGTGAGCTCACAGCTGGACCGGGGAGAGTCAGTGGATGTTGTATACCTTGACTTCTCCAAAGCGTTTGATACCGTGCCACACAAAAGGTTGGTATATAAAATGAGAATGCTTGGTCTGGAGGATAATGTGTGCAAGTGGGTAAATAGCTGGCTGAGTGATAGAAAGCAGAGGGTGGTTATCAATGGAGTAAGCTCAGGGTGTGTCAGGGTTACTAGCGGGGTGCCTCAAGGGTCTGTCTTGGGCCCTATATTATTTAATATATTTATTAATGATCTAGTGGAAGGGTTGCATAGTAAAATAGCAATATTTGCAGATGATACTAAACTTTGTAAAGTAGTTAATACAGATGAGGATAGGTTACAGCTACAGGAGGATTTAGATAAATTGGGGAGTTGGGCCAAAAAATGGCAAATGGGGTTCAATGCCGATAAATGTAAGGTCATGCACATGGGAAAGAAAAACAGCAGTCACCCATACATATTAAATGGGAAACCGTTGGGGAAATCTGACATGGAGAAGGACCTGGGCGTCTTGGTTAACAGCAAATTAAATTGGAGTGCCCAGTGTCAGGCAGCAGCTGCGAAGGCAAATAGAGTCATGGCATGCAGGAATAGGGGCATATGATGAGAACATTGTTCTTCCTCTGTATAAAGCGCTGGTAAGGCCGCACTTAGAATATTGTGCACAGTTCTGGGCTCCGGTGCTCAGGAAAGACATATTGGAGCTAGAGAGGGTACAAAGGAGGGCGACTAAGGTAATAAAGGGAATGGAGGGACTAGAATACCCAGAGAGGTTGTCAAAATTAGGCCTATTTACGTTGGAAAAGAGAAGGCTTAGGGGAGACCTCATAAACATGTATAAATACATCAGGGGGCAGTACAGAGATCTCTCCCATGACCTGTTTATACCAAGGATGGTGACAAAGACGAGGGGGCACACTATGCGTCTGGAGGAAAGGAGGTTCCTGCACCAGCATAGAAGGGGATTCTTTACGGTCAGAGCCGTGAGACTCTGGAACTCTCTGGGAGAGGAAGTGGTGATGTCCAACTCACTTAATGAGTTCAAGAGAGGCCTTGACGCCTTTCTTGAGAACAATAAAATTACATCTTATGCTTAATGATAGTTAATTAATCCAGGGATTTAATCTGACTGCCAGATTGGAGTCGGGAAGCGAATTTTTCCCCAATGATGTAAATTGGCCTATACCGCATGGGTTTTTTTTTTGCCTTCCCCTGGATCAACGCTGCGGAATAGCTGCAGTGCACAAGAAATAGGCTGAACTGGATGGACGCTTGTCTTTTTTCGGCCTTATAAACTATGTAACTATGCAGCCCCTTACCATAACACTCAGAGGATGCTTCATGGTGGGTACTGTACACTCTGGCAAGCAATCCTCTCCAGGTCGTTGTTGAACGTAGAGGACACTGTCGCTGCCAAAGATGGATATGCGTGTCTCATCGCTCCATAAAACATTTCTACATTGTTCAATGGTCCATTTAGAATGTTCTTTGGCCGCTGCAGATGTTTTTGATGCTGTCAAGCATTCAAAAATGGCTTTTTATGTGGTGTTCTGTCTCTTAACCGCCTGTGTTTACCAATCGTCGTCGAACCGTCCGACCGGACACTGTCACTCCAGTGTTGACAAGCTCCTTGTTGATGTCAACAGCAGTTGATTTCCTGTTATTTAGGGTGATTCTAACAATTCTTCTATCAGTCTGAGGAGTTGTAGCCTTCTTCCGTCCTCTACCTGGTTTATTCTTTATCGAACCAGTCTCTAGAAACCGCTTCCACACTTTGAGAACGCTGGCCGGTGAGATCCCTTTTCCATTTCGTGCTGCAATTTCCCGGTAACTGTACCCTTCTTCTCTTAAAGTAACAGCCTTTGGCTCTCTTCTTAGGTGACCACTCCTGTCTAATACTGCTGGCCATTTGAAAAATCTGAAATTTAAACGAAAAAATTGTGAAAATCACTTAATATATCATTATATCACACTGTTAAATCGCAAATTGAATTAATTAATTATTTAATTAAATGGCAGCTTAATTTTTATTAGCTGGCTAATAGGGGTCTTCCCACGAACAAAAGTTTGTTTTAAAAATTGTTTATGTCAGACCGTGTACGGAACATACCACAGCTCCTGGGCAGGGAAGGAAGAAAATAAGCCAATGAGTATACAGATATTACAGCAGGGGATCGCAGAGGATTCCTTTTGTGAGGTAAAACATTGTTTAAAAACAGGCAGTGAAATGTTTTACCTCACAAAACCTCTGTGATCCTCTGCTGTAATATCTGTATTGTCTTTTGCTTCCTCCCCTGCCCAGGAGCTGTGGTATGTTCCCTACACGGTGAGACACAGACAATTTTTAAAATGAACTTTTGTTCGTGGGAAAACCCTTTTAATGCTGGACGTGAAATAAAAGTTAAGCAAATGTGTGTCAATCATAAAATTCAGAGACAGTATAACAGAATAAAAACATGGAATTGCTTACCTTTTGATGACAGACTGGCTTTAAAATATAAAAACCGCCTTTTAATCACACAATATCGATCTTAAATCACACTCAGGTGACGATAAACAAACATAGAATACATATCGCAGAAGAGGGTGTGTGTTCAAGTAAGTATGTCAGTGAAAACTTTCATTAAATATTGGTGATGGTGAAAAACTGCAGGTGTTGCCTCAATTTTGGCCACTGGTGTAGTTACAAGATTTCTGTAACGGGGTGGATGGTAGAACCACTGTTCCGTGATCCGAGGAAGGACCGAAGGGGCGTGACTAGGGACCTCACCAAGTCCGACCTCGGATGCACAGCGAGGCGAGAGAAGGGAGGCAGGACCAGGTGCTTCTCTGGGACTGACCTCGGGTGGGTGGCAGCTGTCCTTCAAGGGACAGGAGGCAGGGTCAGCCAAGGATGGTAGATTGGCAGATACCTCTGGTATAGTGACTGGCACGCCAGACACACATGTCCGGTGTACGGGCTGGTGCTGGTGGGCACAGCAGATAGACAGACAGGCAGGCATGCACAGCTGGTACACAGCCAAGCAGGTGCGGATGATAGACAGGCGGGCCAGCACGGATGATAGACAGGCAGGCGGGCATGGCTGATAGACAGGCAGGTGGGCACTGGAACCTGAGGGCTGGAGAGAGTGTTAGCACACAAACAACAACTTTGCACAGGCACCTCCATTATGGAGGAGGTGCCTTAAGTAGGGGCAGTCCACCGGCCATTGGCCGGGGACTTTTAGGACGGCACGCGAGTCCCCTTTAAGAGGAAGGGAGCACTCGCTTGCCCTAAGTACAGAGACCGGGATCTACGCGCGGTGCGCCCACCCCAGGCAGACGCTACAATGAGGCCAGGGGAAGGAGCGGGGAACGCCGGACCGAAGCCGCGGTGGTGAGTAGATCGGCGTCTCTGCTGCGGGAGGGAGACAAGAGGCACAGGCGCCTGTGTTACAATTTCTTTGGAATAATGCCCAGTCTTTCTTTTTGAAAAAAATTTAGAACGAGAATAAATAGAAGTTAGGCAAAATTTCTGTCATCGCTTAATGGATGGTCTTACAGACACATTGACTTAGTAGGTTTTTGTGCTAGGATTGTACAGGAATGATCTGTTTCATTTATCTCAAATAGGTTTACATATATTTAATGTGGGGTTTTGAAATATCATTGAAAAGGCTGCTGTGGTTTATGGGGGGGCGCAATACCAGGCTACTGCCGCATGGTTTGTGGGG
Organism: Phyllobates terribilis; assembly: GCF_046119375.1. Taxonomy (NCBI): domain Eukaryota; kingdom Metazoa; phylum Chordata; class Amphibia; order Anura; family Dendrobatidae; genus Phyllobates; species Phyllobates terribilis. Next base: position 310,795,538 of record NW_027362764.1, read on the forward strand.
GATAATCACCCAGTTATTCAGGGGAAATCTGGTCATTTAAAATATTATACCTTTCAAGTACTGGAATTTTAGTTTAATTACACTGTTTTACAGCCAAATTGGTTCACAAATGACAACAGATGAACTTCACTAATTTTGTGGTGCTGAAAACGAGTGTGATGCTGAAATTTACTGATTGGCTCTACTTGATTGCATCACCTACTTTTATAAATGCTCTCTGTGTATGGTATACAGTTTTAGGATTTCTTAGCTTAGTTTCTTAGCATATTGACATGTTCCTGCATGTTTTTTCAGATATGTCTCTTTCTTGCATTAACAAAGCGGATCGTTTTTGCTACACATGCGGAGAAATCACTTTTGCATTATGAACGCGAAACTTGACTACAATGATAAGAAAAAAACCTGGAGGTCTGGACTGAAACGTAAATTGATGTGCATGCAAAATGTAAATGCATGTTCACACAAGGCCATTAGATGGAGAAAAACCAAAGACAAGAAAAATACCCAAATAACTGGAAGTAAATGGATAGATCGCACAGTGCAAAAATAATAATAAATAATAAAGGGTATTTAGTTAACATAATTTTGATCAAAATAATGTAAAAGCTATCCCGCCACATCACGGCAACCATTATGGGACAGTCCTAACCATAATATTAAAAATGTATTATTATTTTTGCACTGTGCGATCTATCCATTTACTTCCAGTTATTTGGGTATTTTTCTTGTCTTTGGTTTTTCTCTGTCTAATGGCCTTGTGTGAACATGCATGTACATTTTGCATGCACATCAATTTATGTTTCAGTTCAGACCTCCAGGTTTCTTTGTAGTTCAGTGTGCTTTAGTGCATATAAAAGGGTGTGGCCGCCCTTTGTCTGAGCTGAGACGCTCATTCTGCCTCGGGTCTATGCTTATACTAGGGATCCAGTCTCTCTGCCCTTGTCCATATGTATGTCACTTGACAAATGGTAAGGTTTTTAATATTAGAGTTAGGACTGTCCCATTAGGGTTGCCGTGACGTTGCGGGATAGCTTTTACATTATTTTGATCAAAATTATGTTAACTAAATACCCTTTATTATATATTATTTTTGCACTGTGCGATCTATCCATTTACTTCCAGTTATTTGGGTATTTTTCTTGTCTTTGGTTTTTCTAATGATAAGAAAAGCCTACAAAATGTATTTTGGCTCCAGAATAGGAGATCAGGACAAGAGTTGGGCTCCACACATATGCTGCAATAGATGTGCATCACATCTTACCCAGTGGCTGCATGGGAAGAGGCAATCTATTTCTTTTGCAGTCCCAATGATCTGGATAAACAACCTATCACACTACCAATTGCTATTTCTACATGGTGCCTCCCATTAGGAAAGGAGTTTCATGGAAGAAGTAAACTTTACAGTATACACCTGCATTCCACCTGCAATACTCCCACTACCACATACAGAAGAACTGCTGGTTCCAAAAGTACCAGAAACATTTTCAGCTGAGTCAAGTGAGGAAAAAAAGGGCGCTTGGTATTATGAAGCATCTTCCTGTCATAACCCAGGCTTTCTGTCAGCAACCTCAACTGAACCACACCTTATAACACAAGGTGAACTAAACGATCTTGTTAGAGATTTGAATCTGCCCAAGAGTAAGGATGAGCTCTTAGGTTCCAGGCTAGAGCAGTGGAATCTTCTAGCGAGTGATGTTCTGATTTCTTTGTTCCGCGACTGTGATAAAGATCTTGTCCAATACTTCTTCATGAAGGGCGATCTTGTGGCATGCAACAACATCAACATGAACTGTGAACAACATTTGTGGCCTCTCTGTGTTGACTTAAAAGTGGTTGCCCTTCTTGCTTGGTCTCCAGGGTGGATATTCAAAGTACTGCTGCTTTCTGTGTGAGTGGGATAGTCATGCAAGAGGATATCAATACAATAAAAGACTGGACTCTCCAACATTCCCTTCAGTGAGGGAGTAAAAATGTCCTGCATCCAGCACTTGCTGACCAAAGAAGATTTTATTACCACCATTTCATACCAAGTTGGGCCAACTAAAGAACTTTGAAAAGGCAATGGATAAAAATGCAAAAGCATTCAAGAATCTCATTGATAAATGTCCAAGGTTGAGTAAGGCAAAGATAAAAAAAGGAATCTTTATTGGACCGCAGATTCGTAAGCTTCTATAAGGTGAGGAGTTCATCCATTTGATGCAGGCAAGGAAAAGGCTGCATGGGTAGCAATCGCATTAGTGATAACTAATTTTTTGGAGAAACTCAAGAGCCGATAACTATGAAGAGTTGGTGGAAAATCTCCTCAAATTATATAAGGATCTTGGCTATAACATGTCCTTAAAGAGTAATTTCTTATATTCGCATCTCAACTATTTTCCACCAAACTTCGGAGCAGTGTGCGACGAGCATGGTGAGAGATTTTACTAAGATAATGTGGCTATGGAGAAAAGGAAATGGATTCCATCAATGCTTGCAGATTACTGTTGGACAATAGTAAGAGATGATCCGATGCAGGAGTACAAGAGACAAGGAAAAAAGAGTTGTCACTGAATGAGGACAACATTTTGTAGTGCAATTTCAGTAACTGTTTATAATTGGCAATAGTGTTTAGACATGTTTTAGTTATTTGAATTGTTGCTAAGTTTCCTCTAAATAAATATCAGAAAATTGACATAGCGAAATATTCTGCATCTTTATATTTGCAAAAATAATAATGTTTCAAAGTACTGAAACTTTTATGCATTAATTATATGTAGCAGTAAAAGGAAAACTCTTTGATATCATAGAAAGAAGAGCCAACTAAAATTTTCATTGTCAGATTTGAATTCAGGAGGCCAAAATCATTGGTAAATGGCTCATTTCATAACTGAACCTGCAAGTTTTGAAAATATGTAGAACAGAGTAATTACTTTAACCCCTTCACCCTGGGCCATTTTCCATTTTTGTGCTTTTGTTGTTTGCTCCCCTTCTTCCCAGAGCCATAACTTTTTTATTTTTTGGTCAATATGGCCATATGAGGGCTTATTTTTTGCAGGACAAGTTGTACTTTTGAACGACACCATTGGTTTTATGATATTGTGTACGGGACAATGGGAAAAAAATTCCAAAAGCGGTGAAATTGCAAAAAAAGTACAATTCCACAGTTGTTGTTTTTTTACCATGTTCACTAAATGCTAAAACTAACCTGCCATTAGGATTCTCCACGTCATTATGAGTTCATAGATACCAAAAATTTATAGGTTCGTTTTTATTTAAGTGGTGAAAAAAAAGTCGCCATTTTCCGAGACCCATAGCTTTTCTTTTTTTCAGGATCTGGGGCCTGATGAGGGCTTATTTTTTGTGTGACATTTTTATTGATTCCATTTTGGGGTAGATATGATGTTTTGATCGCCCATTATTGTATTTTATTGCAATGTTGCGGAGACCAAAAAACAGTAATTCTGGCATTTTGATTTTTTTTCTCATTACGCCGTTTATCGATCGGATTAATTCTTTTTATACACTGTGTTCCAAATTATTATGCAAATAATATTTTCTCAGATTTTCCCAAATTACCTATATGAATTGCAGTCATTGTAATTTTCCAGTCAAATAACTATTAGAGTACAATTGAAAGGATTTTGTACAAACTGCCTATGATAACAGTATATTTTTAAAAAAATAAAAAACTCAAACTGCACTCAAAATGCATGTTCCAAATTATTATGCACAGCAGAGTTTTCAACCTTTTCATTTTAATAAAGAACAAAAAAATGGTCATTTTTGAAATTATAAGCATTAGCAGGTTATTCCAAACTGAAATCAAACAGTTTTCAACTCAAAACTTTATTCTAGGTGATGTTACATTTGCACATAGGACCCCTTGTTCGAAAGGAGCTTCTGAACTCTCTCGTCCATTGAATTTGTCAGGTTTTGGATGGTTTCTGCTTTAATTGTTTTGCATGAGGACAGAATACCCTCCCAGAGCTGTTGCTTAGATGTGAACTGCCTCCCGCCATCATAGACACTCTTTTTGATGATGCTCCAGAGGTTCTCAATGGGGTTGAGGTCAGGGGAGCATGGGTGCCACACCATAAGTTTGTCCCCTTTTATGCCCATAGCAGCCAGAGATGCAGATGTGTTATGTGCAGCATGAGACGGGGCATTATCATGCATGAAATGATCTCGATGGTCCAGATGGATGGAGTGGAGGATGGCTGGTTAATGGACACCCCATGCAAACACGGCTACGATGCTAACAAGGAGGAGGTGGAGTAATGTTTTGGGCTGGAATCATGGGGAGAGAGATTGTCGGCCCTTTTAGGATCCCTGAAGAGGTAAAGATGAACTCCATAATGTATGTGGAGTTTCTCAAACAGCACTTCCTGCCATGGTTCAAGAAGAAGAACCGTGTATTCCACAGCAAGATCATTTTTATGCATGATAATGCACCATCTCATGCTGCACATAACACGTCTGCATTTCTGGCTGTTATGGGCATAAAAGGGGACAAACTTATGGTGTGGCACCCATGCTCCCCTGACCTCAACCCCATTGAGAACCTCTGGAGCATCATCTAAAGGAGTGTCTATGATGGCGGGAAGCAGTTCACATCTAAGCAACAGCTCTGGGTGGGTATTCTGTCCTCATGCAAAACAATTGAAGCAGAAACCATCCAAAACCAGACAAATTCAATGGACGAGAGAGTTCAGAAGCTCCTTTCAAACAAGCGGTCGTATGTGCAAATGTAACATCACCTAGAATAAAGTTTTGAGTTGAAAACTGTTTGATTTCAGTTTGGAATAACCTGCTAAATGCTTATAATTTCAAAAATGACCAATTTTTTGTTCTTTATTAAAATGAAAAGGTTGAAAACTCTGCTGTGCATAATAATTTGGAACATGCATTTTGAGTGCAGTTTGAGTTTTTTATTTTTTTAAAAATATACTGTTATCATAGGCAGTTTGTACAAAAACCTTTCAATTGTACTCTAATAGTTATTTGACTGGAAAATTACAATGACTGCAATTCATATAGGTAATTTGGGAAAATCTGAGAAAATATTATTTGCATAATAATTTGGAACACAGTGTATATTGATAGATCGGGCGATTCTGAATGCTGTGATACCAAATATGTGTATAATTGATTTTTTTATGATTTTTTGAATGGGGTGAAAAGGGGTTGATTTAAACTTTTATATTTTTTCAATTTTTTAATATGTTTAAAAACTTTTTATTTTTTACACGATTCAATAGTCTCCATGGGAGACTAGAAGCTGTGATCATCAAATCGCCTGTGTGCAGCAGAAAATTTCACTTGCTATGAGTGCCAACCGCTGGGTGGCGCTCATAGCATCCAGGCAATCACAACCGCAGGGGTCTCCTGCAGACCCTGGGTTGTCATCGCACCGGTGGGCGGGACTAGTGACTAGTGTTGAGCCACCCCCGTAGTGTTCGAGTTTGGTTCGGTTCGTCGAACACCCGTGTGTTCGCCGAACTGTTCGTCGAACACCTTCGAACACCGTTAAAACCAATGGCAGGCAAACAAAAACACATAGAAACACATAGAAAACACCTTCAAAGGTGTGCAAAAGCTGAAAAACTGCTCAGAAGACACAACTAACACATGGAAAAGTGACAAGTACATATAGTCATGCGAAAAGAAAAGAGGTGGAGGAGTAAAAGGAGGGCGAGACACAGATATAGGCATGTCATGCCCTTCTAAAATCCAAAAAGTGAGAAGCCGACACGGCCAGTCCGCTCCTGCCCGTGCCACCTCCGTGTCGCCGGGTTTGTGCCAGAGCCGCGGTGAACCCTGACGGCCAGCCCCCCTCTCCCAATACTGGTGCCTGTCCGCTGGTGGGTCGAGCGAGCCCCCCTGTGGTGGAGGCAGCTCTAAGCTTTTTAATTTAAATTGTCTCTCTAATTTGAATGAATACACTTTAAATCCATTTACAAGGATCTATTGGAGGGCAAGTCTCATGCCAGCAGCCACGTAATTCCAGCTCCAGTAGCGTCCACTAAAGCTGCTGCAGTTAAAAAGCTTTTATAAGGATCGAGCTCGGCTGTCCACCGCAAGGCATCCTACTGCCTGTCCCAGCCCCTATGCCTTGGGGTGCCTCCTGAAGCTCTTCACTGAGTATCCCGTGGTCCCGAAGCATTTCCTTTGAAAAAATTAAGTGTCCAAACTACAGGTGGTGTAGCTTGCTTAACAGCTGGGATAATCCACTGACTAGCAGACACTGCTACTAGGCACAAAGTATTTCCTGGGCTAGATGCAGTTAAAAATTTGTAATTAGATACTCTCGTTGGATGCTGAGAAAGCATTCCATAGAGTCTCCTGGCACGCCATATATGATTCTCTTAAAAAGCTTGGGGTAGGGGTCTAGGGGACCCTTTTATAGCCAAAATCACGGCCCTGTATCGCAATACGTCACCTAGGCTGAAGATAAATGGAACTGTAGCACCCTGAGGGCTTGGTTGCTACAGAGGTATTGCACCTCACCCAGAGGTGTGATATCTCACTCTCAGGTAAGGATGCAGTGTGGATCAGGACCCGACACCTGCATGCATTACACCACATTGCCGTGGGGCAGGGCGACCAATATGCCCCTGAGATGGGCACGACAGTCCCTGTCCCTGGCTGGAGTGGGGGGAGGGAACACTGAGGAAGGGGAACCCTGTTGTGCAGGAGCAGGGAGGAAGCAGTTCCTGGGTGCATTGAGAAGGGAGTATAAAAGGTGGGCACCATCTTAGTTCAGTGCAGAGAAGTCTGAGCAGAAGTGACAGGGAGCAGGGGCTCTGCATGAGCTCTGCTCCGGAGGCGTGCCTAGTAACAGAGGCCCAGGCCTGGAAGAGGGAGAAGGAAGGAAGAGGAGCGGAGAAGGCTCCAGGAACGAGGAACGAAGGGATCCCAGGGGTGCGGACGGGCGAGTCGCCACCGCACGCCCGAATCCACCTGCGTGGAGGGGTCAGGCCAAAGGGGGAGACCGATCCCCGAAACTAGTGGAGGCAGGAAACGACCCTCAGCTAGAAACCGGAGGCTGTGACATTTTATGTGGCGCAGCCCCTCGCTACACCCGCTAGGAAGGCACCACATAGGGTCAGGGAAACTGGCGCCAAGTTTACCAAGAGGAGGCCCGAGGCAGCCGGACAGAAGGGTTGGTAAGAAAGGCCAGACAAAGGACACACAAAGGGGGTCCTGTGAAGCGCTCCAAAGTTATCTGGGAGTTGTCTGAGCCCCTCACCTGGTGAGCACAGTACGACGTGGGCAGCCGTTACCTGCAGACGTGGTCTGGATAATAAGAACTGTGAGTAAAGGCCCTGAACTGCATCACTGACTCCGTGTCGTTACTGCTGCTGCCCTGCACCATCACCCCCATCCTCCGCATACACTGCCCTGAGGCTATACTCCTCCCGTGGGGAGTTATGCTACGCTCTGCTGCACCCACAACACCAGCCTCAGCAGTCTGCCCTGCAGCGGCGGTTCACTCTGACCGCAATCCACGGGTGGTGTAGTCGGACATTTAAATATTAAAACCACATAAATAGTTCTGCCACTGGTTTGACCGCCCTGAGCCACGGAACCGGGTTGCCGCCACGGAGACTACAACCACCAGCATCCACCAAAAAGAGTCCGGCTCGGGTGTCCCAAGGCCCAGGGGGTGCATCAGAACATTTTCATCACCTTTCACAATCACCAATGGGACAAGGCAGGGATGTCCTCTGTTCCCTCTCTTATACATCCTAGTGATGGAGCACCTGCTCTCATCAATTCGCCATAACCCCAATATTAGGTGGATTGAGGTGGGAGGCACCGAGTACAAGTGCTCTCTATTTGCTGATGATGTCCTAGTATATATCACTCAATTACATTATATCCATCCATGCGGTTATGGCTGAAATAGATCACTTTGTTACATGGTCAAATTTTAAAATCAATGCAGCGAAGTCTGAGGCCCTCGATGTCTCCCTCCCCAAATCCATACAGGATTCCATCCAGTCCAACTTTCCCTTTGCCTGGCCCTCACAGGGTATCAAATACTTATGAATTCCTATTCATAGAGACCTCTCCCATCTATGTTATCTTAATTTTGGGCCCTTTATTGAACAACTCCATACAGACCACGGTTGGCAAGTTAGAACTGTAAGATTCACTACGTGAACCACTGGTGTTTTGTGGAAAAGCACATGTACACTGTGTTCCAAATTATTATGCAAAAAGTGTTTAGGAGTGATAAGGGAAGAATTTGTTTGTTTGTCAGTTAAACTCATTGATGGTGATGTGTGTCAGGGCTCTTTATATCACTGTAAGCAATTGCAGACACCTGTGCTAATTAGTTTGGCAGGTGTGTCCAATGAAAGGCAAGACTACTTAAGAAGGCTGTCCCACATTATTAAGCAGCCTACATTTTCTGCCAAAATGGGAAAGAAAAAGGATGTGTCGGCTGCTGAGAAGCAACAAATTGTGGAGTGTTTAGGTCAAGGCATGACTACAATCAACATTGTGCGATGATCAGGATGAAGTGTCTTGGCAATCAAGAAGTATGTAGCTGATTCACAGTACACACATGTGCGTGCTGATAAGGGCAAATTGAGGACTCTTTCCTACAGGCAATTACGTCAGGTTAAAAGAGCAGCGGCAGAAAAGCCTTGTCATAGCATCAGACAAGTTTTTGAAGCTGCTGGTGCCTCCAACGTCCCCCGAACTACAAGATGCAGGGTCCTTCAGAGGTTTGCAGCTGTGCATACGCCATCCTGTCGACCTCTTCTATCCACTTCACACAAGCAGAAACGGCTCCAGTGGGCCAAACATTACATGAAGACTGATTTCAAAACTGTTTTGTTCACGGATGAGTGCCGTGCAACGCTCGATGGTCCAGATGGATGGAGTGGAGGATGGCTGGTTGATGGACACCCCACGCAAACACGGCTACAGCGCCAACAAGGAGGAGGTGGAGTAATGTTTTGGGCTGGAATCATGGGGAGAGAGATTGTCGGCCCCTTTAGGATCCCTGAAGCGGTAAAGATGAACTCCATAATGTATGTGGAGTTTCTCAAACAGCACTTCCTGCCATGGTTCAAGAAGAAGAACCGTGTATTCCACAGCAAGATCATTTTTATGCATGATAATGCACCATCTCATGCTGCACATAAAACATCTGCATCTCTGGCTGATATGGGCATAAAAGGGGACAAACTTATGGTGTGACCCCCATGCTCCCCTGACCTCTACCCCATTCAGAACCTCTGGAGCATCATCAAAAGGAGTGTCTATGATGGCGGGAGGCAGTTCACATCTAAGCAACAGCTCTGGGAGGGTATTCTGTCCTCATGCAAAACAATTGAAGCAGAAACCATCCAAAACCTGACAAATTCAATGGACGAGAGAGTTCAGAAGCTCCTTTCGAACAAGGGGTCCTATGTGAAAATGTAACATCACCTAGAATAAAGTTTTGAGTTGAAAACTGTTTGATTTCAGTTTCTAATAACCTGCTAATGCTTATAATTTCAAAAATGACCATTTTTTTGGTCTTTATTAAAATGAAAAGGTTGATCGAAAAGTTTGGGGGATCTAAGAGTGTGGCAACCCAGTAGTCAGGATTACTTTGAATTCTGACAATATGAGGGTCATGTTGCAGGTAGTGCAGCAAGAAGGCACTTATGTGTCTTGCACATCTCGGAGCCCCAAAATTATTTTCCGGGCTAGATGCAGCTAAAAATTATTATTAATTTTAAATCTGGTGGAGCTTAGTATAGATGGCCTAATAGAATCAGTGCTGCACACTGCTACAAAGCCCAAATTATTTTCCAGCCAAGGTACAGATAAACATGATTAGTAATTTTAAATCTGGTGGAGCTTAGTATAGATGGCCTAATAGAATCAGTACTGCACACTGCTACAAAGCCCAAATTATTTTCCAGCCAAGATACAGATAAACATGATTAGTAATTTTAAATCTGGTGGAGCTTATTATAGATGGCCTAATAGACTCAGTGCTGCACACTGCTACAAAGCCCAAATTATTTTCCAGCCAAGATACAGATAAACATGATTAGTAATTTGAAAGCTTAAAACGGTTGGTGAGGTGATTTTAACCAATCATCAAGCTTTTACTCTCCCCAGGATGACACAGGGGTAGAAAAGTCGTTTCGGATCCATGATTTGTTCATCTTTATGAACGTGAGTCTGTCTACATTATCAGTGGAGAGCCGCGTGCGCTTATCTGTCAGCACACCACCAGCAGCGCTGAACACACGTTTAGACAGAACGCTGGCTGCGGGGCATGACAAGATCTCCAAGGCGTAAGTGGCTAGCTCCGGCCATTTATCCAGATTGGAAGCCCAAAAAGAGCAAGGGTCCAGTGACACAGTCATGGCTTCAATGTTTACTTGGAGATACTCCTGTACCATCGTCTCTAAGCGTTGACTATGTGTCAGACTTCTTGTCTCCTGTGGCCTTGCAAAGGATGGGCTAAAAAAGTGGTGAAATGATCCCGCAAAATTGATGTTACCAGCAGATACTGTGGTTCTGTTATGGTTTGAGTGCTGAACACTCGACGGTCCCACGGTTGGCAAGTTGGAACTGTGAGATTCACTACGTGCACCACTGGTGTTTTGTGGAAAAGCACATGTAAGATTCTGCAACAGTCTCTGCTGATACTCCTGCATGCGTGCATCCCTTTCTATGGCAGGAATAATTTCTGCAAATTTACTTTTGTACCGGGGATCTAACAGTGTGGCAACCCAGTAGTCAGGATTATTTCTAATTCTCACAATTCGAGGGTCATGTTGCAGGTAGTGCAGCAAGAAGGCACTCATGTGTGTGGCGCATCCAGGAGCACCAAGTCCCTGTTGTGTTGGTGGCGAGGTAACAATCATGCTTCCTTCCTCTGTCCTCTCCCCCCAACCTCGCACAACAGAAATGTGATCAAGGTCTCCCTCATCTGATGAATCTTCCATCAGTTCGTCCTCCACTTCTTCCTGGGCTCCTGCACCTTCCTCACTAGTTTGGCTGCTACCATGCGCCCTGGTAAAACCATCTCCCCCACCCTCACATGCCTGCCGCCTTGGTGCTGCCGACCGTCTGGACCTTGCAGATGTTAGCCCTTCCGCATACAACTCCTCCTCCTCTACTTCCTCCACCTCCTCTTGTGCCACCACCTGACTCCGAATTCTGTTTAACATGTGCTCCAGCATGTAAATCACCGGAATAGTCATGCTGATAATGGCATCGTCAGCACTAAACATCTTCGACGCCATTTCAAAACTGTGCAGAAGGGTGCATAGGTTCCTGATCTGAGACCACTCCTCCAGCGTGATTTGCCCCACCTCTGGATCTCGTTGGCGCAGGCTATACGTCAGAACGTATTGCACCAGGGCTTGTCGGTGCTGCCACAGTCGCTGCAACATGTGCAGAGTTGAATTCCACCGGGTAGGCACATCGCATTTTAGCCGGTGAAGTGGCAGGCCCAACGACTTCTGTAGAGATGTAAGTCGCTGAGCAGCGGGATGCGAACGGCGGAAGTGAGCACACAGCGACCGTGCCCTCTGCAGAAGGCCATCTAGTCCGGGATAGTGAGCTAAAAATTGCTGGACAACCAGGTTCAACACGTGAGCCATACAAGGCACGTGTGTGACATTGCCCCGGCGAAGGGCCGCACCCAGGTTTGCAGCATTGTCGCACACGGCCTTCCCTGGTTTCAGGTCCAGTGGAGACAACCATTCATGAAATTGGTTCTCCAGAGCTGACCACAACTCCTCAGCTGTGTGACTCACATTTCCCAGACATTTCAAAGTAAAAAACGCCTGATGACGTTGAGCCCTACTGCCAGCATAGTAAGGAGGTGTGCAGGATCCCTTCTGCGCAGTTAGAAAGCTTGTGGCATGACCAGACAGGCTTTGGGTGCAGGTGGAGGACCGAGATGAGGTTGAGGAGGCAGAAGCAGTGGAGGGACTTTGAGATAAAGAGGATTGACGCACAACTCGTGGGGACGGCAAGACTTGGACAGCAGCCCCTTGTCCTGCTGTCACCATAGTTACCCAGTGCCCAGTCAGCGACATGTAACGCCCCTGTCCATGCCTACTCGTCCAAGTGTCTGTGGTAAAATGCACCCTGTCACACACAGAGTTTCTCAAAGAAGCAGTGATGTTGTGTGCGACATGCTGGTGGAGCGCAGGCACACCTTTCTTTGAGAAGTAGTGCCGACTGGGCAGCATTTCTGTAGCCAAGAGCTTGCAGATGGTGAAATTCAACCTCTTAGCTTTCTCATGGCTAGGAGGAAATGGTCTTTTACTTGTCCACATCTGAGGGACCGAGGGCTGGCTATTGTGCTTAGACGGGGTTGATAAGGGTGTCCCAGGCAAACTGCCGGTCTGTGAGGAAGATGCAGGCGGACATGTTAGGTTGCCTTGATCCAAAGGTGGTGCTATCGATGTCGGACAGCGCTCAACAACAGCTGGTGTTAACACCTCCAAAGAAAATGATGACCTGCCAATCACGCTGGCTGTTGCAGGTAAAGAGGTGGCAGGTCTGCGCCCCAAAACAGGTGTGACTGCAGTCCTCCCAGTCACAGAGGATGAAGAGGCCGCGGATGCACAAGATATGGCAGACGGTGGTTGGCCCGGCCGGCTAGGCCGCATTGTAGCACAGTGAGCTTCCCACTGCAACTTATGCTTCATGTCCATGTGCCGGTTCATGCATGAAGTACTCAAACTATGTATTTTTTGGCCTCTACTTAGCTTTTGCTGACAAATGTTACAGATAACACGAGTTGGGCCATCTTTATCGATCTGAAAAAATGCCCAGGCTATGCAAGGCTTAGCACCTATGCGACCTGAAGAGCCACCACGACTTGTGGTGAGAGGCAGAGTTGTGTTTGAGGATGCAGTTGTTGACGCGCTTCCAGTACTACGTCTCTGTTCAGGAAGGCGCAACCTGACCTCGTCGTCACTAGCATCCTCCTCCACCTCCTCTGCTGACCTCATCTCTTGGCTGACTGTGGGTTGACAGTAAGTGGGATCTCCAACCTCATCATCATCACCCTGTGCGTTATCACACCCATCGTCCTCAGAGCCAACCTGTTCCTGCCCTGACAAAAAACTAAAGTTGTCGCTCCAATCAGGTATTTGAGTCTCATCATCGTCTTCCTCATTGTCTCCACCAACAGGAGTTACAGTTTGGGAATGAGGGTCTACATTATGGTCAGAACCTTCTGCGTCTGGTCTTGGATCTGACTCATAAAGATTCTGGGCATCAGTGCAGATCATTTCCTCGTCTGGATTCACAGAAGCGCTGGAGTCGACCTCTGATTCCCAGGCTATAGTATGAGCAAACAGCTCTGCAGACTCAACCATCTGTTCTATCTCATACTCAGACGGGCAGCTGGAGATTTGGGAGCTGTGAGGAAGCAAGTGCGATTGGGGTGACACCTTTGAGGAACTGGAGTATTTGTGATGTTGAAGTTGATGTGGAGGAGAGCCCACTTAAAGGAACACTTGATATCCGTTGAAGCACCTACTGTTTTTGTGCCTCATCTGGAATTTGTAGCGATTGGCGTGGCCGTAAGTAAGGGATCTTATCACATTGTCGCTAAAAGAAGTAGACATTTTAGTTTGGCTGGAAGATGGTCTTTCTTCTGCAGATGTTACTGTTGCTTTAACACCTAACCCATGGACACAACCTTTTTTCCCCTTCCCAACATGCCTATTCCCCTTTCCACCAGCAGCAGGCCTTTTTCCACTCATTTTGGTGGTTAACTAATTCACAACTCTTGAGTTGTTTGCACAAAAAAACAATGGATGGGACCCGAGCAGAGCTGAGTGGCCAAACTGTGGTATTAGGCCAAAACTATTGGCTGGGTTAGATGCAGAAAAAAATTATATTCAATTTGCAACCTGATGGAGGTCAGTATAGATGGACTAATAGAACAAGTCCCACACACAGCTAGAAGCCCAAATATTTTTTCAGAGGTAGATGCAGAAAAAAATTGTATTCAGTTTGCAACCTGATGGAGGTCACTATAGATGGACTAATAGAGAAAGTCCCACACACTGCTAGAAGGCCAAATATTTTTTCAGAGCTAGATACAGACAAAAAATTATTTTGAATTTGCAACCTGATGGAGGTCAGTATAGGTGGACTAATAGAACAAGTCCCACACACTGCTAGAAGGCCAAATATTTTTTCAGAGCTAGATGCAGAAAAAAATTATATTCAGTTTGCAACCTGATGGAGGTCAGTATAGATGGACTAATAGAACAAGTCCCACACACAGCTAGAAGCCCAAATATTTTTTCAGAGGTAGATGCAGAAAAAAATTATATTCAGTTTGCAACCTGATGGAGGTCAGTATAGATGGACTAATAGAACAAGTCCCACACACAGCTAGAAGCCCAAATATTTTTTCAGAGGTAGATGCAGAAAAAAAATATATTCAGTTTGCAACCTGATGGAGGTCAGTATAGATGGACTAATGGAGAAAGTCCCACACACTGCTAGAAGGCCAAATATTTTTTCAGAGCTAGATGCAGACAAAAAATTATTTTTAATTTGCAACCTGATGGAGGTCAGTATAGATGGACTAATAGAGAAAGTCCCACACACTGCTAGAAGGCCAAATATTTTTTCAGAGCTAGATGCAGATAAAAATAATTTTAATTTGCAACCTGATGGAGGTCAGTATAGATGGACTAATAGAGAAAGTCCCACACACTGCTAGAAAGCCAAATATTTTTTCAGAGCTAGATGCAGAAAAAAATTATATTCAGTTTGCAACCTGATGGAGGTCAGTATAGATGGACTAATAGAACAAGTCCCACACACAGCTAGAAGCCCAAATATTTTTTCAGAGCTAGATGCAGAAAAAAATTATATTCAATTTGCAACCTGATGGAGGTCAGTATAGATGGACTAATAGAATGATGCTATGCCCAAAAGATTTTACTTCACTAGGTGCAGTAAAAAAATTGGTATTCTATACACAGGTGGTATATCTTGCAACACAGATAGGCTACTCCACTGACTAACACACTCTGCAATAGGCCAAAGAGGATTAGCTTTGCTAGATTCAGCCAAATGCTGTGAAAAAAACTTGCACAGCACTGGCACAGACCTGCCTGGCAAAAACTGATAAGAACTGATGTAACCTAGTCCTGAAAAGGACTGCAATTACAATTAGTCTTTACTCCCACAACCTATCTATTTAAGAGCACAGACCTGTCTGATAAAAGTCGTAGGAAATGCTGTAACCTAGTCCTTAAAAGGACTGCAATCACAACTATTCCCTACTCCCAAGCTATCTGCAGATTTGTGCGAAAATTGGCTTGAAATTAACAAGGTATAGCGCACACAGCAACAGCGGTGCCGTCTAACACGCAGCTGCAGCAGTGAGAAAATGGTGGCGACGGGGAAAATGGCTTCTTCTTATAGGGCAAGAACATGTGACATACACTGCCAATGACACATGCCCTTGCTTGTGTGAAAAAAAGCACTTCGCTCCGTGTGTGCGCTGCTGATAGGCTGACAGATTGCACCTCCCCACTGTAAATGCGGGAAAGAGAAAAAAAAATGGAGATCTTCATTATTCCTGCAGAGATCCATCCCCTGCCCCTCCCCCCACCCCGCTGTACACTCAAACTGCGTATTAACATTAATTTTCATCATTACTGAGAAAAAATCCAGTTATGATTTTGGTGCACAAACAGTTATCGAACATAACCTCGAACAGCCGAATTTTTCTCAAATCGTTCGTGTTCGCCGAACGGCTCGAACACCGCTCAAAACAGCTCGAATTTGAGATTGGCGAACAGTTCGAGTCGAACAACGCTCATCTCTACTAGTGACGTCCTTTTGCCGCGCCATGTTAAATTCCTCTGTCAGAGATTGACAGCTGCATTTAACATCTTAACAGCTGCCGGTGGATCGTGATTCCTCCTGCGGCTGTTAGGGGCACATGACAGCTGATCAGATCACCAGAAAGTTGCGTGCTCATGGCGCTGAAGGGAGAGACACTACATGTGCTGTACGTGTACGGCACATAATAATTTAGTGGCCTCGACCGGAGTGTAGGAACGCCACTCAACCATATCAAGAAGTACCAAAGCTATACAGAAGTGATTGAGCAACAAAAAAGTAATTATTCCACAAAACCATATCAAAGTCAAGATCCCATTCCTATTTAGAATCTGTAATATTATATAGAAATTTTAATATACAGTCATCATCTATGCAACCTAGAACCAATCTGATTGGTAAAATGTGTGAAAGTCGCTCACAAAATGTGTGCAAAGCTGGTAAAACATAGTTTAATAAACTTAAAGATAATAATAATAATAATAATAAAGTGCATATGGTATCACTATAGGGCAGACACAATGTCTAATGGATTCAAGTGCTCTGGTAATCCCTGACCTCCAACATCCAGTAAAAAGGCAGTTACATTGAATAAAAATAATTACCAGCAGATATAAACCAATTAGTAATAATTTATTACACATAAATATAAATACAATCAGAAATATGAAACCTAAATAAAAGTTACCATGGAGCCCTCGTGGAAGAAATATAGCATGCAAATGTCAGTAATTCCAATACACAGCACTTGGAATTAGTGTGTGATCGACCCTTATATTAAAGATATCTGATAATTGCAAAAAAAAAAGCTTTTTTTATGTTGCGATTTCAGTGTGTTTTGTGTGACACCACTTTATATATTTGGATAAATGCCCAAGAATATATCCATGAAGAAAATTACAAATAAAATGATGTTCAAATGGCCATGTGTGGATGTAGGAGTCTCTCACCACTCTCCTCGATGTAACATCTGTATTAGATCAAAAATGAACCCAGTGCTCCTGCTGTCCAGGTCCCATCTATACAGCTGGAGTGGCTTATGATTCAGATGGGTTGTATCGATATAGGCACCTCAATGGTTATGAGGTAGCTGTCTCCCACCGTACTTGATGGTTGTACTTCATAATCCACGGTGTGTTGGCTGCCGTCCTGCTGTCTGTTTGACAGTGAGAAGATAGACGTGGAGCCTAATCTTACATCACACGTGTTCTCCTTTATGCATCATGACAAAGTTGGTATACAAAGATGTAACATATTGACACTCAAAAGTATTTCAGCCGGGCATATGCTCAGAAAGAGGGTAGTGTAAGTGCAAATATATCCTGGAAATCAATGGCGTCGTATAAGTCACAAGACGCGTTTCAAAACCACCCAGGTTCCTTTCTCAATACTGAGTTGCTTTCTTGTGTAACTCCATTTTAACTCCAAATAAGGATCATAGCAAAATATGAAGTGGATCAGTAGCAAATTGAGGTTGAAAGCTGAATAGCGTTCCAATGACCGTGTGGAGCCTATGGAGTGGATGTATATAATATATGTCACCACAAAGTATAAAAATAAGAAATAGGAGGTATAATGCACTAAAACAATATATAAAATAATATAATACAATATGTCATTAAAATATTATAAATATATATAAAAAATAAAAAAAGACTAAATTAATATGTAACACAATAAAATATGGATAAACATACAGTAGGTATATGTAGTATCCTTGCAAGAGAAAAAAGAGTAGCACTCACCGGCAAATGTAAAAAACACTCTTTGTTCTTGATCCATGGTAAAAACAGACGGGCAGGGGAGCATGTGATGCACTGTTAGGACGACGGACGTTTCGCGCTCCGGCGCTTCAACGGGTCCTGTGTTTCTGCTCTTAGACTGGATAGGTATACGTAGGACAGTTAGTTCCATTAGACAGGAGTATACACCTCACTACAGGACTACAGGAGTATAGGTAAACTTTTAGGAATGTTGTGTCATTTGCATAACACTTTTTTAAAACTATTTTCCCTTATATTACATACTGTGTATACAAGGATAGAGTTTATGTGTTATGAAAGTTAATAGATGACTCCCTGGGTTGTGAGGGTCTATGGATAATTGGTCAGGTGGTACCTCTGTTGGGGCTTGGGGTAATGGGACTAGCTTCTCATGCAGATAGAGGTAAATAGCGATTGGACGTTTTCCATCTATACATCCTCCTCCTACAATGTTTTTTTCACCCTTCCATTGACATAACAACATTATTACTAGACACATAAACTCTATCTTTGTATATACAGTATGTAATTTCAAAAAGAAAAGAGTATTTTAAAAAAGTGATACAACATTCCTAAAAGTCTACCTATAATCCTGTATATTTTTTTAATTCATTTAATTCTGCTTTTTTACTAGGACTGTTAGTCTGGAAAAAATAGGGATTCACACTATATTTTTTCTGAGTCCTACAAATATGTCTCTGAATTAGGCTCTTGGAAGTACTGCATACCCACCAGCAGAGTCTCTTTTGATAGGCACAATGCATAGTGAATGGATAAACATCCATTTTACATACATATATTACTTTCATATAAATTATTTTTTAAAGTCTATTAATTCATTTTCATTTTTTTAAGTATTTTTATACATACGGTACATATGTATATACTTATGTATATGTTTTCCCTCCTTAAGCATATATGCATTTTTATCCTTTATTTAATAATGTTTGTATACATTTTTATATATTGTATTATACCCCATAAATTAAGGTCTCTCTGTATCCCAAAAAGCCTTTTCTGCTGTCTATTCTGAGTAATAATCTATGTGGGCACAATCTGCAGCTCTAAATTTTTTCCTGCGGTCCCTAATCAGCTAACCTGACGAAGGGGAACTGAGATTTCTCCATAACGCGTAGGTTTGTGGACACTGCAGGACTCCGTACCTAGCATTAGTGATGTCACACACTACTCCAGCATTCACCCTCGTGGTTACCAGGGACATTACCGGCTGGAGCGCCCTGGTCTCATCAACTTCTGCGAAGATTTTCAGCGTCACGTTGCACACTACCCACATCCAGCCATCCCAGGGCTTTGGATCCTTACAGCGGATAAACGTGATCTCAGGAGAGCACATAGGTAGAAGGAGAGCTCCTACCCTCCAGGAGGTGATTGGAGACCACCATAAAGAGGAACCAATGTCTGCGACCTATATGTCTACCTGACACCCCTTATACAGTTTAGGGCGATAGTATCAATCCTTTATCTAGTAGCTATTCTCCCTTACCAGTTTTCACACAGGACCCGCTGATCTATCAGCAGCTTTCACCAATACCCCCCACCTTCCCCTTTTTTGGGCGCTTGTGTTTTTTAACCTAATTTCTTTCTAGATTCAGCTCCCAACATTTGTGATAGATAATTTCCTCCTATATATAGAAATAGGCTTTTGAATTGCTGTTTTGAAATGATTGGAAAGTGCATGTTTAACGAAAAATGTTTTATATTATTCATTTGTTCTGTCTCCTTTTTGAAGAGGGCTCAGTGTCCTGCTAATATATTGTTTTGAACATGGGCCCTGAATTAAATATACAGTATAACTTCTTCACTTTCACATGTTAACACGCACTCAACAAAAAAATGCAAGTGTATTGTCGCTTTAATGTAGCGGTAGCTCGCACATCCTACTGCTGTGTATTGGAATCACTGATATTCGTATTTTATCTTGATTATCAATATTTCTTACACGGGACCCCATGATATCATATTACTGACTGTATTTATTTTTTATGTGTAATAAATTATTACTAATAGGGGGATTTATATGTGCTGGTAGTTATTTTTATTCAATAAACTTAAGGCTGTAATTGCTACAACACGTGGTTCCACCATATAATAATCTGTAGGGTTTGCAGACATATAATGAATATGAACATTTTGGAGACTATTGCCTTGTAGTATAAAATGCTAGAACACATTAGTGTAATTTGTGGGGTTGATACTTTTAAAAGCCATTAGATGTCTTGTTATATATTAGATAACTGTTTGGGTTTATTGTTCTGGAAATCCTGAACACAGGTTTACAGAGGAACACACACAAGTATCTCACCAGCGCACACGGAGAAGAGCATTGTATCCAGAACATGGGGAGAACATGCAGACCTCCTAAACTTTTCTATAGCACTCAAAGCCTTGAATTAGTTTTTTTCTAGGCTTCAGGGTGTTCAGCACATGTATAAATAGACAATACAATGTAGTCTACTATATATACAGGGAAATGCTGTGTCTGCACACACAGGAAGACAAACAAACTGCATGAATAAACCTAATTTCATAGTATAGTATGTGTATAAACACAAACCTCCATGCTGCCATTACATTGTATGACTAAACAACTATCTGATAACAATCAATGGCAGCTTGATGGGGACTCTAGTTGTGACGCTCACAGCCCTCCCTGGGAAATGGGGGTACTCGGAGCCGGGTCAGATGTTGGGGAGGCAGTCGTGGCCTGGACCCGTTCCGTGCCCAGGGCCGTCACATTAAAAGTAATGGGCTATCAGGGTTGAGTGGTATTTATCGACTACGCCATCTGTGGTGTCTGGTGATGCGCCACCAGCGCTGCTAGCAGTCCTCTGAGGCTGGATGTTGCGGCAGCAGGCGATGGTATAACTCCCCACAGGCGGAGCTGGGCCTCAGGGCAGAAGAGCGGATGGAGGAGGTAGTAGTAGTGAGGAAGTTCTCGTGCTGTGCGGTGCGGTGTAATAATAAGAGTCCGGAGGCCTTAGGGATAGTCTTCCACATCTTTACTCATGGTTTTGGTAAGCAGCGGCAAGGCTTCTCCCTGCTCCTCACGGCGCTCTGTGGCCACCAGAGACGAGGGCTCAGCGCACCCAGGATATTCAGGCACTTCGATCAGGACCCTCTGAGTGTTCTTAAACTGTCCCTTTCGACCTCTCCTGTCCGTGTACGTGCAAAGGCTGGGTCTCCTCTGGACTATTCACAGATATAGGGTAAGGCGGCAATTCCGTTCCGCCCGTCACCCGACGGGATCCACTGTAGCCTACCGGGCTTCTCTGACAGAGACGTGAAGTGGCAAAGTCAGATATCGGGGGCCGGTACCCCTCTTGCAGCAGGAGTCCCTCTGGCCAGGCCAGAATGGAGAGTACAGGTGGCGTACGCCGCTCCGTCCGTGCTCCCTGGGATCCTTTTGCTTGTGGAGCTGTCACTATAGCTCCCGACCTTCTTAAGCAAGGGAACTTGACCGGGGTAGAGACACTGTTAACTCATACCCGCTCCTTGTGTCAAGGTCAGAGCACGAGGACCGTGCATCTTCAGCACACTGCAGGCTCCTACACAAGGCCGCTGCCAGCTGTGAAGATCACAATCAAAGAACTAAGAATCAAGAACGGAACCAAGAACCTTGTGTTCAAGATGGCTGGCTATTAGATATCAAATTATATGTGTAAACTAAAACTGTGTTCTACCCTTCACCCACTACATGGTTCCCCTAACTTTTGGTTCCCCTCACTTGTGATCCTGCTGAGGCAGCACTATGGTGTATACTTGCCTCCCATAGGTCAGGAGTGTGTAGTGTTGAATGTAGATTCAGGGTCCTGACCAGTGCACCTTCCTTACCTGGGTGAGGAGACACTACACCTGCTGACAGGCTGCAGTATCCCCCCTTGTGGCGACCGAACCCTCAGGGGCGCCACATAGTGCTAAGGCATAAATGTGACCTTGGATGAATAAATCCTTCACATTTGTGCATATTGTAGTTCTGCATTTCTCTGAAGCGTGGATTCTGATTTAGTAGCCCAGACATTGTTCTACTTTCCACTGTACTTTAGTTTAAGGATACAGTGAAGTGATAGCAGAACTGGTGGGGTTAGGTGGACTTGGTGGCTATGTAGGGCACCACTGAGATATTGGGCAATGTATGGACCAAAGAGAGAAAATAAAACAATTCTGTTGATTTTCTAATTGGATGCTATACTCTATAGATATACTCTAAGGCCACGGCCCCACTATCAGTATTTGGTCAGTATTCGGTCATTATTTTTTCTCAGGAGTGGGAGCCAAAGTCAGGAGTGGGTGATAAATGCATAATTGGTGACTTGTTTCTATTATACTTTCCCTCTGATTGTTCCTCACCTGGTTTTGGATCTCATTCCTGAGAAAAAATACTGACCGAATACTGACCAAATACTGCTAGTGGGGCCGTGGCCTTAGAGACAATTACATGGCACTCACCCGAGTTGAATCCATTGCTTCTTTATTTCTTCACAATAGGTACTCACAAAGGCCGAACCACCACAAATGCAGTCATGGACATGGTCATCATAGTCATCTGCACCGGGCTACATCCACTCTGGCCACATGCTGTGGTGGTTTCTACCTTTTAAATACGTGTTATATATTTTATGATGAGATATAGAATCTATTCATTCTTGGTGAGTGATTCAGTGTATGTGCCATAAAAGAAGAAGTCTCATCTATATTTTTATTCCATAATCCATCAACCCATCCTAATTATGTATGTAAGGGCGCAGACAGACGGACGTATTTCTCATGCGCGAATCACATTGGAAGCCTCGGACAGGCCGTCGGCTCTCCTGAGCGTGACAGCTGCATAGAAATACATCACGCTGTCACGCTCAGGTCAGGAGAGGTGCCGGCCAGTCCGTGCACTGTGATGCCATCCTCACACGAGAAAATACAGCCGTCTGTCTGCCCCCTAATGGTGTATAACTGGTGTGTTATATAGTTAACAAATAATGCAATGTGACTTCCATTTTGACATTCCGTTTGTCTGTTTTGTTTTTAGAAAAGACAAATATTATTCATGGGCAGAAAAGTATCCATCACAGAACTTATCCAAACAGAAGAAAGAGGAGTCCACTGTTATGAGGTCCATCTGGGTAGAGTTAAAATACCTACTAATCTCCATCTTCCCTAGTTTCCTACACCGCTCTGGTCTCCTTTTTTCTCACGTGACCTGAAATCAGACCAGCCAGCTCACAAACAGATTTATGTCTGGACAGAAAATCACTTACTCAGTGAAAGTGTATGGAGACTTGTTCTTAGTTTCCTAGTTTTACACTGGGAAAACAACGACTGTGTGCTCCTGCAAAACTGCAGAGTGGTTACATGGCACAAAAGAGGATCGGATCAGAGCTGGAAACTGGAGAAGATGGCAATCGATAAGTATTTTAACTTCATCCAAATGGACTCCAGTCAATGGAATCCCTCTGCTTCTGTTTGGATTCATGATGCAATGGAAACTATTGTGCTCATGAATTCTGTTTGACTTTTTTAAAAACGAAACAGACAAACGGAAAGTCAGAACACATGTCAGAACACATTATTACTTTACTGTATGATTCTGAAATTGCTCTTTATTACATAGTAATTTATTATACAGTGTTGTGTAAAAGTTTTAGCCAAGTATAGAAATAATGCTGCAAAGTATGAATCCTTTCAAAACTAGAGGTTTTAATAGGTTGTTTGTATGATTTAAAAAAAAAAGCAAACTAAATGAACAAAAGAGAAATGTAAATCACCCTTTACTCTCAATACAGCAACTAAGCATCAATCCTTCTAGGTACATGTACAGTGTTAGGCTGTGTGCCCACTATGCGTTTTTTAAGCGTTACCGCAGAGGCAATTCCGCTGCAGAAATGCTTACAAAACGCATGGTAGAAGGTCTGCCATGTTCCGCAATGATAATCCTCATGTGCTGTGCACATGCTGCGGAAATTTCAGTTGTGGATTATCATTGCGGAAAAATCCGCAGCACTACCAATTATTTTGCGGAATTGCGACTTTTTCGCCGCCATTGACTTGCATTGGACCGCATGTCATCCGCATCACTGCATCTGCCAATGCGGATAACATGCGTTTCAATGTGCGGATGGTACCCGAGTTTGGAGAAGAGGAGACTCTCCTCCAGACTCGGGTACCACAGTACCTGTAAAGGAAAAGGAATAAAATAAAAAATATACATTATACTTACCTTCTGTTGGCCCCCGGTGTCTTTGTCCTGGCTTGCCGGCAGCTCGCGGTAGACTAAAGGACCTGCGGTGACGTTATTTAGTCATGTGATGGGTCACGCGACCGCAGACTTCAGCGGTCGCGTAACCCATCACATGACTAAATAACGTCATGACAGGTCCTTTTAGTCTACCACAAGCTGCCAGCAAGCCAGGACAAGGACACCGGGGGCCATCAGAAGGTAAGTATAATATTTATTTTTTATTTTTTACCATTGTTTCGGTCACACTATATAAATCCATGCCGTTTGCATGGATTTATATAGTGTGACCAAGTTGTCAAGCACTTTCCAAGTGATGCTAAAATCGCTTTGAAAGCATTTGACAACCCGCATGCAGAAATGCTTGTGAAGAACGCTTCACTTCCGCTTGTCCCTGGCAGGAAAAACGCATGTACAATCCGCATGTACAATCCGCATGTACAATCCGCATGCGTTTTTTCTGCCAGGGAGATGCAGAAACGCTCAGTAAAAATCCAGAGCATTTCTGCATCGTGGGCACATAGCCTTAGAAGAAACTCAGTAGGGAGATTGTTCCAAACATCTTGAGACGTTCTGTGGATGTAGGCTTGCACAAATCATTATGTCTCTTCATGTAATCACAGACAGATTCAATGATAATGAGATCAGAGCTGTAGGGACCATATCATCACTTCTAGGACTCCTTGTTCTTCTTTACAGTAAAGATAGATCTAAGGGTATGTGTACATGGTCAGGAAACGCTGCGGATTGGACGCAACCCACATTACAAGGTTAGCACTGCAGCCTTGCAGCGCTGGAGTCCTGGGTTCAAATCCCACCAAGGACAACATCTGCAAGGATTTTGTATGTTCTCACTGTGTTTGCATGGGTTTCCTCCAAGTTCTCCGGTTTCCTCCCACATTCCAAGGACATTCTGATAGGGAATTCAGATTGTGAGCCCCAATGGGGACAGTGCCGATAATGTCTGTAAAGCGCTGTGGAATTAATGGTGCTATATAAGTAAGTAAAATAAATAAATAAATAAATTACTAGCAAAGTGGATGGGATTTCAAGAAATCCCATGCCCACTATGCGTCTTTGTGCACCTGCGGCTCACCCGCGGACACGGAAATGCGGCGCGTCTTTCCACACCGCAGAATATCAATTTCTTTTGCGAAGTCGCTAGTCTCCGCAAGAGAAATTAGATGAGTGCAATGTATTGATTGTGGTGAATCCACATGGTTCAATGAACAAATGCGGAATCACCTGCGTGCAGCACTTTGGACGCAGCATAAGTATACTGCGTACAAAGCGCTGACAGTATGGATAGGGTGCATATACCCTAAATAACAAAGAGTCCTTGAAGTGGTGATATAGCCCTACAAACATAGTGCTCAGCGTAAATGAGTACACCCCAACAGATTTGTCAGAAATCCTTTAGTTTCCTTTCAGAATCAACATTTTCTATAGAATAATATACTACAAAATACTCCCACAAATGTGGGCCACTGACTGCAAAGAACATTTGTTATTTTGCACACGCAAAAAAGTAATTTTCCTAACAAATTTATTCAAGACTATGCTGGAAAAATGAGTCCACCCCAATAAAAGTGTTAGGAGCAAAGCTAAATTTTAGACTATAAAATTATAATTTACAAGAATTTAACCACAGGTAAGTCTAATTATTCATTAAACAGATGCCCAGCATACAGTTGACTATAGAAGGGTCTTACGTAAAAAAGAAAACCCTTTCCCATTTCATGCTGTTACCAATGGCACCACATGGAAGAGATATGTCACAAGACCTAAAAAAAGGAATTCATTTATTTGCATAAGAATGATGAAATCTACAAGAAGATCAGCAAAGCTTTACTTATCAGTAAGAGTACTGTAGTATACAATACGGCATACACTGCAGAGGAACGGCATGCATGGGTGTCGTCCACGAAAGAAGTCTCTTCCACAATTTGCCCAAGGCCAAGATGAAAAAATATGAAGACTACTGGGATTCTATACTCTGTAGTGATGAGCCCAAGATAAATGTTTTTGGAACTGATACAGAGTAACCTATTCAGGGCTGCCACCAGAAATTTTGGGGCCCCATACTGGCAAAATTTTCGGGCCCCATTGAGACTCCACACAGACTCCACCCCAGCTCCGCCTCCATCCCTCAAACTTTACACAGTCCCACCGCTCTCTCTTGGAAAAACTCCACTTTCTGCACCAAATCCTCACCAATCACACATTAACAGTTCCCATCAAACACCAGATCACATACATAGCCAGCAGATTTTGTTTTGGCCAAAAGATATTTTAAGCTTCCACTGGGACAAGGTAGACTCTTCTGGCCAGGCCCTACTCTACAATAACCTATTTACAATTTCTTATATTACCCAATACTCTTTTTAGGTATATTTTTATTTATTTTTATTTAAGGGTATGTGTCACATGCATTTTTTAAAATGACCAATAATATCACATACAAGGGACAAATACTGTCACACCATGGCCGGACAACATATTACCACCACATAGTGACCGAATGATACCACATGCAAGGGACAAATGCAGACATACCATGACCAGACCACATATCACCACCATATAGTGACCAAGTAATACCACATACAAGGAACAAATATCGCCACACCGTGACCAGATCACATATTACCACCACAAAGTGACTTAATAATACCACATACAAAGGAAAAATACCGCCACACTATGACCAGATCACATATTACCACCATATAGTGACCAAATACTACAATACTGATCATTAATAAAAAAAAACTCAATACTAATATTACCACAAGTGCCATTATACACAGGAGCTCTGTACATAGTATACAATGTATGGTGTCAGTGTACAAATAACACACTGACTCACCGGTGATGTCTCTAGTTGAAGACCTTCATCTTCACTTTGCTTCTGCATACAGCACAGACCACCATCACTCCTTCCAGCCAGGACTCGTTTCTCAAAAAAATAACACAGGTATCTAGAGCACTGCTTCCAGAGCATATTCCCCAATATTTCCCCAACTTCTACACTACACTAGATGTAGAAAAAAGTGACCTAGGGCCGCCCTGCACAGTAACAGGACCCCCCTCACTGAAAACAGTATCCTCAAAAATAAAATACATCACAGCAGTAATAATATCCTTTTATTAGCCCCTAGAGCAGGGGTCCTCAAACTTTTTAAACAGGGGGCCAGTTCACGGTCCCTCAGACCATTGGAGGGCCGGAATATAGTTTGTAAAAAAAACTATGAACAAATTCCTATGCACACTGCACATATCTTATTTTGAAGTAAAAAAAACAATACAGGAACAAATACAATATTTAAAATGAAGAACAAGTAAAGTTAAATCAACCGGTATTTCAATAGGTAGGTAACTGTACCCAATAGGCAGCATAGGTCCCCAATAGGCAGGTAAATGTACCGAATAGGCAGCATAGGTCCCCAATAGGCAGGTAAATATCCCCAATAGGCAGGTAAATGCCCCCAATAGGCAGGTAAATATCCCCAATAGGCAGCATAGGTCCCCAATAGGCAGCATAGGTCCTCAATGGGCAGGTAAATGTTCCCAATAGGCAGGCTGTTTCCCCCTTATAATGCCATATGCAGGCTGTTCCCCCCCTTATAATGCCCCATGCAGGCTGTTCCCCCCTTATAATGCCCCATGCTGGATGCCACCCCCCATATAATGCCCCATGCAGGATGTCCCTTTCTCACACCATATAATGCCCCATGCAAGATATCACTCCCCTGTCTTTATAATGCCCCATGCAGGATGTCCCTCCCCCCCCATATAATGCCCATTGCAGGATGTCACCCCCCATATCATGCCCCATGCAGGATGTCACCCCCCATATCATGCCCCATGCAGGATGTCACCCCCCATATAATGCCCCATGCAGGATGTCACCCCCCCATATAATGCCCCATGCAGGATATCACTCCCCTGTCTTTATAATGCCTCATGCAGCATGTCACCCCCCCATATAATGCCCCATGCAGCATGTCATCCCCCCATATAATGCCCCATGCAGCATGTCACCCCCCCATATAATGCCCCATGCAGCATGTCACCCCCCCATATAATGCCCCATGCAGCATGTCACTCCCCCATATAATGCCCCATGCAGCATGTCACCCCCCCATATAATGCCACATGCAGCATGTCACCCCCCCATATAATGCCACATGCAGCATGTCACCCCCCATATAATGCCCCGTGCAGCATGTCACCCCCCCATATAATGCACCGTGCAGCATGTCACCCCCCCATATAATGCCCCATGCAGCATGTCACTCCCCCATATAATGCCCCATGCAGCATGTCACCCCCCCATATCATGCCCCATGCAGGATGTCACCCCCCCATATAATGACCTATGCCTCCATACATAAAAAAAATCCAATACTCACCTCACTTCTCACTTCTCACTTGCTGCCGCTTCCGCTGCCGCTGCTCTACTCTGGTCCGGACTCCAGCATCGCTGCTGCGTTGTACCGCTCTGCGCGGCCTGTGTCGGCACTCGGGAGGGCGCGGTGTAAAGACGTCACCGCGCCCTCTGACCTGAGACGTCACAGGAAGCGCAGAGCAGGAAGACAGCGGATCTGCAGAGGCACGGGGAGAGGTAAGTATCCGCCTGCCAGGGCCCTGAGCAAGCAGGGGGAAGGGCGGGCAGTGGCACCGCTCTCCGCTCCTCCGCCCATAGCCTGGCGGGCCGGATAAAAGTCCTCCGCGGGCCGCATGTGGCCCGCGGACCGTAGTTTGAGGACCCCTCCCCTAGAGTAATAATGTCCCACATCCTGCCCCCATGTTTCCATCCTGCCTCCATGTCTCCAACCTGCCCCCAATGTCTCCATCCTGTTCCCAATGTCTCCATTCTGCCCCTATTTGTCTCCATTCTGCCCCATGTCTCCATTCTGCCTACCCCCAATGTCTGTATTCTGCTCCCAATGTCTCTATTGTTCCCCCAATGTCTCCATTCCTCCCCTATGTCTCCATCCTGCCTCCAATGTTTCCATCTTGCCCCCAATGTCTCCATCCTGCCCCTGTTGTCTCCATCCTGCCCCATGTCTCAATTTGTCTCCATTCAGCCCCAATGTCTCCATCCTGCCCCCAATGTCTCCATTCTGTCCCCAATGTCTCCATCCTGCCCCCAATGTCTCCATTTTGCCCCCAATGTTTCCATTCTGCCCCATGTCTCCATTCTGCCCCAAATGTCTCCATTCTGCCCCAATGTCTCCATCCTGCCCCCAATGTCTCCATTCTGTCCCCAATGTCTCCATCCTGCCCCTAATGTCTCCATTTTGCCCCCAATGTCTCCATTCTGCCCCAAATGTCTCCATTCTGCCCCCGATGTCTCCATTCTGCCCCCAATGTCTCCACTCTGCCCCAAATGTCTCCATTCTGCCCCAATGTCTCCGTCCTGTTCCCAATGTCTCCATTCTGCCCCTATTTGTCTCCATTCTGCCCCATGTCTCCATTCTGCCTACCCCCAATGTCTGTATTCTGCTCCCAATGTCTCTATTATGCCCCCAATGTCTCCATTCCTCCCCTATGTCTCCATCCTGCCTCCAATGTTTCCATCTTGCCCCCAATGTCTCCATCCTGCCCCTGTTGTCTCCATCCTGCCCCATGTCTCAATTTGTCTCCATTCAGCCCCAATGTCTCCATCCTGCCCCCAATGTCTCCATTCTGTCCCCAATGTCTCCATCCTGCCCCCAATGTCTCCATTTTGCCCCCAATGTTTCCATTCTGCCCCATGTCTCCATTCTGCCCCAAATGTCTCCATTCTGCCCCAATGTCTCCATCCTGCCCCCAATGTCTCCATTCTGTCCCCAATGTCTCCATCCTGCCCCTAATGTCTCCATTTTGCCCCCAATGTCTCCATTCTGCCCCAAATGTCTCCATTCTGCCCCCGATGTCTCCATTCTGCCCCCAATGTCTCCACTCTGCCCCAAATGTCTCCATTCTGCCCCAATGTCTCCATCCTGTTCCCAATGTCTCCATTCTGCCCCCGATGTCTCCATCCTGCCCCCACTGTCTCCATTCTGCCACAATGTCTCCATTCTGCACCCAATGTCTCCGTCCTGCCCCATGTCTCCATTTTGCCCCATTGTCTCTCCATTTTGCCCCATGTCTCTCCATCTTGCCCCCATGTGTCTCCATCCTGCCCCCATGTCTCTCCATTCTTCCCCCATGTTTCCATTCTGCTCCCAATGTTTCTCCATTCTGCCCCCCATGTCTCTCCATTTTGCCCCATGTTTCCATTCTGCTCCCAATGTTTCTCCATTCTGCCCCCAATGTCTCTCCATTCTGCCCCCAATGTCTCCATTCTACCCCAATATCTCCATCCTGCCCCAATGTCTTCATTCTGCCCCAATGTCTCCATTCTGCACCCAATGTCTCCATCCTGCACCCATGTATCTTCATTCTGCCTCCATGTCTATCCATCCTGCCCCCATGTCTCTCCATTCTTCCCCCATGTTTCCATTCTGCCCCCAATGTCTCTCCATTGTGCCCCATGTTTCCATTCTGCTCCCAATGTTTCTCCATTCTGCCCCCAATGTCTCTCCATCCTGCCCCCAATATCTCCATCCTACCCCCAATGTCTGTATTCTGCTCCCAATGTCTCTATTATTCCCCCAATGTCTCCATTCCTCCCCTATGTCTCCATCCTGCCTCCAATGTTTCCATCTTGCCCCCAATGTCTCCATCCTGCCCCTGTTGTCTCCATCCTGCCCCATGTCTCAATTTGTCTCCATTCAGCCCCAATGTCTCCATCCTGCCCCCAATGTCTCCATTCTGTCCCCAATGTCTCCATCCTGCCCCCAATGTCTCCATTTTGCCCCCAATGTTTCCATTCTGCCCCATGTCTCCATTCTGCCCCAAATGTCTCCATTCTGCCCCAATGTCTCCATCCTGCCCCCAATGTCTCCATTCTGTCCCCAATGTCTCCATCCTGCCCCTAATGTCTCCATTTTGCCCCCAATGTCTCCATTCTGCCCCAAATGTCTCCATTCTGCCCCCGATGTCTCCATTCTGCCCCCAATGTCTCCACTCTGCCCCAAATGTCTCCATTCTGCCCCAATGTCTCCAATCCGTTCCCAATGTCTCCATTCTGCCCCTATTTGTCTCCATTCTGCCCCATGTCTCCATTCTGCCTACCCCCAATGTCTGTATTCTGCTCCCAATGTCTCTATTATGCCCCCAATGTCTCCATTCCTCCCCTATGTCTCCATCCTGCCTCCAATGTTTCCATCTTGCCCCCAATGTCTCCATCCTGCCCCTGTTGTCTCCATCCTGCCCCATGTCTCAATTTGTCTCCATTCAGTCCCAATGTCTCCATCCTGCCCCCAATGTCTCCATTCTGTCCCCAATGTCTCCATCCTGCCCCCAATGTCTCCATTTTGCCCCCAATGTTTCCATTCTGCCCCATGTCTCCATTCTGCCCCAAATGTCTCCATTCTGCCCCAATGTCTCCATCCTGCCCCCAATGTCTCCATTCTGTCCCCAATGTCTCCATCCTGCCCCTAATGTCTCCATTTTGCCCCCAATGTCTCCATTCTGCCCCCGATGTCTCCATTCTGCCCCCGATGTCTCCATTCTGCCCCCAATGTCTCCACTCTGCCCCAAATGTCTCCATTCTGCCCCAATGTCTCCATCCTGTTCCCAATGTCTCCATTCTGCCCCCGATGTCTCCATCCTGCCCCCACTGTCTCCATTCTGCCACAATGTCTCCATTCTGCACCCAATGTCTCCGTCCTGCCCCATGTCTCCATTTTGCCCCAATGTCTCTCCATTTTGCCCCATGTCTCTCCATCTTGCCCCCATGTGTCTCCATCCTGCCCCCATGTCTCTCCATTCTTCCCCCATGTTTCCATTCTGCTCCCAATGTTTCTCCATTCTGCCCCCCATGTCTCTCCATTTTGCCCCATGTTTCCATTCTGCTCCCAATGTTTCTCCATTCTGCCCCCAATGTCTCTCCATCCTGCCCCCAATGTCTCCATTCTACCCCAATATCTCCATCCTGCCCCAATGTCTTCATTCTGCCCCAATGTCTCCATTCTGCACCCAATGTCTCCATCCTGCACCCATGTATCTTCATTCTGCCTCCATGTCTATCCATCCTGCCCCCATGTCTCTCCATTCTTCCCCCATGTTTCCATTCTGCCCCCAATGTCTCTCCATTGTGCCCCATGTTTCCATTCTGCTCCCAATGTTTCTCCATTCTGCCCCCAATGTCTCTCCATCCTGCCCCCAATATCTCCATCCTACCCCCAATGTCTGTATTCTGCTCCCAATGTCTCTATTATTCCCCCAATGTCTCCATTCCTCCCCTATGTCTCCATCCTGCCTCCAATGTTTCCATCTTGCCCCCAATGTCTCCATCCTGCCCCTGTTGTCTCCATCCTGCCCCATGTCTCAATTTGTCTCCATTCAGCCCCAATGTCTCCATCCTGCCCCCAATGTCTCCATTCTGTCCCCAATGTCTCCATCCTGCCCCCAATGTCTCCATTTTGCCCCCAATGTTTCCATTCTGCCCCATGTCTCCATTCTGCCCCAAATGTCTCCATTCTGCCCCAATGTCTCCATCCTGCCCCCAATGTCTCCATTCTGTCCCCAATGTCTCCATCCTGCCCCTAATGTCTCCATTTTGCCCCCAATGTCTCCATTCTGCCCCAAATGTCTCCATTCTGCCCCCGATGTCTCCATTCTGCCCCCAATGTCTCCACTCTGCCCCAAATGTCTCCATTCTGCCCCAATGTCTCCATCCTGTTCCCAATGTCTCCATTCTGCCCCTATTTGTCTCAATTCTGCCCCATGTCTCCATTCTGCCTACCCCCAATGTCTGTATTCTGCTCCCAATGTCTCTATTATGCCCCCAATGTCTCCATTCCTCCCCTATGTCTCCATCCTGCCTCCAATGTTTCCATCTTGCCCCCAATGTCTCCATCCTGCCCCTGTTGTCTCCATCCTGCCCCATGTCTCAATTTGTCTCCATTCAGCCCCAATGTCTCCATCCTGCCCCCAATGTCTCCATTCTGTCCCCAATGTCTCCATCCTGCCCCCAATGTCTCTATTTTGCCCCCAATGTTTCCATTCTGCCCCATGTCTCCATTCTGCCCCAAATGTCTCCATTCTGCCCCAATGTCTCCATCCTGCCCCCAATGTCTCCATTCTGTCCCCAATGTCTCCATCCTGCCCCTAATGTCTCCATTTTGCCCCCAATGTCTCCATTCTGCCCCAAATGTCTCCATTCTGCCCCCGATGTCTCCATTCTGCCCCCAATGTCTCCACTCTGCCCCAAATGTCTCCATTCTGCCCCAATGTCTCCATCCTGTTCCCAATGTCTCCATTCTGCCCCCGATGTCTCCATCCTGCCCCCACTGTCTCCATTCTGCCACAATGTCTCCATTCTGCACCCAATGTCTCCGTCCTGCCCCATGTCTCCATTTTGCCCCAATGTCTCTCCATTTTGCCCCATGTCTCTCCTTCTTGCCCCCATGTGTCTCCATCCTGCCCCCATGTCTCTCCATTCTTCCCCCATGTTTCCATTCTGCTCCCAATGTTTCTCCATTCTGCCCCCCATGTCTCTCCATTTTGCCACATGTTTCCATTCTGCTCCCAATGTTTCTCCATTCTGCCCCCAATGTCTCTCCATCCTGCCCCCAATGTCTCCATTCTACCCCAATATCTCCATCCTGCCCCAATGTCTTCATTCTGCCCCAATGTCTCCATTCTGCACCCAATGTCTCCATCCTGCACCCATGTCTCTTCATTCTGCCTCCATGTCTATCCATCCTGCCCCCATGTCTCTCCATTCTTCCCCCATGTTTCCATTCTGCCCCCAATGTCTCTCCATTGTGCCCCATGTTTCCATTCTGCTCCCAATGTTTCTCCATTCTGCCCCCAATGTCTCTCCATCCTGCCCCCAATATCTCCATCCTGCCCCCAATGTCTCCACTATGCCCCAAATGTCTCCATTCTGCTCCAATGTCTCCATCCAGCCCCCAATGTATCCATTCTGCCCCAATATCTCCATCCTGCCCCCAATGTCTCCATTCTGCCCCAATGTCTCCATCCTGCCCCATGACTCCATTTTGCCCCAATGTCTCTTCATCCTGCCCCATGTATCTTCATTCTGCACCCATGTCTCTCCATCCTGTCCCCATGTCTCTCCATTCTTAACCCATGTTTCCATTCTGCTCTCAATGTTTCTCCATTCTGCCCTTCATGTCTCTCCATTTTGCCCCATATTTCCATTCTGCTCCCAATGTTTCTCCATTCTGCCCCCAACGTCTCTCCATCCTGCCCCCAATATCTCCATCCTGCCCCCAATGTCTCCACTCTGTCCCAAATGTCTCCATTCTGCTCCAATGTCTCCATCCTGCCCCCAATGTCTCCATTCGGCCCCCAATATCTCCATCCTGCCCCCAATGTCTCCATTCTGCCCCAATATCTCCATTCTGCACCCAATGTCTCCATCCTGCCCCCATGTATCTTCATTCTGCCCCCATGTCTCTCCATCCTGCCCCCATGTCTCTCCATTCTTCCCCCATGTTTCCATTCTGCCCCCCATGTCTCTCCATTTTGCCCCATGTTTCCATTCTGCTCCCAATGTTTCTCCATTCTGCCCCCAATTTCTCTCCATCCTGCCCCCATGTTTCCATCCTGTCCCCATAGTGCGGCTTTACCCAAAAAAAAGTTTCTCCTTACCTTGCAGCGCTTCA
This sequence comes from Phyllobates terribilis, assembly GCF_046119375.1. Classification (NCBI taxonomy): domain Eukaryota; kingdom Metazoa; phylum Chordata; class Amphibia; order Anura; family Dendrobatidae; genus Phyllobates; species Phyllobates terribilis. The sequence goes on from NW_027362764.1 coordinate 310,830,115, forward strand.
GCGGCACCCGGCTGTCCCATCATCCGAAGCACGGTCACCGGCTCATGACAGAGACATCATACGCCAGCGACATGCGTGCTGACATCAGCTGCCGGCCTGTGATTGGCTGGTGGCTGCTAACGTCTTTGGGAGAAGTGCGGCTAATCATCCAACATGATTCAGAGGTTACTATCTCCTTCATCTGAAACATGTTGGATGATTAGCTGCACTTCTGCCTTCCTCACGTGAAGGAAAGCTTTCGTTTTGAGTGATGTCACACAGGGACAGGACGGTAGACCTCCGCATAGCAGTGTGAGAACAGACGTGACCGGCCGGCACACTGTCTGCACAAGTGGTGGAGGAATAAGCACGAACCCAGGACAGCTGATTTACTACCTTTGGTGGATCCTGGAAAAGTTGAACTGTCTCTTCTCTATACCCCTAGGATTTTTCAAGGAGGACACGTCAGATCTTGGATACACAGACATAAAGGTAGGCGTCGAACAACATTAGTTAATTACACAAAAGATGCCATCAAATATACAAGAAATGGACAAATAGCATGTCAAATGACAAACGTCTGTCCCTAAGCATGCTGAAAAGACATAATAAAAGGAGGAGAACAACTCAGCATATAATGCAAAAATTTAATTTATTAGTGAAATATACACATAAAAAGTATAAATAGAAAAAAGAAAAAACCAAGAGATACCTGGAAGGTAGCTTTTCAAGCCAGGTACGTTATTAATAGTAAGATCATAATAGACCCATGAATCTATAGGATTGCACATTTGCCCAAAATAGTAAAAGATAACAGAATGGTGAACATTCAATACCATAAGTGGCTATGGGCAAAGACACAGAAATCAACCCAAATACATATAAACCCACTAGTACTAGCAAGAAACACCCTTGCTATGTTATGGGAGAATCTGTGTCAGAATCAAAGTGCTCACACATTGTAGTTCCATGGGCTCATTACCTGGCAGAAAAGCACAGCCCAAAAAGAGGGGGGGGAGGGTGGTCAGAAGAGACCAACGCGCGTTTCGCGGTGTATCTAACCGCTTTCTCAAAAGCAGGTGATGTCATTGTAGTGCCCTATACTGCGTTTATATATATACAAAGCATCCTATTGAATGGCCCTAGTGTGGACAGCTGTGAAGCGGGGCACGCACCCGGAAGTGGCCAGCTATGCCGGGGGCGTGCCCCGCCGATCACGTGACGTGGAGCAGATGCCACTATGGCGCATGCGCGCGGGTCAGGGAGCGCGCCGCACGCGCCCCGGCCGTCAAGCATTCACCACGCATGTGCGGGTCCGAGGGAACCCGCGCAGGTGCAGCACAGCATATAGACGGCCAGGCGCGCGCGCGCAACGTGATCCCCCCGCGCACCAGCACGCGCGCACCACGTGAGTCATCGACACAGCTGAAATTAAAGGGCCAGATGGGGAGCAGATATGATGGGACAATAACTATAAAAATGGGAGCAACAATAATGAGTACAGCAAGGAACAAATGATCAGCTACAAGCACAATTAGATACATATAAAGTAGCCTAGGTAATATGGTCAATCATGATCATAGGTCCAAATAAATCGTCGCTCCCATCGGAAAACGTCCCAGCGTAATTTCAATCTCACTGCTCTCCACATGAGGATGATTATTTTAGAGAGGATTACCGCAATAATGGACTAATAGAGAAAATAATGAAAAGAGAAGGAGAAATAATCAATAAAAACATCAATTTAAAAATATAAAAAATATATAATAATATATATTACTCCATATTTTGACCACTCGAAACTCACACAAAGATTATGTATCTGTGAGAGTAGGATGTGCAGAAAATGACATATGGCTACAAAAATGAAGAAAAACTTAAGGACTCATTTAGGCCGTTTGGTGTCACCGTGTCCAAACGCATAATCCACTGTGACTCTTTCAGGGCAAGCATTCTCTTGACATTACCTCCCCGAATGCCCATGTGTACCACATCAATACCACGTACCATAAAAGAGCGGGGATTACAATTATGTTTAGTCTTAAAGTGACGTTGTATCGTTTTGAGTTGGTCCAAGTCCTTGGCTGGGCCAGCTGCAACAATGTCTCTGATATGTTCGCGTATGCGTACCCGCAGCTCCCTAGATGTTAACCCAACATAAATCAGTGGGCAACTGCAGGTAGCATAATAGATGACATTAGACGTACCACAAGTGATATGGTGTCTAATGTCAAATTATTTACGGCCATCAGCCGAACAGAAACTAGTACAACGCAAAACATTTGGACATGCCACACAGTGCCCACATTTAAAATTGCCAATTAGCGGACCTCCAGAACCGAATAAACATGGTGCCAGTGCAACATAGTGACTATTCATCAGGATGTCACCGAGATTACGGCATCTCTTGGGTGTCATGGAGGGACCCTTCCCGAGGTGTCCCCTCAGGGCAGGCTCCATCATCAAAATGTCCCAATGTTTTTGCAGGATAACTCTCATATTGTCCCATTCGTGGTTATAGGTGGAGATGAATCGTATGGTCTCATCCATCCCTTTTAGTGATGTTTTGGGATGGAGAAGGGAGATACGTGGGGTCTGAGCTGCTCTTTCGTATCCTCTCCTAATGCATCTCCTACTATAGCCACGTTGTATAAAGCGTTGCTTTAGATCTTGTGCCTGACCCTGAAAGCCCTGTTCAGTAGAACAGATACGTCTCATCCTGAGGAACTGTCCGACCGGGACAGCCCCAATAGTGGCAGGACTATGGGCAGACCCAGCGTGTATCAAAGAATTGACTGAGGTGGGCTTCCTGAATACGTCCATCTGGACGCCGCCATGGGCATCAACACACAAGGAAATATCCAGGAAGTCCACCCTTCTACTGTCAAAAGTGTAGGTCAGTTTGATATTATATTGATTCACGTTGAGACAGTCCATGAACTCTCCGAGCAGCTCGACAGAGCCCCGCCACAGAAATAAAATATCATCATTATATCTCAGCCAGCACAGCACATGGTGGGCGGCCGGCACACATTTCCCATCGAAGATCTGCCTTTCCCACTGCCCTAGGAAGAGATTTGCATAAGAGGGGGCACAGGCCGCCCCCATGGCTGTGCCACGCCTTTGGAGATAAAATTGATCCTTGAAAACAAAAAAATTATGGGTCAGGGCAAACTCCAGCAACTCAAGGATGAGCTCACACAAGGGGCCGTCCAGGTCGGAGGCCCCCAGGAAGAGACGCACCGCGTTCAGACCATCAATGTGGTCAATACTGGTATAAAGGCTCTCAACGTCGGCAGTGACCAAGAGAGTCACTAAACTCATCACTGAGGACTTCCTGAAGCTGCCTACAAAATGGAGATTTGATAATCTTACGGAAAAACATCGCCAGGCATTACAACAGCTCCGGGAACTCAGTGACATAGTTATTAAGGGCGCAGACAAGGGGGGTAACATTGTAATCTGGCCGATCCAGAAATATGAGCGAGAGGCATTCCGACAATTGAGGGATCCCAGCACATATACCAAATTAACCTCCTGTCCCTTGACCTCTTTCTCGGCCAAACTACAGGATATTCTGACTCAGGCCCTTGATTGTGCAATAATATCTAAAAAGGTATATGAGGGATTGACAGTGACCTTCCCTAGGACACCGACCGTTTACTTGTTACCCAAAATCCACAAGGACCCCGTTGATCCTCCTGGACGTCCGATTGTGTCCGGAATTGGGGGCCTATGTGAGCCCATATGTAGATTCATCGATCATTACCTAAAACCGTTGGTGATGAATTTACCATCTTATGTGAAAGACACAACGGACGTCCTTACGAGGATCGACTGTGTCACTGTGGATGAAGGGACTCTCTTGGTCACTGCCGACGTTGAGAGCCTCTATACCAGTATTGACCACATTGATGGTCTGAACGCGGTGCATCTCTTCCTGGGGGCCTCCAACCTGGACGGCCCCTTGTGTGAGCTCATCCTTGAGTTGCTGGAGTTTGCCCTGACCCATAATTTTTTTGTTTTCAAGGATCAATTTTATCTCCAAAGGCGTGGCACAGCAATGGGGGCGGCCTGTGCCCCCTCTTATGCAAATCTCTTCCTAGGGCAGTGGGAAAGGGAGATCTTCGATGGGGAATGTGTGCCGGCCGCCCACCATGTGCTGTGCTGGCTGAGATATATTGATTATATTTTATTTCTGTGGCGGGGCTCTGTCCAGCTGCTCGGAGAGTTCATGGACTGTCTCAACGTGAACGTGAATCAATATATCAGTTTATCAATATCAAACTGACCTACACTTTTGACAGTAGAAGGGTGGACTTCCTGGATATTTCCTTGTGTGTTGATGCCCATGGCGGCGTCCAGACGGACGTATTCAGGAAGCCCACCTCAGTCAATTATTTGATACACACTGGGTCTGCCCATAGTCCTGCCACTATTGGGGCAGTCCCGGTCAGACAGTTCCTCAGGATGAGACGTATCTGTTCTACTGAACAGGGCTTTCAGCGTCAGTCACAAGATCTAAAGCAATGCTTTATACAACGTGGCTATAGTCGGAGATGCATTAGGAGAGGATAAGAAAGAGCAGCTCAGACCCCACGTATCTCCCTTCTCCATCCCAAAACATCATTAAAAGGGATGGATGAGACCATACGATTCATCTCCACCTATAACCACGAATGGGACAATATGAGAGTTATCCTGCAAAAACATTGGGACATTTTGATGATGGAGCCTGCCCTGAGGGGACACCTCGGGAAGGGTCCCTCCATGACACCCAAGAGATGCCATAATCTCGGTGACATCCTGATGAACAGTCACTATGTTGCACCGACACCACGTTAATTCGGTTCTGGAGGTCCGCTAATTGGCAATTTTAAATGTGGGCACTGTGTGGCATGTCCGAATGTTTTGCGTTGTACTAGTTTCTGTTCGGCTGATGGCCGTAACTCATTTGACATTAGACACCATATCACTTGTGGTACGTCTAATGTCATCTATTATGCTACCTGCAGTTGACCACTGATTTATGTTGGGTTGACATCTAGGGAGCTGCGGGTACGCATACACGAACATATCAGAGACATTGTTGCAGCTGGCCCAGCCAAGGACTTGGACCAACTCAAAACGATACCACGTCACTTTAAGACTAAACATAATTGTAATCCCCGCTCTTTTATGGTACGTGGTATTGATGTGGTACACATGGGCAATCGGGGAGGTAATGTCAAGAGAATGCTTGCCCAGAAATAGTCACAGTGGATTATGCGTTTGGACACGGTGACACCAAATGGCCTAAATGAGTCCTTAAGTTTTTCTTCATTTTTGTAGCCATATGTCATTTTCTGCACATCCTACTCTCACAAATACATAATCTTTGTGTGAGTTTTGAGTGGTCAAAATATGGGGTAATATGAATGCTTGAAGGCCGAGACGCGCGCGGCGCGCTCCATGACCCGCGCGCATGTGCCGTAGTGGCATCTGCTCCACGTCACGTGATCGGCGGGGCACGCCCCCGGCATAGCTGGCCACTTCCGGGTGCGTGCCCCGCTTCACAGCTGTCCACACTTGGGGCCATTCAATAGGATGCTTATTATATATATAAACGCAGTATAGGGCACTACAATGACATCACCTGCCCTTGAGAAAGCGGTTAGATACACCGCAAAACGCGCGTTGGGCTCTTCTGACCACCCTCCTCCCCCCCTCTTTTTAGGCTGTGCTTTTCTGCCAGGTAATGAGCTCATGGAACTATAATGTGTGAGCACTTTGATTCTGACACAGATTCTCCCATAACATAGCAAGAGTGTTTCTTGCTAGTACTAGTGGGTTTATATGTATTTGGGTTGATTTCTGTGTCTTTGCCCATAGCCACTTATGGTATTGAATGTTCACCATTCTGTTATCTTTTACTATTTTGGGCAAATGTGCAATCCTATAGATTCATGGGTCTATTATGATCTTACTGTTAATAACGTACCTGGCTTGAAAAGCTACCTTCCAGGTATCTCTTGGTTTCTTCTTTTTTCTATTTACAGTTATATGAAAAAGTTTGGGCACCCCTATTAATCTTAAGCTTAATGTTTTATACAAATTGGTGTTTTTGCAACAGCTATTTCAGTTTGATATATGTAATAACTGTTGGACACAGTAATGTTTCTGCCTTGAAATGAGGTTTATTGTACTAACAGAAAATGTGCAATCTGCATTCAAACAAAATTTGACAGGTGCATAAGTATGGGCACCCTTATAATTTTCCTGTTTTACATACTCCTACCTACTTTTTACTGACTTACTAAAGCACTTTTTTTGGTTTTGTAACCTCATTGAGCTTTGAACTTCATAGCCAGGTGTATGCAATCATGAGAAAAGCTACTTAAAGTGGCCACTTGCAAGTTGTTCTCCTGTTTGAATCTCCTCTGAAGAGTGGCATCAAGGGCTCCTCAAAACAACTGTCAAATGATCTGAAAACAAAGATTATTCAACATATTTGTTCAGGGGAAGGATACAAAAAGCTGTCTCAGAGATTTAACCTGTCAGTTTCCACTGTGAGGAATATAGTAAGGAAATGGAAGAACACAGGGACAGTTCTTGTTAAGGCCAGAAGTGGTAGGCCAAGAAAAACATCAGAAAGGCAGAGAAGAAGAATGGTGAGATCAGTCAAGGACAATCCTCAGACCACCTCCAGAGAGCTGCAGCATCAACTTGCTGCAGATGGTGTCACTGTGCATCGGTCAACTATACAACGCACTTTGCACAAGGAGAAGCTGTATGGGAGAGTGATGCGAAAGAAGCCGTTTCTGCAAGCACGCCACAAACAGAGTCGGCTGAGGTATGCAAAAGCACATTTGGAGAAGCCAATTTCTTTTTGGAAGAAGGTCCTGTGGACTGATGAAACCAAGATTGAGTTGTTTGGTCATACAAAAAGGCGTTATGCATGGCGGCAAAAAACACAGCATTCCAAGAAAAACACTTGCTACCCACAGTAAAATTTGGTGGAGGTTCCATCATGCTTTGGGGCTGTGTGGCCAATGCCGGCACCGGGAATCTTGTTAAAGTTGAGGGATGCATGGATTCCACTCAGTATCAGCAGATTCTTGACAATAATGTTCAAGAATCAGTGACAAAGTTGAAGTTTCGCAGGGGATGGATCTTTCAGCAAGACAATGATCCAAAACACCGCTCCAAATCTACTCAGGCATTCATGCAGAGGAACAATTACAATGTTCCGGAATGGCCATCCCAGTCCCCAGACCTGAAAATCATTGAACATCTATGGGATCATTTGAAGAGGGCTGTCCATGCTCGGCGACCATCAAACTTAACTGAACTGGAATTGTTTTGTAAAGAGGAATGGTCAAAAATACCTTCATCCAGGATCCAGGAAATCATTAAAAGCTACAGGAAGCGACTAGAGGCTGTTATTTTTGCAAAAGGAGGATCTACTAAATATTAATGTCACTTTTCTGGTGAGGTGCCCATACTTATGCACCTGTCAAATTTTGTTTGAATGCAGATTGCACATTTTCTGTTAGTACAATAAACCTCATTTCAAGGCAGAGACATTACTGTGTCCAACAGTTATTACATATATCAAACTGAAATAGCTGTTGCAAAAACACCAATTTTTATAAAACATTAAGCTTAAGATTAATAGGGGTGCCCAAACTTTTTCATATAACTGTATACTTTTTATGTGTATATTTCTCTAATAAATTAAATTTTTGCATTATATGCTGAGTTGTTCTCCTCCTTTTATAACACTAGTTAATTGTAGCGCATACATAACCCCTTTTTTTATTATTTTTTTATTCCGTTATTTGCTTTTTTAGAAAAAAAATTATGTTTTCGACTTAATACTTTCCATTGAACCTTTCTATTTAAAAAAATATGACCTCCTTCTCCCCTTAAGGGAATTTGTTAGCAGGTTTTTGCTATGTCATTAGACAGCACCATGAGGTAGGGACAGATACCCTGATTCCAGTGATGTATCACTTATTAGAGAGTCACAGTTTTCCCTGTTGCAGATCTAGCAGAGCTCAGTGGTTGAGCTGTGTATAACCCCGCCACACCACAGCTTTCTGTGTACATTGTACATTGTATAGTACCAAGAAGCTGTTAATCATTGCTGTGGGCCTAGTTGGACTATTCTGCATGTACCAAGTTGTCCTGTACTGATAATCTCCTGCTGATAAAATGCTGATTTTATTGAAACAGCAAAACACAGCCCAGTAAGTGACACATCCCTGTAATAAGGGACTCTGCTCCTACATTTTGGTGCTCTCAGATTACATAGCAAAATCCTGGTGACAGATTCCCTTTCATAGCCAGCCCTCACACATCTTATTTCACACCTTGTTATTGGAGAGTTGGTAATGGCTAATACAATTATTTTATATTGCTAAGCATTATAACTTTAAATGCCATGATAAAAAAATCTGTCCTCCTTCATCCCTATATAGCCAGCCATCACACAGCTTATTTTTCCTTCTCTCAATCAAAATGAGTTATCATGGAAGATGTGGAAAGTGTCACTGGTGACTAGTGATGAGCGAATATGTTCGAAATCCGATTTCCAAACTTAAGTTCGACACGAATGTGGCACATTCGGATTCATGATCGGAAAGGGGAGCAAAATTTGTTAAATTCAGGAAAATCTGTAATGTTTAGCAAATTTCTGTGGTTACGTGATTGCCGAGCAACTACAGCGTTTTTAACAGTTTTCCTAGCATAGTGCTTGTGTATGATGAACGGGGGGACGTGGTAGATGAGTGGGGGGCTGGTGATAGCTCAGAACAGGTCAGGACAGAGGCACGCTGTTTTTTTTTCCTGTAACTTTAAGTCAGGAAAGCGCGGCCAGCCAATCAGAGCGCAGAAAGCATCCACAGTGTCCCAGACTCAAGGGCTTCTGCAATTGGCTGCTGAAATCACATGTTCTCTCCATATAAGGACCGGCCATGTTCCCTCAGCGCCATTTTATGCATGTTACTGCTGGAGACAGACGCTGCTCCTGTGAGGCCCTCCCTGAGAAATGGGGTTACTCGGAGCCGGGTCAGTGTAGGTGCCTCGGGGTTGCAGTCGTGGCCCGGACCCGGTCCGTGCCCAGGACGGTCACATAAAAGATTTAATGGGCTTTCAGGGTTGAGTGGTAATTTTCCGACTACGCCACCTACGGTTCCTGGTGATGGACACCAGCGTTGTTTCAGTCCACTGAGGCCGGTGTAACAGACAGCTAAGATGAGACGGCTCCCAGCAGGCGGAGCGGGCCTCAGGGCAGTGTGAGGGAGGATGGTGGGTGCAGTGCCACGCAAGAAATAACAGGCTGAAGCGGGATGTGAGGTCATCCAGGGGTTTTACTCACATTCAGATGAACTTTAGGGAGGGAGTCCAGCACTTTCCAGGTAGATCAGGAGCACCTGTCGAGACCCCTCTGGTGTGTGTGTTCCTCTCCTTGGTGAGTTCTCCCACTAAGTCTTCACTTGACTGTTTGTGTGGTTAGAACTAGGTGTAAGGCCGGATCCCACTGGATAAACGCAGGTAGAGAGATACAGGTGGCGCATGCCTCTCCGTCCGTATCCCTCCTGGGATCCACTATGCCTCCGGGCTTTTCTGACTGAGACGTGAAGTAACAAAGTCAGATATCGGGGGCCGATCACCCCTCTTGCAGCAGTAGTCCCTCTGACTAGGCCAGAGTAAGAGATACAGGTGGCGTATGCCGCTCCGTCTGTATCCCCCGGGGATCCTTTTGCCTGTGGAGCTTGTCTCCTCTACTCCCCTCCAGGCCTTCTTAGGTCAGGACCTTGACCGGGTAGAGGCAGTGGTTAACTCTGACCCGCTCCTCGCCTCAAGGCAAGAGAACGAGGACCATGTATCTTCAGTCGGATGAGGCCTAATGCTGAACTCTGGTGGGTGACCACAATCAGAGACGGAGACCACAATCACTGATGAAGATCACAATCAAAGAACTTGAACCTAAGATGGCTGTAGATTAAATATGAATGAGTAAGTGTACCCTAAAAGTGTGTGCTCCAGCCTCACCCACTACATGGTTCCCCCTATCTTTGGTTCCCCCCATCTCCTATATCCCGGACTGGGGCAGCACCCTGGTACATTTAGGCCCCCTACAGGACAGGAGTGGTGTAGCGTTGAATGGTGGAGTGGGGTCCTGAGAAATGCTCCATCCTTACCTGGAAGAGGAGATACCACACCTCGGGCTGAGGTGCAGTAGCCCTGTGGCGACTGAACCCTCAGAGGCGCCACACTCCTGCACCCAGCTCCTGTGTAATGAGAGATATTAGCTAGATAGATGGGCGCTTTTGTGGAAGTCAGATAGTGTAGATAAGTCCTGTGCTGCGTATCTGTTCAATCAACCTTGCAGCAGTTCTTTTTGTGTTTGTGCAATTACTGAGATTCTGAAAGAAAGAGCAGGGCCTATGGCTCAGAATAGTGCTGTGCACCGGTTGTACTGTGCTCCATGCAGACCTTCAATCTATTTTTGCACTTGCTAATGTGATAAAGCAAGCAAGCCCTTGTAGGCCACTTTTTGTTTTTGTGGGGTGAAATTCAGCTATCTGCAGAGCTTGTCAGTGCAGAGCTTCTGAGTGTGACGCGCCCAGGGGATGGGGACGACTCGGCGCCTGGGCCTTGTTGCCTGACTCTGGGGGGAAAGGTTATTGGGATAGGGAAATGTTCGTGACGCCACCTGTGGTATCTGGTGAGGATCACCAGCGCTGCGACAGTCCTCTGAGGCCGGTGTTCATGCAGCTTAGGTGATGCGGCTCCCCACAGGTGGAGCGGGGCCTCAGGGCAGCGTAAGTGTAGGGGATGCCGGACAGAGGGGACCCAGCAGGTCAGATGAAGAATAGGCAGACACACAACAGTTCACTTCAGTACCATGATCCATGGCACTTTAGGGTGAAGGGTGCATATCAGGACTCTCCCCAGTGAGCGGGTGTGGGGCCTCCTGTTCCTTGCCTTTCCTTGATAAGTTTCTGACCTGCCTGGAGCTAGGCCTAACTTGGTCTCTGTCTTGCACCTGCTGACCTGGTGGTAGGGCCTTCGGTTGGAGTTCACACTCCCTGGTCTCTGGGGACTCTGTGACTCCAGACCCTGGTACGTAATCAGCTTTCGGTGTTCCTGGGACATATAGTTCGCCAGGGGTTCCGGTTGTTTCTGCTGGGTGTAAGGAATCCCTGCAGACGCGAACCCGGTGTCCAGTATATGTTCTTGGGGTGAGCGGGTAAAGCTCCTCTGCCCCCTATGTTACTCTCCTTCCACTCGCCTTCGGCCACGCTCGGGGCCCTCACTAGGCTTCACATGGGCAGTAGGCCTCGCTACTCTTCACCGCTCTTTTGGCGTCGGCACGCCCTAGGCTCACTAACTCGAGCTCTCTGAGTCTGGATTGAACTGACTGAGCTCCACTGCAGGCTAGCTTCGGCAGGAGCTCCTCTCAACAGACTGAACTGACAACCTCTCTGGCTGCAGCAGACTCCAGACTTCTCACAGACTGAAGACTCCAGACTTCCCTGCCTAACTCCACCCTCCAGTATACAGTACTGACCAAAAGTTTGGACACACCTTCTCATTTAAAGATTTTTCTGTATTTTCATGACTATGAAAATTGTACATTCACACTGAAGGCATCAAAACTATGAATTAATACGTGGAATTATATACTTAACAAAAAAGTGTGAAACAACTGAAAATATGTCTTATAATCTAGGTTCTTCAAAGTAGCCACCTTTTGCTTTGATGACTGCTTTGTACACTCTTGGTCATCTGGCGTAGCACTCCATCACTCTCCCTCTTGGTCAAATAGCCCTTACGCAGCCTGGAGTGTTTGGGGTCATTGTCCTGTTGAAAAATAAATGATGGTCCAATTAAACGCAAACCGTATGGAATAGCATGCCGCTGCAAGATGCTGTGGTAGCCATGCTGGTTCAGTATGCCTTCAATTTTGAATAAATCCCCAACAGTGTCACCAGCAAAGCACCCCCACACCATCACACCTCCTACTCCATGCTTCACGGTGGGAACCAGGCATGTAGAGTCCATCAGTTCACCTTTTCTGCGTCGCACGAAGACACGGTGGTTGGAACCAAAGATCTCAAATTTGGACTCATCAGACCAAAGCACAGATTTCCACTGGTCTAATGTCCATTCCTTGTGTTCTTTAGCCCAAACAAGTCTCTTCTGCTTGTAGCCTGTTCTTAGCAGTGGTTTCCTAGCAGCTATTTTACCATGAAGGCCTGCTGCACAAAGTCTCCTCTTAACAGTTGTTGAAGAGATGTGTCTGCTGCTAGAACTCTGTGTGGCATTGACCTGGTCTCTAATCTGAGCTGCTGTTAACCTGCGATTTCTGAGGCTGGTGACTCGGATAAACTTATCCTCAGAAGCAGAGGTGACTCTTGGTCTTCCTTTCCTGGGGCGGTCCTCATGTGAGCCAGTTTCTTTGTAGCGCTTGATGGTTTTTGCAACTACACTTGGGGACACTTTCAAAGTTTGCCCAATTTTTCGCACTGACTGACCTTCATTTCTTAAAATAATGATGGCCACTCATTTTTCTTTACTTAGCTGCTTTTTTCTTGCCATAATACAAATTCTAACAGTCTATTCAGTAGGATTATCAGCTGTGTATCCACCAGACTTCTGCACAACACAACTGATGGTCCCAACCCCATTTATAAGGCAAAAAATCCCACTTATTAAACCTGACAGGGCACACCTGTGAAGTGAAAACTATTTCCGGTGACTACCTCTTGAAGCTCATCAAGAGAATGCCAAGAGTGTGCAAAGCAGTCATCAAAGCAAAGGGTGGCTACTTTGAAGAACCTAGAACATAAGACATATTTTCAGTTGTTTCACACTTTTTTGTTAAGTATATAATTCCACATGTGTTAATTTATAGTTTTGATGCCTTCAGTGTGAATGTACAATTTTCATAGTCATGAAAATACAGAAAAATCTTTAAATGAGAAGGTGTGTCCAAACTTTTGGTCTGTACTGTATATATCCCTATCCGGGCTCCCTCTGGTGGTCTGAGGTGGTAGGGTGGAGGTGTGTGAATGCTATGAGGGCCTCTTGTGGAGAAGTCCATCCATGCACCCCTCTGGGATCTGTGGCACCAATGCGCAGGTTAAATGGAGGAAACACTTTGCTCGGATGAACAAACTCACTTGCTCCGATCTGGGGGTATCGGATGATTTATTGGTTGATATTAGTACTCTTTTTGACTTGGGTTTACCAGACCCTAATTTGGAGGGCAGGGGTCCCTTTACTGATCTACAATTGAAAATACGAATATGCCGCCATCACAGGCTGATGTCGGCCCCATTGATGTGTTTTTGGATTTGGTCACAGAGGATCTGACTGCTTTGGAAAAGAAAAAGACAAGATATAAATATAATCTGACAAAACTCGAGATGCAGGCTTTATGTAAGTTGGAAGGGGATCAGTCAATTACTATTAAGCCCTCAGATAAAGGGGGCAATGTTGTGGTTATGGATTCCAGAAGTTATCATCAGATGTGCCTGAACATTTTGTGTGATAAAGATTGTTATAGGGTCTTGAGGGGTAATCGAATTGGTGAATTTTTGGATGATTTGAAATTGTTGGCATCTGAGGGCCTGACAAGTGGGGTTATTAGTAAGAAAGAATTTGATTTTATCTGCCCGAAATTCCCGATAATGGCTACTTTTTATAGCCTCCCGAAGGTGCATAAGGGGACGAGTTCTTTGAAAGGACACCATATAGTGGCATGGGTGGACAGTCTTACCCAAAATTTAGGTGTCTATCTTGATAAAATCTTGAGACCATTTGTCATTGGCCTTAATTCACACATTAGAGATACTAGTGACCTATTGAGAAAACTGGACGGTATATCTGTGGATCCTGATGTTATGTTGGCTAGTATTGACGTGGAATCCCTGTATTCATCAATTCCCTATGAAAAGGGCATGGAGGCGGTGGAATATTTTTTGCGCAGCAGAGGATGCCAATTCGCCGACCATAATGAATTTATTAAAAAGTCTATCGAGTTTTGTTTGAACAGAAATGTCTTTCTATTTGATAACCACTACTTCCACCAGCTCAGGGGAACTGCGATGGGGAGTCCCTGTGCCCCATCGTATGCTAATCTTTACCTGGGCTGGTGGGAGGAAACAAATGTGTTTGGGGAACATCCTGTGGAAGGTAGTGAGAGGATAGCCCTATGGGTACGGTATTTCGATGATATCCTAATTTTTAGGAAGGGGGACTCCACACAATTTGAAATCTTTGTGAAGGCGCTTAACAAAAACAGTCTTAACCTGCGGTTTACATGTGAAGTAGGTATTAATACCTTGCCTTTTCTGGACATCTTGTTATGTATGAAGGAGGATGGTAGTATCTCTACCTCGACATATAGGAAAAAAACAGCCACAAATTCATTGTTGAGATGGGAGAGCAATCACCCCTTGCCCTTGAAGAAAGGGATCCCGAAGGGCCAGTATCTGAGGGTTCGTAGAAACTGTTCAGATAATATGGTTTTTGATCAGCAGGCCTCTGAATTGCGGGATAGATTTATTGAAAGAGGGTACCCCAGAAAAATTCTAGCCAAGGCCTATGAGGAAACTCTGGCGAAGGATCGTATGACTCTTCTTTATCCATCTTTACAGGATCAAGGAACAAATGACATATGTAGAGTGATTATTACCTATTCAAATAAGGCACATGAAGTTAGAAGAATTCTCCAGAAGCACTGGAAGATCCTACAGATGGATGAAGACATGGGAGCTATGGTAAGTCTACCCCACAGATTACATACCGTAGGGGTAGATTCCTTCGAGATAGGCTTGTACATAGCCACTATGTTGGTGGAGTGGGTACTGAATGGCTTAGATCAACTGGCAAGGGGTGCTTTAAATGTAGTGGATGTGTGACATGCAAGGTGATCACACAAAGTAAAACCTTTGAGAGTAAAGTGACTGGAGAAATACACTATATCAATTCCTTCATAAATTGTAGATCCAAAGGGATTATTTACAAAGCCACGTGTCAATGTAATATTGAGTATGTGGGTAAAACGAAAAGAGAACTCAGGAGGCGTATAGGTGAACATTTACGTGATATTGTTAATAAAAAGGATACACCCCTGTCTAAACATGTCAATACTATGCATGAGGGCAAAGTTTATTCGGTCAGATTCATAGGTATTGATAAGGTCAAGTTTCCACTGAGAGGTGGTAATTGGGATAAGGCTCTACTTCAGAGAGAGGCCAAATGGATACATTATCTACGTACGCTGGCACCTAGTGGACTGAATGAACAAATCTCGTATAAATGTTTCCTATTGGTTGAGGGACCATCTAGGGAAAGGAGTGTAGGGACAACCGACGTTGAGTGGGGGCGCCACTGCGCAGGTCTAGGGTGCCAACCTCCGCTGTCAGGTAGGGATTGGGGCCTAGGGCCAGTGTAGAAAGGATCATATGTGCCATGCTGTATCCCTTTGGACTTTTTATGGGGCCATGTTTTTTTCTCACCAGGGTTTCTCATATTTAATATACCTCCAGTAACGTATCATCTATTAATCTTTTCTATCCCGTACTTCAGATGCTGACCTTTGGTTTGGCCCTTTGGACAATGTTCCAAATGGTTTTAGTGGACAAATGCGTGTTTGTCTTAGCCTCCTACTCATGCCTACCTAGTTATTTGGTTATAATAAGCCCTATGGTGGGAAGCCATGCTTAACCCTTAAGGGGTGGGACGATGGATATTTCCTTTTCTAAAAAGTTGAATTATTATAAATCATCTGGTCCCATTGTTTGATATATTGCTGCAGGTTTGTAGTGGTGATTATATATCTGTAAATGCAGGAGAGGAGGGGTATTGTACCTCCCAGTCTGTGTGTATGAGAGACTGGTTTTTGTTGTCCCTCCCTCCCCGGCCGCCGCTGTCTGGAGTCCGGTTCTGGCTGGTTTTGTAGCGCTAGTGTGCTTTGCGATGCACTTCATTTCTATATGCATGCATTCCATTTACCGGAAACAGGAAGGACGTCACCAGATGTGACGTTGGCGGGATTCCATATGCGTTCCACCCGATGGTTTGCGTTCCAGATACCGGATAAACTAGCCCACGTGACCGAAAGTGACGTAGCGGCGTGTCGGTTAGCGCGGCAGTTTAAAGGAGTCACGGTGTAGGAAGTGACAGGTGGAACCCTCGGTCTTTTGAAAGGAGGATAAGGGCTGTTTGAAATGGTGGAGACCCTCAGCCCCTTTTTTCAGTCTCCCCTAATGAATCTACTTTAGGAGGAAACGCGTTGGGAGCAGGATACCTCCAGAATGTTTTGGTCATGTATTTGAGGATGACATTACACCAGGATGAATCAAGCCATGATGCACTTTAGGATTGGGTGAGATTGTTTCATTTTGCTTGATATAACAACAACCCGAAGGATTCCTTCAGTGGGGCTTTGCTGATTTTCCCTGACATAGTCCACGGTACCTATTTGAATAGAGGTCATGTGGGATTTTACTGTATAATCCATGGTACCTTCTGCGTTTAAAGGGCATATGGGAGTTTATTGTATACCTATTTTTTGAGCGCACACATGGTATGCCTTTATGATTGGTATGTAATATATATTTAAAATAAGGCCAACTATTATTGGCAAGGATAGTGTCTAAATCCCATGATCAGGATAAGTTGAGGTTGATTTATTTCTAGGCCGTATACACTTGGCATTTGATATGTTGAGGTGTGGTTCGCATGTATATACTATCATAGTTTATTGAGAATAATTCAAAAGACCCAGGGTTCACTATTTGGCACATTATGGTTTTTTAACTTGAAAAAAAAAAAATGTTTAATATATATCTAATAAATGTTATATTTTAACTATCTTGCTTAAAAATCTAAATATAAAACTAGCCTCCTCCACCCTTTAATAGCCAGCCATCTCACACCTCATTTCCCCGTCGCCCAGACCAGCTCAATGAGTTGTTATGGAGGAGGGGGAAAAGTGTAACTATAGTCATGAGTAGTCACCGATAAATATAATTATTTTACATAGCAAAGCAATATAGCTTTAAATGCTATGATTTAAAAAAAAAAAAACTGGCCTCCTCCACCCCTTAATAGCCAGCCATAACACACCTTATTTCCCCATCACCCAGGACAGCTCAATGAGTTGTTATGGAGGAGGAGGAATAGTATAACTATAGTCATCGGTAGTCACCGGTAAATAAAATTATTTTACATAGCAAAGCAATATAGTTTTAAATGCTATGATTTAAAAAAAACTGGCCTCCTCCACCCCTTAATAGCCAGCCATCACTCACCATATTTCCCCATCACCCAGGACATCTCAATGAGTTGTTATGGAGGAGGGGGAAAAGGGTAATTATAGTCACCGGTAGTCACCGGTAAATATAACTATTTTACATAGCAAAGTAATATAGCTTTACATGCTATGATTTAAAAACTAAAAAAAAAAAAACCTGGCCTCTTCCACTCCTTAATAGCCAGCCATCACACACCTTATTTCCCCGTCGCCCAGGACAGCTCAATCAGTTGTTATGGAAGAGGGGGGAAAGTGTAATTATAGTCACCGGTAGTCACCGGTGAATATAATTATTTTACGTAGCAAAGCAATATAGCTTTAAATGCTATGATTTAAAAAAAAAAAAAAACTGGCCTCCTTCCATCCCTTAAAAGCCAGCCATCTCACACCTTATTTCCGCGTCAGCCAGTACAGCTCAATGAGTTGTTATGGAGGAGGGGGAAAAGGGTAATTATAGTCACCGGTAAATATAATTATTTTACATAGCAAAGCAATATAGCTTTAAATGCTATGATTTAAAAAAAAAAAACAGAACTGGCCTCATCCACCCCTTAATAGCCAGCCATCACTCACCTTATTTCCCAGTCACCAAGAACAGCTCAATGAGCTGTTATGGAGGAGGGGGGAAAGGGTAATTATAGTCACCGGTAGTCACCGGTAAATATAATTATTTTACAGAGCAAAGCAACATAGCTTTAAATGCTATGATTTAAAAAAAAAAAAAACTGGCCTCCTCCACCCCTTAATAGCTAGCCATCACACACCTTATTTCCCCGTCGCCCAGGACAGCTCAATGAGTTGTTATGGAAGAGGGGGGAAAGTGTAACTATAGTCACCGGTAGTCACCGGTAAATATATTTATTTTACATAGCAAAGCAATATAGCTTTAAATGCTATGATTTAAAAAAAAAAAAAAAAAAAAAAAACTGGCCTCCTTCCACCCCTTAATAGACAGCCATCTCACACCTTATTTCCCCATCATCCAGGTCAGCTCAATGAGTTGTTATGGAGGAAGGGGAAAAGTATAACTATAGTCACCGGTAGTCACCGGTAAATATAATTATTTTACATAGCAAAGCAATATAGCTTTAAATGCTATGATTTTTTTAAAAAGAGCAACAAAAAAAAAAACTGGCCTCCTCCACCCCTTAATAGCCAGCCATCACTCAGCTTATTACCCCGTCACCCAGGATAGCTCAATGAGTTGTTATGGAGGAGGGGGAAAAGGGTAATTATAGTCACCGGTAAATATAATTATTTTACATTGCAAAGCAATATAGCTTTAAATGCAATGATTTAAAAACTAAAAAAAAAAAAAAAAAAAAAAAACTGGCCTCTTCCACCCCTTAACAGCCAGCCATCTCACACCTTATTTCCCTGTCGCCCAGACCAGCTCAATGAGTTGTTATGGAGGAGGGGGAAAAGTGTAACTATAGTCACCGGTAAATATAATTAATTTACATAGCAAAGCAATATAGCTTTAAATGCTATGATTTAAAAACTATAAAATAAAAAAAAACGGGCCTCGTCCACCCCTTAATAGCCAGCCATATCACACCTTATTTTCCAGTCGCCCAGACCAGCTCAATGAGTTGTTATGGAGGAGGGGGAAAAGTGTAACTATAGTCACTGGTAGTCACCGGAAATATAATTATTTTACATAGCAAAGCAATATAGCTTTAAATGCTATGATTTAAAAAAAAAACACCAAAAAAAAAACTGGCCTCATCCACCCCTTAGTAGCCAGCCATCACTCACCTTATTTCCCCGTCACCCAGGATAACTCAATGAGTTGTTATGGAGGAAAGGGAAAAGGGTAATTATAGTCACCGGCAAATATAATTATTTTACATAGCAAAGCAATATAGCTTTAAATGCTATGATTTAAAAACTAAAAAAAAAAAAATGGCCTCCTCCACCCCTTAACAGCCAGCCATCTCACACCTTATTTCCCCGCCGCCCAGGACAGCTGAATGAGTTGTTATGGAGGAGGGGGAAAAGGGTAATTATAGTCACCGGTAGTCACCGGTAAATATAATTATTTTACATAGCAAAGCAATATAGCTTTAAATGCTATGATTTAAAAACGAAAAAAAAAAAATGGCCTCCTCCACCCCTTAACAGCCAGCCATCTCACACCTTATTTCCCCGTCGCCCAGGACAGCTGAATGAGTTGTTATGGAGGAAGGGGAAAAGGGTAATTATAGTCACCGGTATTCACCGGTAAATATAATTATTTTACATAGCAAAGCAATATAGCTTTAAATGCTATGATTTTTTTAAAAAAAGCAACAAAAAAAAAAAACTGGCCTCCTCCACCCCTTAATAGCCAGCCATCACTCAGATTATTACCCCGTCACCCAGGATAGCTCAATGAGTTGTTATGGAGGAGGGGGAAAAGGGTAATTATAGTCACCGATAAATATAATCATTTTACATTGCAAAGCAATATAGCTTTAAATGCAATGATTTAAAAACTATAAAATAAAAAAAACGGGCCTCGTCCACCCCTTAATAGCCAGCCATATCACACCTTATTTTCCAGTCGCCCAGACCAGCTCAATGAGTTGTTATGGAGGAGGGGGAAAAGTGTAACTCTAGTCACTGGTAGTCACAGGTAAATATAGTTATTTTACATAGCAAAGCAATATAGCTTTAAAAGCTATGATTTAAAAAAAAAATGGCCTCCTCCACCCCTTAATAGCCAGCCATCACTCACCTTATTTCCCCGTCACCCAGGACAGCTGAATGAGTTGTTATGGAGGAGGGGGAAAAGGGTAATTATAGTCACCGGCAGTCACCGGTAAATATAATTATTTTGCATAGCAAAGCAATATAGCTTTAAATGCTATGATTTAAAAAAAAAAAAACTGGCCTCCTCCACCCCTTAATAGCTAGCCATCTCACACCTTATTTCCCCGTCATCCAAATCAGCTCAATGAGTTGTTATGGAGGAGGGGGAAAAGGGTGATTATAGTCACCCGTAGTCAACGGTAAATATAATTATTTTACATAGCAAAGCAATATAGCTTTAAATGATGTGATTTAAAAAAAAAAAAAAAAAAAAAACTGGCCTCCTTCCACCCCTTAATAGCCAGCCATCTCGCACCTTATTTCCCCGTCGCCCAGAACAGCTCAATGAGCTGTTATGGAGGGAGGGTAAAAGGGTAATTATAGTCACCGGTAGTCACTGGTAAATATAATTATTTTACATAGCAAAGCAATATAGCTTTAAGTGCTATGATTAAAAAAAAAAAAAAACTGGCCTCCTTCCACCCCTTAATAGCCAGCCATCTCACACCTTATTTCCCCGTCACCCAGAACAGCTCAATGAGTTGTTATGGAGGAGGGGGAAAAGGGTAATTATAGTCACCGGTAGTCTCCGGTAAATATAATTATTTTACATAGCAAACCAATATAGCTTTAAATGATGTGATTTTAAAAAAAAATAAAAACTGGCCTCCTTCCACCCGTTAATAGCCAGCCATCTCGCACCTTATTTCCCCGTCGCCCAGAACAGCTCAATGAGTTGTTATGGAGGAGGGGGAAAAGGGTAATTATAGTCACCGGTAGTCACCGGTAAATATAATTATTTTACATAGCAAAGCAATATAGCTTTAAATGCTATGATTTAAAAAAATAAAAAAAAACTGGCCTCCTTCCACCCCTTAATAGCCAGCCATCTCACACCTTATTTCCCTGTCACCCAGAACAGCTCAATGAGTTATTATAGAGGAGGGGGAAAAGGGTAATTATAGTCACCGGTAGTCACCGGTAAATATAATTATTTTACATAGCAAAGCAATATAGCTTTAAATGCTATGATTTAAAAACTAAAAAAAAAAAACTGGCCTCCTCCACCCCTTAATAGCCAGCCATCACACACCTTATTTTCCCATCGCCCAGAACAGCTCAATGAGTTGTTATGGAGGAGGGGGAAAAGTGTAACTATAGTCACCGGTAGTCACCGGTAAATATAATTATTTTACATAGCAAAGCAATATAGCTTTAAATGCTATGATTTAAAAAAAAAGAAAAAAAAAAACTGGCCTCCTCCACCCCTTAATAGCCAGCCATCACTCACCTTATTTCCCCGTCACCCAGGACAGCTCAATGAGCTGTTATGGAGGGGGGGTAAAAGGGTAATTATAGTCACCGGTAAATATAATTATTTTACATAGCAAAGCAATATAGCTTTAAATGCTATGATTTAAAAAAAAAAAAAACTGGCCTCCTTCCACCCCTTAATAGCCAGCGATCTCACACCTTATTTCCCCGTCACCCAGAACAGCTCAATGAGTTGTTATGGAGGAGGGGGGAAAGGGTAATTATAGTCACCGGTAGTCACCGGTAAATATAATTATTTTACATAGCAAAGCAATATAGCTTTAAATGCTATGATTAAAAAAAAAAAAAAAAAAACTGGCCTCCTTCCACCCCTTAATAGCCAGCCATCTCACACCTTATTTCCCCGTCACCCAGAACAGCTCAATGAGTTGTTATGGAGGAGGGGGAAAAGGGTAATTATAGTCACCGGTAGTCACCGGTAAATATAATTATTTTACATAGCAAAGCAATATAGATTTAAATGCTATGATTTAAAAAAAAAAAAAAAAAAAACTGGCCTCCTTCCACCCCTTAATAGCCAGCCATCTCACACCTTATTACCCGTCACCCAGAACAGCTCAATGAGTTGTTATGAAGGAGGGGGAAAAGTGTAACTATAGTCACTGGTAGTCACCGGTAAATATAATTTTTTTTACATAGTAAAGCAATATAGCTTTAAATGCAATGGTTTAAAAAAAAAAAAAAAACTGGCCTCCTTCCACCCCTTAATAGCCAGCCATCTCACACCTTATTTCCCCGTCACCCAGAACAGCTCAATGAGTTGTTATGGAGGAGGGGGGAAAGGGTAATTATAGTCACCGGTAGTCACCGGTAAATATAATTATTTTACATAGCAAAGCAATATAGCTTTAAATGCTATGATTTAAAAAAAAAAAAAAAAAACTGGCCTCCTCCACCCCTTAATAGCTAGCCATCACACACCTTATTTCCCCGTCGCCCAGGACAGCTCAATGAGTTGTTATGGTAGAGGGGGGAAAGTGTAACTATAGTCACCGGTAGTCACCAGTAAATATATTTATTTTACATAGCAAAGCAATATAGCTTTAAATGCTATGATTTAAAAAAAAAAAAAAAACTGGCCTCCTTCCACCCCTTAATAGCCAGCCATCTCACACCTTATTTCCCCGTCACCCAGAACAGCTCAATGAGTTGTTATGGAGGAGGGGGAAAAGGGTAACTATAGTCACCGGTAGTCACCGGTAAATATAATTATTTTACATAGCAAAGCAATATAGCTTTAAATGCTATGATTTAAAAAAAAAAAAAAAAACTGTCCTCCTTCCACCCCTTAATAGCCAGCCATCTCACACCTTATTACCCGTCACCCAGAACAGCTCAATGAGTTGTTATGAAGGAGGGGGAAAAGTGTAACTATAGTCACTGGTAGTCACCGGAAATATAATTTTTTTACATAGTAAAGCAATATAGCTTTAAATGCAATGGTTTAAAAAAAAAAAAACTGGCCTCCTCCACCCCTTAATAGCTAGCCATCACACACCTTATTTCCCCGTCGCCCAGGACAGCTCAATGAGTTGTTATGGAGGAGGGGGAAAAGTGTAACTATAGTCACCGGTAGTCACCGGTAAATATAATTATTTTACATAGCAAAGCAATATAGCTTTAAATGCTATGATTTAAAAAACAAAAAAAAAACTGGCCTCCTTCCACCCCTTAATAGCCAGCCATCTCACACCTTATTTCCCCGTCACCCAGAACAGCTCAATCAGTTGTTATGGAGGAGGGGGGAAAGGGTAATTATAGTCATCGGTAATCACCGGTAAATATAATTATTTTACATAGCAAAGCAATATAGCTTTAAATGCTATGATTTAAAAAAAAAAAAAAAAACTGGCCTCCTCCACCCCTTAATAGCTAGCCATCACACACCTTATTTCCCCGTCGCCCAGGACAGCTCAATGAGTTGTTATGGAGGAGGGGGAAAAGTGTAACTATAGTCACCGGTAGTCACCGGTAAATATAATTATTTTACATAGCAAAGCAATATAGCTTTAAATGCTATGATTTAAAAAAAAAAAAAAAAAAACTGGCCTCCTTCCACCCCTTAATAGCCAGCCATCTCACACCTTATTTCCCCGTCACCCAGAACAGCTCAATGAGTTGTTATGGAGGAGGGGGGAAAGGGTAATTATAGTCACCGGTAGTCACCGGTAAATATAATTATTTTACATAGCAAAGCAATATAGCTTTAAATGCTATGATTTAAAAAAAAAAAAAAAAAACTGGCCTCCTCCACCCCTTAATAGCTAGCCATCATACACCTTATTTCCCCGTCGCCCAGGACAGCTCAATGAGTTGTTATGGAAGAGGGGGGAAAGTGTAACTATAGTCACCGGTAGTCACCAGTAAATATATTTATTTTACATAGCAAAGCAATATAGCTTTAAATGCTATGATTTAAAAAAAAAAAAAAAAACTGGCCTCCTTCCACCCCTTAATAGCCAGCCATCTCACACCTTATTTCCCCGTCACCCAGGACAGCTCAATGAGTTGTTATGGAGGAGGGGGAAAAGGGTAATTATAGTCACCGGTAGTCACCGGTAAATATAATTATTTTACATAGCAAAGCAATATAGCTTTAAATGCTATGATTAAAAAAAAAAAAAAACTGGCCTCCTTCCCCCCCTTAATAGCCAGCCATCTGACACCTTATTTCCCCGTCACCCAGAACAGCTCAATGAGTTGTTATGGAGGAGGGGGAAAAGGGTAATTATAGTCACCGGTAGTCACCGGTAAATATAATTATTTTACATAGCAAAGCAATATAGCTTTAAATGCTATGATTTAAAAAAAAAAAAAAAAAACTGGCCTCCTTCCACCCCTTAATAGCCAGCCATCTCACACCTTATTTCCCCGTCACCCAGAACAGCTCAATGAGTTGTTATGGAGGAGGGGGAAAAGTGTAATTATAGTCACCGGTTGTCACCGGTAAATATAACTAGAATATTTCTTGTCTCTTATGTACGATATACATAGCGTAACACTATACATATAGTATCATAAGGTTGTGACTGTCAGGGGCATGTAGTGTGCATGATATTCCCAGGCACATCATAATGCCACACAGAAAAGTCCCTACTGGGCACTTACCTTCCTTACCTCATCCATCTTTGTGGCCATCCTTTTGAACAGGGATACCTTCGATGTTCTTCTGGGGTCCTGATCCTGGCTTGAGTCCTGACATGCTTATTTCTTGATGTCCAGGTCCTTCTTGTCCATCCGGATCTTCTTAATTTTGATGTTCTTCTTGGGGCTTAGGCAGACAGCTTGCTCTCATGGTGTTAAAGAGCTGGTGGATGGTTTGGGGTTTTCCAGCTGATGTTGGTAAATGAAAACCCCGTAAATAAGGCCTGGTGGTCTGCTGAGAGGGCTGAGTTGTTCGCCTCTGCAGCTTCCAGAATTTGGAGATTGAATGGTCTGGAGCTGCGCTGGATGTTACTTGGCTATAAGAGAAAAAGAAAACACAAGAAGGTTATTACATGAGAACAGCATGTAGTAAAGTTCAGAAAAGCTGCAGGTCCTCTGCAAACTGCATGTCAGTCAATGATCAGCAGATTTTGTCACTGACGATTATACATGTATGGGGGCTTCCCATCTCTCCACTGACAAATCTGACCTCAGATTCATTACTTAATTCATTATTAAGACCAGCCCCCTTCACTATTATTAGTAACATCACGAATTTGGAAAAGAGATTCAAGCTATGTGAAATATGTCTATGAGTCTGTATAAAACATCTCCTCTAATACTTACTGGCACAGGAACATGTGGGGGACACATTCTAAGGGATTCCACCGAGTCCCAGTCAATACGCTGGAAAAACCTATGGGCTCTGATGTTGCCATTGACTCCGAGACGCCTGGCAGGATCTTCCCGGAGGAGCTACAAAAGAAGAAAAAATAAATGAATTAATATAACAGCTTCATAAATAAAATAAAATAAAAAATAATAAAAAACAATATTTTTTTTTAAAAAAGCTATATATTAGTGTTTTTATTCTGAAATTTACAATAATACATGACACGTAATATATACCACTGACCTTTTTAATGATGTTCTTCGCCTCCTTGCTGGAAGCGTTGAATAGTCCTCGATGGTATTTGGACCTGCTGGTAATCATGATGTTCAAAATGATGCCAAATGCATACCAGTCTACCCCAGCACTGTACTCCTCCGCAGCCAGCATCTCAGGAGCCATGAAGCCTGGTGTCCCAGCGTATTCGGTGGCTGTCCGGTCTCCATAGATGTTCTCAACTGCCAGACCGAAGTCGGCAATCTTTATATGGCCCGTCGCAGCCACCAAGATGTTAGAAGGCTTGAGGTCTCTGTGAAGAAGAAGACAAATGGATTCTTATCAGTGTCTGCTCTATAATTCTCAGTAATGCTGAGTATAGCTATAGGCATCACTGGTGGTGGAGGATTAGATGTATTTCTAGTTACCGGTGGATGATGCCCTTAGAATGCAGGTGTTGAATTCCACACACAAGTTCCGCGGCGTAGAATCTGGCCGAAAGAGAAGAGGAGAGAATAGTATTTAGTGGAAGAGAAACTCAGAAATATACACTGCTCAATAGACTAGACAGGCAGGACTTGTCAGGATTTTATATTTTTATGGTTCAATAGGAGAGTCGCACATATCGCACTGATTATAGTGCACCTGGACCTGCTCATCTGAATATTAGGAACACAGGTATTAATGGACAATCCCAATAATAAGGAAAAAAAAAGAAAAAATCTTAAAAGTGTAACATGTCTACCGATCACTTTTTTTATCTTCTCCTTCAAATACATAGCTGTTTCTGTACAGTGTCCGCGGTCGGGTACTGCACATCAACCCCATACTGATTTGAATAGGGAGCGGACGTGCAGTACCCGACCACGGCCACTAAACGGTAGACGGAGCTGTGCTGCGCAGTTCTGTAACTGGTCAGTTCTGGCCACCGCCGACACCGTAAACAGATGATTGACAGAGGTACCGGGTATTGCACGCCCACCGATCAGACATTGATGTCCTATCCTAAGGATAAATGGTAAAGTAGTGGAGAACCTCTTTAAGTTCCTTTTTGCCTATAAGGAAACACAATTTCCACCATTACAGTGTAAATGTATATGTTGTTAAAGGGTTATCCAGGATCAGAAAAACATGGCGGCTTTCTTTAAAAAAATAACGTCATATCACTAAAGTGAATGAGGATGAGCTGCGATACCAGTCACAACCTGTGGACAGGTGTGGTGCTATTTTTAGTGGAAAAGAAAGCAGCCATATTTTCCTAAGTATTTCACTAATAACATCCCTGTGAATGGAAGATATGAGTTTACCTGAACCTTAGAGCTAACAATCTAATCAATCTAGTCAGTCTCATATGGAAAATACATAGCTGTATTGCTTAGACTGTGACTACTGTACCGTGCACTGGGGATGTCAAGACACCCCTTCCTCATCAGGAGATGGTTGAATTCGCCACAGGTGACATACTCCATCCCAAGAAGCACAAGCTCCTGTCAGACAAGACGTAGAGATCAGTCGTATGATAAAGTCATTGTAGCGTCCATACATTTACTAACACTCAATAATCAGTTATTTCTTCTGTGATTTCTTCTGTGGTCGAGCTCTATTCCACTAACTCATGAAGATATAGTTACATAATAATAGCAATAATGATACTTTCTTCTTTTTACTATGTGTTTATTGGCTATTCTAAGTATACACATATAGTGGATATAGCTACAAATGTAGAATGTGATGGGCTAAATGTACGGCATTCCTTCTCACTGTAATGTTGACTTCTGCATTTCTCACCATTGTGAGGTACTCAATAAGAATGACATCCATAGGGGTGGACAAATGACTTCAGATTTTGGGAGCCAGTTGGACCACTCCAAGATTTTCCATAAATTTCAATAGAGAAACCCAAAAAGTTAACCGTCAGCATCATATTTCTAGGCAGATTGCCTGGCCCCCAGGGTTTGTCCAGTGTTCCCAAAGTAGGTGACAGCTACACATACAAGGAGCAGGACATTAAAATGTTGTCAATGCTGAAATGTTAAACACCATATATAAATGTGGATATATTCCGTGTATAGAGATGAGTGCACTTTATGGTTTATCCAATATTAATGAACTGGTCACAATTTTACCTTGGTCTGAAAGGCGAATGTGCCATGAAGAAGGAAGGGGCTGCCAGATGCAAGTTGTAACACACGCCGCTCCACCATCGCGCGCTCCTCTCCTTCAGCTAGCAGGTCCCTCTTTGTGATGACTTTTACAGCAAATTGCTGGCGGGTATATCTATCTTCCGCCAGCACCACCTAGAAAAGAATGTTCATTTGTTGGTGATCTTCATTAAAGGGGTTGTCCGGCCTTGGGGTAAAAAGTCTGCAGACACTTTATGTGACTACAGACTAGTGAGGAATCTCCAGTGTCAGGAGCGGGTGGTCATTTATCCGGCCTCGCTCCATTCAGTTGCATAGAGCAAGACTGCACACGTCTCGTTGGCACGTGACCACATGTATGCACATTGCACACCTTCAGTTATGCTCTCGCCCGTTCCTGGTGCTGGCACCGGAGAATCTTGACAACACGCACATTGTACCCTGAGGCCAAACAACCCCTTTACATAAGTTAATTAGAAAAAATCCCATGGGCATAATTAGTTATTCAAAATTAGTATTCAAGTACTCCTTAAGAAATGTACAGTACAGACCAAAAGTTTGGACACACCTTCTCATTTAAAGATTTTTCTGTATTTTCATGACTATGAAAATTGTACATTCACACTGAAGGCATCAAAACTATGAATTAACACATGTGGAATTAAATACTTAACAAAAAAGTGTGAAACAACTGAAAATATGTCTTATATTCTAGGTTCTTCAAAGTAGCCACCTTTTGCTTTGATGACTGCTTTGCACACTCTTGGCATTCTCTTGATGAGCTTCAAGAGGTAGTCACCAGAAATAGTTTTCACTTCACAGGTGTGCCCTGTCAGGTTTAATAAGTGGGATTTCTTGCCTTATAAATGGGGTTGGGACCATCAGTTGTGTTGTGCAGAAGTCTGGTGGATACACAGCTGATAGTCCTACTGAATAGACTGTTAGAATATGTATTATGGCAAGAAAAAAGCAGCTAAGTAAAGAAAAACGAGTTGCCATCATTACTTTATGAAATGAAGGTCAGTCAGTCTGAAAAATTGGGAAAACTTTGAAAGTGTCCCCAAGTGCAGTTGCAAAAACCATCAAGCACTACAAAGAAACTGGCTCACATGAGGACCGCCCCAGGAAAGGAAGACCAAGAGTCACCTCTGCTTCTGAGGATAAGTTTATCCGAGTCATCAGCCTCGGAAATCGCAGGTGAACAGCAGCTCAAATGAGAGACCAGGTCAATTCCACACAGAGTTCTAGCAGCAGACACATCTCTTCAACAACTGTTAAGAGGAGACTTTGTGCAGCAGGCCTTCATGGTAAAATAGCTGCTAGGAAACCACTTCTAAGGACAGGCAACAAGCAGAAGTGACTTGTTTTGGCTAAAGAACAGAAGGAATGGACATCAGACCAGTGGAAATCTGTGCTTTGGTCTGATGAGTCCAAATTTGAGATCTTTGGTTCCAACCACCGTGTCTTTGTGCGATGCAGAAAATGTGAACGGATGGACTCTACATGCCTCGTTCCCACCGTGAAGCATGGAGGAGGAGGTGTGATGGTGTGGGGGTGCTTTGCTGGTGACTCTGTTGGGGATTTAATCAAAATTGAAGGCATACTGAACCAGCATGGCTACCACAGCATCTTGCAGCGGCATGCTATTCCATCCGGTTTGCGTTTAGTTCGACTATCATTTATTTTTCAACAGGACGATGACCCCAAACACACCTCCAGGCTGTGTAAGGGCTATTTGACCAAGAAGGACAGTGATGGGGTGCTACGCCAGATGACCTGGCCTCCACAGTCACCAGACCTGAACCCAATCGAGATGGTTTGGGGTGAGCTGGACCGCAGAGTGAAGGCAAAAGGGCCATCAAGTGCTAAGCATCTTTGGGAACTCCTTCAAGATTGTTGGAAGACCATTTCCGGTGACTACCTTTTGAAGCTCATCAAGGGATTGCCAAGAGTGTGCAAAGCAGTTATCAAAGCAAAAGGTGGCTACTTTGAAGAACCTAGAATATAAGACATATTTTCAGTTGTTTCACACTTTTTTGTTAAGTATATAATTCCACATGTGTTAATTCATAGTTTTGATGCCTTCAGTGTAAATGTACAATTTTCATAGTCATGAAAATACAGAAAAATCTTTAAATGAGAAGGTGTGTCCAAACTTTTGGTCTGTACTGTATATTGACAGGAGAAACAACAGGAGTAGTTTAAAAATATCTACTTTATTGTATGCAGTTTAAAATCAGAAAAAAGTGGACAGGAGATAGACTACATGGTAACATGAAAAGTTCAGGTACAGACCAAAGATCCCAATCAATATAATTAAATGGTAATCACTCAAAATGATATAATCATGGGGCAGGAAGAGGGGTGCAAGAATAGATATTTAATCCATTTTGCCCTGTATTCCCAGAGTAGTAATTGCACCCTAATTTAACACTACAAGGTTCGATAGGAGTAATCCTTACCCATAGTGGCAAGGAGAGTCTGACCCGGGTTGTGGAGGCTGTAAGTGCTGCGACACTACGCACGTTTCGCGTGCCGACTGCACGCTTTCTCAAGGGGAAGGTAGGGAGGAATGTTAATATCTCACATGGTTACTGATTCACAAATGAGAGCGACTGAGTGAAGCATGCGCCGATCACCGCACCCGCGGCACGCCCACCCCCGGCCGTCAAGCCAATCACGGCAGGCTGAGAGACCTGATGACACCCACACATGCCGAGACCAACATAGAGACGCCGTGGAGCAGGGCGCTCACGGAGCAGGGAAGAGGGCACGCACACACCGATCCCATGGTGAGTATAAGTAAATATAATATTTAGAAAAAGACTGGTCATCACTCAATGAAATATTAGAAGATAAAACATTACTCACTATCATGAAAAATAAGAAATAAATGAAAATCGATGGAGGATGACAAAAAACAAAAAGGGGAATGATAACAACATTAATTAGTGGAACATCATCCTCTTGTGACTATACATTGATAATACAATAAATAATTAAATGTGCCCATTTACACAATGGCAAAATACATAGTCAGTATAAAATGCCGTCCGATGTCCATCCCAGAAATCATCCGTGTATCTTCCATATAGATGTTAAATTATATGTCTATGAATCCTCAATTCAATATAGATGTCAATTGTATATATATGATTCCTCAATTCACCAGAAAATTTGCATACGGAGACCAGTCACAGACTATGAACATGAGATAATGGAACAAGCTGCAGGTAGATTCACAAGAAAAAAGTGATGAGTAATTAAAACAAAATAAGACCAAAATATTAAAAACAAAGTTAAATAACACGCAAACTACTAAGCCAGATGGTGATGGTGGCTTGTGTATCAATCATAGAAAGGACGAAAAACTAAGTACTTTGTTTAAACTTGATGTAGTCATCGTCCCCAAGGTGGCGATCCATCTGGTCTCACGCTGGGCCAGACGTTTGCCTATATCTCCTCCCCGTATGCGAGGGGGAACAAGGTCAATTCCTCGCACCTGGAAGGATTTGGGGCTACAGTCATGGTGCATCTTGAAGTGTCGGGGGATAGTTTTTAGTTCTGTGGTGTCGTTCGCTGTCCGGGCAGCAGCAATGTCCCTCACATGCTCCCGCACACGCACTCGTAATTAGTGTTCAGCGAATTTGCTCGGCATTTCAAATTCGGGTTTGTGTTCGGGATTCCGGCTTGTTCGCGCGAAAAAATTGTCTCCACCCTGATTTTCCACGCTATCACGCGTGGCAAATATAAAAAGACTGTGTGGGGGTGCAGAACTGTATATAGATGATGGCATCAAAGACCATGGTGCAGGTGTAAAAGCGTTGAATTTCCTATGCGGAATGCATTTTTTACCTGGGTACCACCAGCAGCACCCCCACAGAGCCATTTGCTTCTCTTTGCTGCCTAATTATACAGTTATTATTGTAGCCCAGTGGTGAAATCAGCTGTGAGCTTTGTAGCGGCTTGTGGGCAGTTTTGTAGCTCAGCCAAGATGAGGTTTGGTGGAGTAGGTTGCTTCCTAAGCACCAATAAAAGGGGTTGTCCAATGCACAAAATGTCCTGTATAAATATCTACTTTTACTAATTGTACTGACAGCTGACTGCACTGATGCACCTGCTGAGACGGCTGTCAGTCAGTTCCGGGGCTTATAGCCGCTGTTAACTGTATACTGACCAATGACTGAAGCCGCGCCTCTATGACTGAAGGCTGGAAGCTGCCGAGTGGAATAAAGTTTATTTCCCCTGGCAGCCAGGCTTTCACTGCAGTGGCTGCATGGCTATAAAGCACTACTAAACTGCAGATTAACGCCATAGCTGTAGGTTAATAGCATTTGTCACATGACAGGTTCCTTCTAAATTGTTAGTACAATAGTTAATTCCATTCTGTGTCCATCTAAGCTGACAAAGCTGTAAACTTGAGGGTCTGATGAGCGCTACCCTCTGAGGCAAGGAGATAAATGACTGTTTATTGACGACTATTAAACTGAATGGAAGCAGTCCTGATTCTGCTTAAGTTGTGCTAATTATACAAAGTTTCAATTGACTACCAACAAAAATTATTGAACTGATGACAATGTTTCTAGTATTATTAGCTGTGTTATCATCATTAGTCCTGCTTAACTAATATAATTTTTTTGTATTTGTGCATTTCTTTATTAGCAGTAGAAATAGTGTATAGATTCCTATGTAGCCATTAAAAATAATGTCTGTTAGCAAACACCACTAGGGGGAGCTCTTTGTATAAGGATGTATACAGTTACCATAGAAATCTGTGGAAAACATGGAAATATAAAGTGCATTGCACACTCATATTGGCGTCTTCTGACAGTCAAACATTCAGGGATGTACTTATAAATTATACTGCCCTAGGCACCGAGTCTCAATATCCTCCAGACTCTAGTTTGAAGTCTAATTTCCCCATTACCACAGACCCCTGACCTGTCAATGTTGGGAGCAGCACGAGTCCTGTTCACACAAACGATGTGCTACCGAGATCGATGATCATTTAAGCAAATCAAAAGATCATTTTACCCTATGAAAGAGCATTTTGCTTGTTTGTCGGGCGATCGTCAGCCTGTTTCCACTGGTTCCTTATAACTGCGCAGTGTAAATACACCTTAATCTGCAGCACAGACCTGAGACTACATTTGCAGACACTTCACCCTGATCCTAAAATCCTTTTCACTCCACAGCCCCACTGGTGTCAGGTCTTATGTTGCAGTGATGCCCGGGAGTTAAGACCACTGCAGGAAAGAGGAGAGGTGAATATATTTTGAAGAGTATACATTGGGAAATTTGCTGGCTTTTCATTAAAGGAGTTGTCCACTACTTTCACATTGATGCTCTATCTGTACGATAGGGCATCAATGTATGATCGGCCGGCGATCAGCCAGCTGTTATCGGTGATCAGCCGGCGATCGGTATGATCAGCCGGCGATCGGCCAGCTGTTATTGGAGCCATCGGCGGCCGCCGGCAGGAGGTGCTTACCTGCGGTGCTTAGCCGTCAAGTTGCAGTGGCCGGCGCTTGTTACTGCACATCCGCCTCCTATTCAATTCAATGGGAGGCGGATGTGCAGTACCCCGCGGCGGCCACTACAGATGGACGGCCAAGCACCGCAGGTAAGGACTTCCAGACGGCAGCCGCCGGCACCGATGACAGCTGATCGGCCGGGGTGCTGGGTGCGGGTCCCTGGCCGATCATACATTGATACCCTATGCTACAGATAGGGCATCAATGTGAAAGTAGTGGACATCTTCTTTAAGGAACTCTTCCATTTTTCCAGGAATGTCCCTGAAATTCTGAGAGTTGGCAGTAACAGTATTAAAAGGCTTGTTCTAAATTCCATTTTTAGTGTAACGTCAGAGAACAGTATGAGCCTGGCATTGAGGATGTCTCTATTTATTGGACAAAACCATAGAGACCAGTCATTGGTTATTAATCAGCAGAATGTATGAGATGTCACCACTGCCGCAAAGTAAGCAAAGATCACTGGATAAGCGGGGATATAAGCATTGGTCATGTATATTTAATGTAATTCCTGCTGTTAGAATTTTTTAATTATGATTATGTTTTAATCCTGGACACTAAGTTTAATAAATGTAATTCTCAGTACACACATATATATACACATATCTATATACATGTAGATGTACAATATGTACAATGCTTTGAAAAAGTATTCATACCCTGTGAATTTTTCAACATTTTTTTCAAGTTACAACCACAAACTTAAATGTATATTATTGGGATTTTATGTGATGTACCAACACAGTTACAAGTATTTGTGAAGTGTAAAGGAAATGATACATGGTTTCTAAATATTTTAAAAATATAAATCTGAAAATTGTGATGTGCATTTGTATTCAGTCACCCAGTACTTTATAGGACCACTTTTCACTTCAATTACTGTTAAAAGTTTTTTAGGGTCTGTCTCTACCAGCTTTGCACATCTAGAGGCTGAATTTTTCTCCCATTCTTCTTTGTAATCTCGCTCTAGCTCAGTGAGATTGGATGGAGGCGTCTGTGAGCAGCAATTTTCAAGTCTCGCCATAATCTCTCAAGGGTATTTAGGCCTGGACTTTGACTGGGCCATTAACACACATGAATATGCTTTGATCTAATCCATTCCATTGTAGTTCTGGCAGTATGTTTAGGGTCGTTGTCCTGAACATTCGCCTTAGTCTCAAGTTCTTGCAGTCTCTAACAGGTTTTCCTCCAGGATTGCACTGTATTTAGCTCCATCCATCTTCCGATCAACTCTGGCCATATTTACTGTACCTGCTAAAGAAAAGCATCTGCGCAGCATGGTGCCGCCACAATGTTTGACTGTGGGGATGGTGTGTTCAGGTTGATCTGCAGTGTTAGTTTTCCTCAATAAGTAGTATTTTACATTTAACCCAAAAAAGGTTAACTTTGGTCTCATCTGACCAGGGCTCCTTCTTCCATATTCCATGTAGAGGACACAGCTAGCATGTGGATGGAGGTGCTCTAGTCAGATATTTACACGTAGAGTTTCTACAGCAGGTCTCACTTCTGCATGATGTTGTCTGAACAGGTGCCTGTCCCACACTTGCACAGCCAATAGGATCGTGCACTTGTATTGAAAAATACATGTTGCTATCAGCTGGCCATGCAAGTTTCCAAGGCGCAGGCACCTGTGGGTACAACATCAGCAGCGCCTCCATCTTACTAGTGCAGAAGTTAGAGGCACCAGAAAAAAACACTTTAACCCACTGACTACCAAAAAACACTATTACATTGATATAAGTAGCAACTTATTTGGAAAGCACCCTGCATTTGCCTCCGTCAAAAACACCTGAACCTGGAGATCTAAGATGGTTATTAACAGTGTTATTCTGTACTTCACTCATCATCCTATATTGTATGGCAAACACTATACAATATGTGCTCGTAATGTTGTAGGATCTTACCTTTCCAAAGCTTCCCCGGCCAAGCACCTGATGAAAATCTAATCTCTTGATGTTATCAGAGATTGTGCTGCCGGGGAGAGATGGCCGCACACCGCTGTCTCCTAAAAGGGCAAACAGAAATAAGACAATACATTAGAAAACAATTTATTGTCCATGTATAATGTGCTGGTTATTTTGTAACTGTAGCGGAGAATTCAGTTTTGATTACATTGGAGTTTGCATCTATGTAAACATATTGCTCTATGTTGTTAATTGAAAACAGCCTAGAATTTACTATTCACTTTAGCACAAAGGGTTAATTATTTTCTAACAAAATGGAGACAGTATCATTTATGTGCAGAATAATACTGGTAGCACAGTGATTGTCATATATTAAGGTACTGCCTTAGGAAGCAATTACAGCTCTACTCTTAATAGTATCCTGCCACAGACTTAAAGGGCCTCTGCCCCTGAGACTGAGAAGTGGGTATACAGTGGGTACGGAAAGTATTCAGACCCCTTTAAATGTTTCACTCTTTGTTTCATTGCAGCCATTTGGTAAATTCTAAAAAGTTCATTTGTTTTCTAATTAAAGTACACTCTGCACCCCATCTTGACTGAAAAAAACAGAAATGTAGAACTTTTTCCAAATTTATTAAAAAAGAAAAACTGAAATATCACATGGTCATAAGTATTCAGACCCTTTGCTCAGTATTGAGTAGAATCACCCTTTTGAGCTAGTACAGCCATGAGTCTTCTTGGGAATGATGCAACAAGTTTTTCACACCTGGATTTGGGGATCCACTGCCATTCTTCCTTGCAGATCCTCTCCAGTTCCATCAGGTTGCATGGTGAACGTTGGTGGACAGCCATTTTCAGGTCACTCCAGAGATGATCAATTGGGTATAGGTCAGGGCTCTGGCTGAGCCAGTCAAGAATGGTCACAGAGTTGCTTTGAAGCCACTCCTTTGTTACTTTAGCTGTGTTCTTAGGGTCATTGTCTTGTTGGAAGGTGAATCTTTGGGTCAAGTCTGAGGTCCAGAGCACTCTTGAATAGGTTTTCATCCAGGATATCTCTGTAGTATCTCTGGAGTCCATCTGTGTTTAATTAAAACTTGTTGCATCATTCCCAAGAAGACTCATGGCTGTACTAGCTCAAAAGGGTGCTTCTACTCAATACTGAGCAAAGGGTCTGAATGACCATGTGATATTTCAGTTTTTCTTTTTTAATAAATTTGCAAAAATTTCTACATTTCTGTTTTTTTTCAGTCAAGATGGGGTGCAGAGTGTACTTTAATGAGATAAAAAAATGAACATTTTAGAATTTATCAAATGGCTGCAATGAAACAAAGAGTGAAAAATGTAAAGGGGTCTGAATACTTTCGGTAGCCACTGTACGTTTCACATGTATAGGCACTCTCCCTGGTGCCCTCCATTTGCTCCCCACTGCCTCCTCTGCTGAGATCGGCGCTCTTTTCCTCCTGCTTCCAAGTTGATGGCCATAGAGGCACAGAGATTGCAATGATAAATCTAATCCATACCTCTTCTGCCTTTCCTTTCCCATCTCACAAAAGACAGGGAAGACGCGGTTTACACTTACCAATGTAGCCGCCATCTTGGAGGTAGGAGGAACAGAACACAGATCTAAGCAATGGAGGTAGCGCGGGTAAAAGAAGGGCGTCAGGAAGGGTGACTGTACAATAACAAAGTATAGTCACTTTTCAGTCTCAGGGTGGAAGGTCGCTTTAATATACATTTCTAGCTACAATCAGTCACTAGGTAGCAAAGAGGGGAATTTTTTTTTAAATAAACATAAAGAACAAATACATTTTAATCAGATTGATACGTCCTTGTCCCTCCACATTTTTACTATTTTGCTAAGTTGATTTAATACATTCGCTTCTATATCGGCTCCCATCTTATGTGATATATTTAATGTCTAATATTTTAAACTGTTGCCCTCTTAGATAATAAGTATATCACTCTCTATAACTTGTGAATTCTTCTCCAATAAAACATGTGACTTATCCCCTTAATATCAATCTAGAAAAAATCCCAAATCCTTTCACCAATTTAATAACTGTCCTTAGATCTTCCCTTACATTGCCTGAAAATAATAACACTTGCGTACATCACTAACATTTCATCCTGAGTCCCACAATGAGTACCCCTTATTCCTTTACAACCCCTTATATATGGTGAATAAGTAGTGCAAAGAGCAGTGTGGATTAGGAAATCCATGTCTTATGCCCCAGAAAGGGAAAAAGCCAGAAGCAAAACCCATCCATCACCTTGTCTTGGGGATTTGTATATTAGAGCCTAATCCACCTAATACATTCTGGGCCAAGTCTATCCAATATTTCCCCCAAATCAGCCCATTCCATGCAATCAAATGCTATTGCAGCATCTAATGACAAGATCCCCCAGCACCTTCATTATCTGGATGGAAGACAATAATCGAAAATAAAACAGATGTATATTCGAGTTTAGATTCCTGAGACAAATCTAATTTGTTCTTTATGTATTAATTTACCCACTATCTTTGCCTCCCTATTAGCTAATACCTTGGCGGTTATTTATGTACAGTGGGGAAAAAAAGTATTTAGTCAGCCACCAATTGTGCAAGTTCTCCCTCTTAAAAAGGTGAGAGCGGCCTGTAATTGACATCATAAGTAGACCTCAACTATGAGAGACAAAATGAGAAAACAAATCCTGAAAATCACATTGTCTGATTTGGAAAGAAATTTTTTTTTAAGCGGGAGAACTTGCACAATTGATGGCTGACAATACTTTTTTTCCCCACTGTATCTGCTTTGGATATAAACCTATATTATTCTAGTAATAACGGATCTTCATTCACTGTAGGAACAGTCCACTGTTAATCTTGAGGTGTTGGCAGGAAAAACGCTGCATAAAACACTTGTGTATTTGCCACCTTCTTTACATGTTTTTCTCATGTTTATTTGTTGTTTTCCAGACACATTAGTATGGGTGAAATACGCTGCAAAAATTGTCATGCTGCAGACATGAATCTGCTTCAATTCTGCAAGGAAAAAATAAGCAACGTGTGCATGAGACATCAGAAATCTCTTCACTTTGCTGATACTATATAACACTGTGTATTTTCTGCAACAGATACGTGTGAAAAATCTATATATATAATCGTCTTATCCCGTCTGTCTGTCTGTCTGTCTGTCTGTCCAGGAAATCCCGCGTCGCTCATTGGTCCGTCAGCGGCCAATCAGCGCCGCGGAATTTCTGAAAAAAGATGGCGGCCGCTAGCGGCTCATTTGCGGGAAGGAGCTCAGCGGCGATGCAGCCGGGAGATGACCGGCGCGAGGCGCTCATCTCCCGGCCGGTAACAGCGGAAGAAACCCGACCGCCGGACCCATCTGCGGGACGGAGATGCAGCCGGGAGATGAGCGGCGCGAGGTGCTCATCTCCCGGCCGGTAGCAGCGGAAGGACCGCTGGGGACATCAGCGGCTAGGGTGTGAAGGGAGGACCGGGGAGCGGCGCTGCGGGTCGGGATACTTCTCCTGCGAGCGCCCGCTCTTGTCCCGGGTTCTCGCAGCGGAAGTAGCCGCAGAGGCAGCGCCGCTCCCCGGTCCTCACCAAGACGATTCGATGATTGGTCGCGGTCTTCGAACCCAACCAATCACTGATCTTAGCGCAAAACTTAAGCACCGCTGTGCTGATTGGTCGCCGACGCTGCCCGCGACCAATCACCGATTTGGGCGCCAAATTTAAATATCGGCCGCGACCAATCAGCACAGCGGTGTTTAAATGTGGAGCCAAGATCGGTGATTGGTCGCGGCCGATATTTAAATTTGGCGCCCAAATCGGTGATTGGTCGCCGTCAGCGTCCGCGACCAATCAGCACAATAGTGTTTAACTTTGGCGCCAAAATCAGTGATTGGTCGCGGGCCAAGACAGCGACCAATCACCGATTTGTGCGGCAGATTTAAATAGCGGCCGTGACCAATTGGATGTCAGCGGCGCTGCCTGTGCGGGTACTTCCGCTCCGAGAACCCGTTTCATGAGCGGGCGCTCGCAGCAGAAATATCCGGACCCGCAGCGCCACTCCCCGGTCCTCCCTTCACACCCTAGCCACTGATCTCCCCACAGTATCCGCATGGTGTTACAAAGGTCCGGACATTTGTGTTAAAAATCGGTGATTGGTCGCAGGCGCTGCCCGCGACCAATCACCGATTGGGGCGCCAAATTTAAATATCGGCCGCGACCAATCAGAACAGCGGTGTTTATATGTGGGACCAAGATCAGTGATTGGTCGCGGCCGATATTTAAATTTGGCGCCCAAATCGGTGATTGGTCGCGGGCAGCGCCAGCAACCAATCACCGATTTTTAACACAAATGTCCGGACCTTTGTAACACCATGCGGATACTGTGGGGACATCAGCGGCTAGGGTGTGAAGGGAGGACCGGGGAGCGGCGCTGTGGGTCGGGATACTTCTGCTGCGAGCGCCCGCTCATGTACCGGGTTCTCACAGCGGAAGTAGCCGCACAGGCAGCGCCGCTGACATCCATGTGGCTAGGGTGTGAAGGGAGGACCGGGGAGCGGCGCTGACATCCAATTGGTCGTGGCCGCTATTTAAAAGTGCCGCATAAATCGGTGATTGGTCGCTGTCTTGGCCCGCGACCAATCACTGATTTTGGCGCCAAAGTTAAACACTATTGTGCTGATTGGTCGCGGAGGCTGCCCGCGACCAATCACCGATTTGGGCGCCAAATTTAAATATCGGCAGTACAGCGGTGTTTAAATCTGGAGCCAAGATCGGTGATTGGTCGCGTCCGATATTTAAATTTGGCGCCCAAATTGGTGATTGGTCGCGGGCAGCGTCGGCGACCAATCAGCGATTTTTAACACCATGCGGATACTGTGGGGACATCAGCGGCTAGGGTGTGAAGGGAGGACCGGGAGCGGCGCTGCCTGTGCGGATACTTCTGCTGCGAGAACCAGGGACATGAGCGAGCGCTCGCAGCAGAAGTATCCGGACCTGCAGCGTTGCTCCCCGGTCCTCCCTTCACACCCTAGCCGCTGATGTCCCCACAGTATCCGCATGGTGTTACAAAGGTCCGGACATTTGTGTTAAAAATCGCTGATTGGTCGCTGGCGCTGGCCGCGACCAATCACCGATTTGGGCGCCAAATTTAAATATCAGCCGCGTGAAGCGATGACCGGGGAGCGGCGCTGCGGGTCGGGATACTTCTGCTGCGAGCAGTCGCTCATGTCCCGTGTTCTCGCAGTGGAAGTATCCGCACAGGCAGCGGCGCTCCCCGGTCCTCACTAATACGATTCCGCTCCTCGCTCCTCACCAATACGATTTGCTGATTGGTCGCGCTCTCCGCACGCGACCAATCAGTGATCTTGGCGCTAAAGTTAAACACCGCTCTGCTGATTGGTCGCGGCCGCTGCCCGCGACCAATCACCGATTTGGGCGCCACATTTAAATAGCGGCCGCGACCAATCACCGATCTTGCCGCCACACTTAAACACTGCTGTGCTAATGGGTCGCGGACGCCAGCCGCGACCAATCAGCGAGCTTGGCGCCAAA
Organism: Phyllobates terribilis; assembly: GCF_046119375.1. Classification (NCBI taxonomy): domain Eukaryota; kingdom Metazoa; phylum Chordata; class Amphibia; order Anura; family Dendrobatidae; genus Phyllobates; species Phyllobates terribilis. The sequence continues at coordinate 310,870,699 of NW_027362764.1, forward strand.
TTTAAACAACGCTCTGCTGATTGATCGCGGTCGCTGGCCGAGATCAATCAGCAGTATTGGCGCAAAATTTAAACAACGCTCTGCTGATTGGTAGCGGCCGTCAGCCGCGACTAATCAGCGATTTTGGAGCCAAATTTAAACACCGCTTTGCTGATTGGTCGCGGCCGGCGACCAATCAGCGATTTTGGCGCCAAATTTAAACCCCGCTCTGCATCGCTTTCCTGATTGGTCGCGGTCGCCGGCCGCGACCAATCAGCAGTATTGTCGCCAAATTTAATCACCTCTTTGCTGATTGGTCGCGGTCGCGACTAATCAGCAATTTTGGTGCCAAATTTAAACACGCTCTCCATTCCTCACTAACACGGTTCGCTGATTGGTCGCGGCCGCCGCCCGCGACCAATCAGCGATTTTGGCGCCAAATTTAAACACCGCTCTGCTTATTGGTCGCGGCCGCCATCCGCGACCAATCAGCGATATTGGCGCCAAATTTAAACAACGCTGTGCTGATTGGTCGAGGCCGGCGACCGCGACCAATCAGCAGAGCCATGCAGAGCGGGGTTTAAATTTGGCCCCAAAGTCGCTGATTAGTCGCGTCTGACGGCCGCGACCAATCAGCAGAGTGTTGTTTAAATTTTGCGCCAAAATCGCTGATTGGTCGCGGCCGTCAGACGCAACTAATCAGCGACTTGGGGGCCAAATTTAAACCTCGCTCTGCATCGCTCTGCTGATTGGTCGCGGTCGGCGGCCACGACCAATCAGCAGTATTGGCGCCAAATTTAAACACCGCTCTTCTGATTGGTCGCGGCCGTCGACCAATCAGGGATTTTGGTGCCAAACTTAAACCCCCCTCTGCATCGCTCTGCTGATTGGTCGCGGCCGTCGACCAATCAGCGATTTTGGTGCTAAATTTAAACACGCTCTCCAGTCCTCACTAACACGGTTCGCAGACTGGTCGCGGCCGCCACCCGCGACCAATCACCGATATTGCCGCCAAATTTAAACACCGCTTTGCTGATTGGTCGCGGTTGCCGAACGCGACCAATCAGCGATTTGGGCGCCAAATTTAAACACCGCTCTGCTGATTGATCGCGACCAATCAGCGATTTTGGTGCCAAATTTAAACACGCTCTCCAGTCCTCACTAACACGGTTCGCAGATGGGTCACGGCCGCCACCCGCGACCAATCACCGATATTGCCGCCAAATTTAAACACAGCTTTGCTGATTGGTCGCGTTCGGCAACCGCGACCAATCAGCGATTTGTGCGCCAAATTTAAACACCGCTCTGCTAATTGCGCCCCGTCGGCCGCATACCTATTCTAGAATACCCGATGCATTAGAATCGGGCCACAATCTAGTATGGAATAAAAATGCAACGTGTGCACATACCCTAAAATACTTATATAATTGAAATAAGAATCTGTCATTAAGATCAATCCTTCTAAACCGTCTACATAGGCACGTAAGTCATGGAATGATACATTTCCACTATCCGTTGCCTTATTTCAGGGAAATCCACTTTATTAATATGCAAATGAGGCATTAAGTGCTCCAAGCCTCACACAGCACTTACTGATAGCCCCTGCCCATGGAAGGGTAGAAGACAGACAGAGGCATCGCTGAGCATGAAAAATAAGGCAGTCTCTCCAGAAGCGCTCTGTCCCGTCCAGACCACAAAATGCCTCATTTACCTATTAGTAAAAATGTCTCTGGAATAAGGCAACTGATCGCCGATAACAAGGTATCATTCCATTTATAGACCGTTTTGGAGGGTTGAGCTTGATGACAGATTCCCTTTAAGAGCCAAGTCAATTTAACTAACATCTATGGGTATATCCAAGGCTATCCTTTCCTTTTCTATAAGTTTTTGAAATGGTATGGTCTAAAAAAAAGGTTGTTAAGTGTACTAAATAATAATAATAATTTTTGGACTCAAAGTCTCTTATAGCATTCTCCATAGGCTGAGCCTTTTGAATAGAATCATTACGGTAATTATTTTCACCTGTCTACACATAAATGCTGTCACTGTTATCTTGTTATCACATTTGCTCATTAATCTAGCTAACATTTTACTTGTTCTTTCTCCCTCTTCATCAATCTTAGCATTCAGAAAGAAGAGTGAATTTTGGGTCTTTTTCAAGAGTATCTTCTTAAGCCGCTTTTGCTTCCCTTTCAGATTGTTAAGACCCTTTATAATTCCACACTATTAATTCACTTGAGCTGCTATTATTTCTGTTTTGTTTTTTGTTTCTTTCTCCCAGTAAATTAACTTGTATTATTGCTGGAGAATGGATTGATAATGTTATAGTAGTATATTTTACATTCTGGAGTTTTTCCAAAATTTATACTTTGCCAAACACCATATCAATATGGAATGAGGATTGCTAAATCTTAGAGTAACATGAATCCTGATAATTCTTTGGACTGAAGCATCTTCCCCAAAAAATTCTTCCAGAGGATTTGGAAAAGATGTTGTATTACTAGACTTTGCCACATGTCTACGTGATTTCCTATTACGGGTAAAGTCAATAACATTATTAAAGCGCACCAGTCTGCAGGATTGTGCTAAGTTAACTACATACACTGTCAGGTGGGCGACATTACACTGATTAAAATGCTCTGTGTGTTACATACTTAAACCTTACACACCGTTGAGCAAGAATAAAGACCCTCGTGAGTAGGTATTATCTACAGCATTATATATATGTACTGGACAACCCACTTTTACCTATAGTGTTGAATCTTCCTTTGAGTGTATCTTTTGAAGACATATCAGAGACGGCAGATCTCTTCTCATACAATCAATGGTAGCATTCCATTTCAACTCTCAAACCCCTCTAACATTAAGTTAGATAATTTTCACTATATTAAAATAATAATTAAAATAAAGTATCACTCCTCTTCTGATACCTCCCCCGACTCCACTGTCCACTTCAGCCCTTCATACCATCTCCCACTCTTAGCTCCTACACATGTAAGGCCGGGTCACACGAGTGTTGATTTTTTTCTTGTGAGAGAATCGGATCATTTATGCTAATGACACTCAGAGTTTGAGCCGAGTGTCAGTTTACTGTGATCCGATTCTCTCGTCTGAGAAAATCTTTTCACAGTTGCGGAGAAGATGGAGAACTTCATTTCTGCATCTTCTCCATTGTGTATGTCCTCGTAAATCAAACTGCACTCGGATGACATCCGTGTGTGGTCCGATGTTTTACACGCACACATAGACTTGATTGGGTGAGTGCGATCTGATTTGTGGAGCCACTTGCAGAATGCTGTGATTGTTTTCTCTTGTTGAATCGTCATGAGAAAATAATAGCAGATCTGCACTGCCTCATAGTATAACATTGGGCTGAGTGCTATCTGATAAAACATCACATAGCACTCGGCTGTGTTATACGGCAATGTGAGCGAGGCCTTAGAGAGCTCCTAAACCAGACATCCACCCACCCCCAACTACCTTGCCTTACATAAATGATCTTCCATAATCAATTGTAAAGGAGCATATCTCTCTACTTACAGTACAGACCAAAAGTTTGGACACACCTCATTTAAATATTTTCCTGTATTTTCATGACTATGAAAATTGTACATTCACACTGAAGGCATCAAAACTATGAATTAACACATGTGGAATTATATACTTAACAAAAAAGTGTGAAACAACTGAAAACATGACTTATATTCTAGGTTCTTCAAAGTAGCCACCTTTTGCTTTGATGATTGCTTTGCACACTCTTGGCATTCTCTTGATGAGCTTCAAGAGGTAGTCACCGGAAATGGTTTTCACTTCACAAGTGTGCCCTGTCAGGTTTAATAAGTGGGATTTGTTGCCTTATAAATGGGGTTGGGACCATCAGTTGTGTTGTGCAGAAGTCAGGTGGATACACAGCTTATAGTCCTACTGAATAGATTGTTAGAATTTGTATTATGGCAAGAAAAAAGCAGCTAAGTAAAGAAAAACGAGTGGCCATCATTACTTTAAGAAATGAAGGTCAGTCAGTCTGAAAAATTGGGCAAACTTTGAAAGTGTCCCCAAGTGCAGTTGCAAAAACCATCAACTGCTACAAAAAAACTGGCTCACATTAGGACAGCCCCAGGAAAGGAAGACCAAGAGTCACCTCTGCTTCTGAGAATAAGTTTATCCGAGTCACCAGCCTCAGAAATCGCAGGTTAACAGCAGCTCAGATTAGAGACCAGGTCAATGCCACACAGAGTTCTAGCAGCAGACACATCTCTTCAACAACTGCTAAGAGGAGACTTTGTGCAGCAGGCCTTCATGGTAAAATAGCTGATAGGAAACCACTGCTAAGGACAGGCAACAAGCAGAAGGGACTTGTTTGGGCTAAAGAACACAAGGAATGGACATTAGACCAGTGGAAATCTGTGCTTTGGTCTGATGAGTCCAAATTTGAGATCTTTGGCTCCAACCACGATGTCTTTGTGTGACGCAGAAAAGGTGAACGGATGGACTCTACATGCCTGGTTCCCACCGTGAAGCATGGAGGAGGAGGTGTGATGGTGTGGGGGTGCTTTGCTGGTGACACTGTTGGGGATTTATTCAAAATTGAAGGCATACTGAACCAGCATGACTACCACAGCATCTTGCAGCGGCATGCTATTCCATCCGGTTTGAGTTAAGTTGGACCATCATTTATTTTTCAACAGGACAATGACCCCAAACACACCTCCAGGCTGTGTAAGGGCTATTTGACCAAGATGGAGAGTGATGGGGTGCTACGCCAGATGACCCGGCCTCCACAGTCACCAGACCTGAACCCAATCGAGATGGTTTGGGGTGAGCTGGACCGCAGAGTGAAGGCAAAAGGGCCAACAAGTGCTAAGCATCTCTGGGAACTCCTTCAAGATTGTTGGAAGACCATTTCCAGTGACTATCTCTTGAAGCTCATCAAGAGAATTCCAAGAGTGTGCAAAGCAGTCATCAAAGCAAAAGGTGGCTACTTTGAAGAACCTAGAATATAAGGCATATTTTCAGTTGTTTCACACTTTTTTGTTAAGTATATAATTCCACATGTGTTAATTCATAGTTTTGATGCCTTCAGTGTGTATGTACAATTTTCATAGTCATGAAAATACAGAAAAATCTTTAAATGAGGTGTGTCCAAACTTTTGGTCTGTGCTGTACATCTCAAAAACCCTTAGATTAGCAACTGACTCAGAATTTAAGAAAGAAAAATAGTTCCTGATAAATTACTCTTAGTTTCTCCTGACTCAATAAAGAATATTTCAAGCTGTCCTGTCAAGTCAATAATAACAATGCCACAGAGAATAAAGTCATAGACACTTTAATGAGTGATTTGTTTTGGGGAGGAAAAATAGAAAGAATAAAAAATGATGTTTTGCAATTCAAACCCATAATGCAGGTTTGTCTCTGACCAATTGGCATATTGGCTTTTTGGCGTCTCCGTTGGCACAGATAAGAGCGGAGTGACGGAGGATGAAAGGACGGTTTACTACATTGTGAATTATAAAGCTGAGCTACGATGTAGATTATTTATCCATCTTTGGTATATTAGAAGCTAGGCCAATTCAGAGTATTGATCACAAAATGAAATGATGCAATTGATTGATGGACTATGGAATCCAAATGAATAAGGTTTGGAAATCACAGTTTATCTTACATCTACTTTTTTCTGAGATAATATTACATTCTGAGAATTAAGTAACATTAGGGGATATATAGACTGAGAAAAAAGTAACACGTAATAGAGCCCGTTTAGTAACAGGGAAGATGGAGTGATGCACTAACAAGGGAGACTGGAATTGTATACATATCTACAGTTGAGAAATGCATTAAATTATACAAAAATAGACGTTTTTAAAAAATATTCCGTAATTCAAATATGATATATATGATCATAGAAGATCAGAAGGTGAATGGCTTTGTGTTGAGAGCCTATAACCTTATTATAGATGAATAGCAAAGCAATCAGAAGTTGTGGTGCAGCGAAAAATGTCTGGCGGAGAGAGGAGATATTACAGCAATAGATGAAAGCAAATGTTTGAAATTTGAGGCAAGTTTCCATTAATGAGTCACATATACAGTACAGACCAAAAGTTTGGACACACCTTCTCATTTAAAGATTTTTCTGTATTTTCATAACTATGAAAATTGTACATTCACACTGAAGGCATCAAAACTATGAATTAACACATGTGGAATTATATTGTGGTACAATAACATCAATGGAGATATGAAACAATTATGGCTCCCTTTTATCCAAAAAGAGGTTTTCATTGTACAAAAGCAATAAAACATATATAGATATACATATCTATCTATCTATCTATCTATCTATCTATCTATCTATCTATCTATATATATATATATATATATATATATATATATATATATATACTGTATATATATATATAAATATACATATATATATATATATATATACTGTATATATATATATAAATATACATATATATATATATATATATATATATATATATATATATATATATATATATATATACAGTGTGTATGAAAAGTATTCAGACCCATTTAAATTTTTCACTCTGTGTCTCATTGCAGCTATTTGGTAAATCCTAAAAAGTTCATTTTTTTTCTCATTAAAGTACACTCTGCACCCCATCTTGACTGAAAAACCAAGAAATGTAGAAATTTTTGCAAATTTATTAAAAAAGAAAAATTTAAATATCACATGGTCATAAGTATTCAGACCCTTTGCTCAGACACTCATATTTAAGTCACATGTCCATTTCCTTGTGATCCCCCTTGAGATGGTTCTACTCCTTAATTGGAGTCCAGCTGTGTTTCATTAAACCAATAGGATTTGATTTAGAAAGGCACATACCTGTCTATATAAGACCACGCAGCTCACAGTGCATGTGAGACCAAATGAAAATCATGCGCTCAAAGGAACTGCCCAAGGCGCTCAGAGACAGAATTGTGGCAAGGCATAGATCTTGCCAAGGTTACAAAAGAATTTCTGCATTACTCAAGGTTCCTAAGAGCACAGTGGCTTCCGTAATCCTTAAATGGAATAAGTTTGGGACCACCAGAAGTCTTCCTAGACCTGGTCATTCAGCCAAACTGAGCAATCGTGGGAAAAGAGCCTTGGTGAGAGAGGTAAAGAAGAACCCCAAGATCACTGTGGCTGAGCTCCAGAGATGCAGTAGGGAGATGGGAGAAAGTTCCACAAAGTCAACTATCACTGCAGCCATCCACCAGTCGGGCCTTTGTGGGAGAGTGGCCTGACGGAAGCCTCTCCTCAGTGCAAGACATATGAAAGCCCACATAGAGTTTGCTCAAAAACACATGAAGGACTCCCAGACTATGAGAAGTAAGATTCTCTAGTCTGATGAGATGAAGATAGAACTTTTTGGTGATAATCCTAAGCGGTATGTGTGGAGAAAAACAGGCACTGCTCATCACCTGCCCAATAAAATCCCGACAGTGAAACATGGTGATGGCAGCATCATGCTATGGGGGTATTTTTCAGCTGCAGGGACAGGATGACTGGTTGCAATTGAAGGAAACATGAATGTTGCCAAGTACAGAGATATCCTGGATGAAAACCTCTTCCAGAGTGCTTTGGACCTCAGACTTGGCCGAAGGTTCACCTTCCAACAAGACAATGACCCTAAGCACACAGCTAAAATAACAAAGGAGTGGCTTCAGAACAACTCTGTGACCATTCTTGACTGGTATAGCCAGAGCCATGACCTAAACCCAATTGAGCATCTCTGGAGAGACCTGAAAATGGCTTTCCACCAACGTTCACCATCCAACCTGCTGGGACTGGAGAGGATCTGCAAGGAAGAATGGCAGAGGATCCTCAAATCCAGGTGTGAAAAACTTGTTGCATCATTCCCAAGAAGACTCATGGCTGTACTAGCTCAAAAGGGTGCTTCTACTCAATACTGAGCAAAGGGTCTGAATACTTATGACCATGTGATATTTCAGTTTTTCTTGTTTAATAAATTTGCAAAAATTTCTACTTTTTTTTTTCAGTCAAGATGGGGTGCAGAGTGTACTTTAATGAAAAAAAAATTAACTTTTTAGAATTTACCAAATGGCTGCAATGAAACAAAGAGTGAAAAATTTAAAGGGGTCTGAATACTTTCCGTACCCTTTGTATACATATATATATAATTTATTTATTTATTTAAATACTACGTGTAGAACAGGCCATTAGTGTCAGTTTACAGTGTGTTCAAATCCCATTACCCTTAATCATCAGCTATTTGAAGGAGCAACAGTGCTTGCCTCGCCCACAAAACTCACATTTTTATTACTTATTTTGGCCACAATGCCATACTGAACTAATGCCAAGAGCCAAAAAATTTAAAGGGGTACTTACATAAATACATCACCAGAATGACCATCAGTACATTAATACATCACCATAATTACAAGTGCTTCTCACTAAATTAGAATATCAAAAAGTTTAATTTATTTCAGTTCTTCAATACAAAAAGTGAAACTCATGTATTTTATAGAGTCATTACAAACAGAGTGATCTCTTTCAAATGTTTATTTCTGTTAGTGTAAATGATTATGGCTTACAGCCAATGAAAACACAAAAGTAATTATCTCTGTAAATTAGAATAATTAACAAAAAACACTTGCAAAGGCTTCCTATGCATTTAAAAAGGTCCCTTAGTCTGTTTCAGTAGGCTCCACAATCATGGGGAAGACTGCTGACTTGACAGATGTCCAGAAGGCAGTCATTGACACACTCCTCAAGGAGAGTAAGCAATAAAAGGTCATTGCTAAAGAAGCTGGCTGTTCACAGAGTGCTGTATCCAAGCATATTAATGAAAAGTTGAGTGGAAGGAAAAAGTGTGGTAGAAAAAGGAGCACAAACAACCGGGATAACCGCGGCCTTGAAAGGATTGATAAGAAAAAGCCATTCAAAACTTGATGCAGTGATTGATGCAAAAGGAGCCCCGACCAAGTATTGAGTGCATTTACTGAACATACATTTCAGTAGGCCAACATTTCGGATTTTAAAAACATTTTTCAAGATGGTGTTATAAAGTATTCTAATTTACTGAGATAATGACTTTTGTGTTTTCATTGGCTATAAGCCATAATCGTCTACATTAACAGAAATAAAAACTTGAAATAGATCACTCTGTAATGACTCTATATAATATATGAGTTTCACTTTTTGTATTGAAGAATTGAAATAAATTAACTTTTTGATGATATTCTAATTTAGTGAGAAGCATTTGTAAGTTTTGAGTATTTGAAGGGGGTTTGATGAAATTCTGCTTTGTTTCTACTCCATATATATACATTTTTGCTACCTATTTTGTAATAACCCTTTTTGGGTAAAATCCCTTATGAGGTTTAAACCTGGAAGTGTAATTAAAAGCCTGGAAGTGTAATTAGAAGAGTTTGGGTCATTACAAAAATTATTTGCAATTCAGACTCTCCAATCTCATCGTTAGAGTGGATTACAGCTAATAGAGCAGAGGGGTCACACATTACATTGATGGCCATTGATTGTTTTCGAGAAATAAATACATAAAAACTGCTTTCTTCTATCAGAGAAATCAGCTGCTGGACTTTTTAAAGAACAAAATTATGATTGTGCATGATATAGAAGACTCATCAGCCATGATCTGTTATGGCAGTACTTTACATATGCATGGGATTATATTAGGATGATCACTGGTTTCATAGCCAACATAATATAACCAATTCAGTGTGAAATCTGATAAACAATTAATATTGTTTTGCCTGCTTAACTACTTCAGGGCCACCAATAGACTTTAAACATCTGGGGCAGTCCACATTCTACTCTGCAGGGATGTTATAAAACAAGGGTACTCCACATTTTTTGGACCAAGGGCCGCAATGCCATACTGAACCAATCACAAGGGCCTAAAGAATTTAAAGGGGTACTTACATAAATATATCACCAGAACCACCATAAGTACATTAGTGCATCACCAGAACTAAGTTTTGAGTATTTGAGGAGGATTTGTAGAGATTCTGCTCCAAAAAATAAGCGTGAATATACACCAACTTCACTGAGTTTTTGAAGCAGAAACTGAGTGAAATATCATTAAATCCTTCTCATAATCTCAAAACTCTAAGTTTTGATGATTTTTAAGCTTTAACATAGCCATGAAGCATGTTTTGGATTGCTACATGTGTACAACATCAGAACCACCATCAGTATATGAATGCACCAGAACCTCCATCAGTACATGCATGGAGCGCCAGAACCACTGTCAGTACATGAATAAATCACCAAGCTTAGTACAGCAATTGATTGCACTGCCAGGTTAGCCCCATGTACAATTTAATCTACAAATCCCAGTATGTCTTTAACAATAGTAAGGAGATACTGGGAGTTGTTAAAAATCATCATCAGACTGTGGACCATACAGGAGCCACAGCACTGAAGGGAAGCAGGAAGGATCATATATAAACAAATACATCCCCAAACCTTACGTTTGTCATCTTCCCAATTAAAGTGATGAGATGAGATTTATCTTCTAGTAGTCTCTGCAGATGTCCCTCTTCTCTGTCTTCAGCAGTACTTCCTGACATGGTGCCCCTAAAAATGAAAGTATCATTATATTTCCCCATGAATAAAAATATCTTCCATGCTGTGCCCCTGAAAAAATAATTGCCTATGCTTCCTCCACAAAATTTCCCCCTATACTGCCCCTTTGTAAAATGTCCCTTGCACACTGCCCCTCTGCAAAATGTCCCCCACACACTGTCTCTCTGCAAAAGTCCTCCAGACACTACCCCACTGCAAAATGTCCCCCACAAACTGCCCCTCTTCAAAATGTCCCCTGCACACTGCCCCTCTGCAAAATGTCCCCAGCACACTTTCGCTCTGAAAAATGTCCCCAGCACACTGCCTCTCTTTAACATGTCCTCCAAAAACTATCTCACTGCAAAATATCCTCCGCACAGTGCCGCTCTGCAAAATATCCCTCCTACACTGCACCTCTGCAAAATGTCCCTCGCACACTGCCCCTCTGCAAAATGTCCCCCACAAACTGCCCCTCTTCAAAATGTCCCCTGCACACTGCACCTCTGCAAAATGTCCCTCGCACACTGCCCCTCTGCAAAATATCCCCAAACGTTGTCCCTCTCCAAAGTAACCACCCACACACTGCCTCACTGAATCAAGTACCCCCCACCACCACTGCTTCTTGCAAAACTGTGCCCTTTTTCCCAATTACCACCCCTCATTATGTGCCCTCATTATAACATTAACCGCCTGCTCCCTTATCCACAATTATAATTTGTTTAATCTTGGGTTCCTTGATGGAACAATTACTATTGGTCGTGCCATCTCTTCTCCTCTACGATTCGGCGCTTCAATGCCGGCAGTTGTGTGATGACGCCAGCAGCTTACTTATCTCATTACACCGCTGCGCGTAGAGACTGAGACTGACGAGCTCTGCTCTACGCCAGTCCTGGAGACGGTGTTCAAATATGTTTGTGTCTGAAAGACGCAAATGCATTTGAATATAAGAAGAAGGGAGCTGTGTACCTATTGGCTGCAGCAAAACCTTTGGTGCGCCGCATGTGGCCCGCAGGCTGTATGTTGTGCAGGCCTCTTCTAAAATGACACTACTTTGTATAACAAAGAGAAGGTAGAGACCATAAACCAGTGCTGTGTATTCAGTATGGTAAGCGCTATCTGCGCTTCCTTCTACAGACCCAGTGATCATGTGATGGCCGGGTGTAGGGAGAGAGCAGGAGCTGATGGGTCCTAGGAGACCCACTCAACCCTGCTATACAGGCAGTAGGTTGAATTTCCCCTGTAACTAGGGTCAATATACCAGCACCAGTTAGGGAAGACATAAGATTAAAAAAATAAGTATTTAAAGAGGTTGGCCTTAAATTCACTTTAACAGATGTGTTTGGGACATGGGTTTGCGTACAATTACTATTATATAGGTATGACAGGTTCTCCACCTGCCCTTGTTAGTTCAGCTTTCCTCACATACTGCACAGCTCTCCCCTCCATACAATGGTCACTGATGGAGGAGCAGTGACCAGAGCACTCCATCAGCCTTGTACTATTGAAAACCTCACATGAGAAAGATGCTTTTATAGTGAAGTAGACTGATGGACAGGTCTGGTCACTGCTCCTCCACCAGCAGCCATATTATAGACTGGAAGGCTGGGCAGTCTGTAAGGAAAGCTGCAGTAACAAGAGCAGGAGGAGAACCTGTCACACCTATATAATAGTAAGTGCCACAAAATCATGTCCCCAACACATCTGATAAGGTAAAGCTAAAATGGTCAACCTCATTAACTAATTCTGCAGCCAGCAACAGACAGTGCAACACAAAGACTATAGGAGGCAAACGGCACAAATGCTTTTAATGAAATCCAATTGAATTTTTATTTAACCATTGAAGCAAAAAAACAAACAAACAAATGTATCAAAAGTTAGACAACCCCTGTGTAAAATAAATGAGAATAAAAAGACAAAAAAAAGAAACTGGAAAAAAAAACAAAAAAAAAACACTGACTATCCAAATTTCTGTTACAAGCCCTTCCCCCGTCAAAAAAACATGTATCGGATATATAACAATAATTGATACTGATAGGGGAACAAATTTTAACATGTGTTTTAGTGGTACCTTGCAGTAAGAAACAAAAACAGACACTCAAAACAGACACATAAATCCTTTATTTACTACTGACATTACCAGAAAAATAAAATAAGATAGAGTCTTAATTTAGTTTAATACTATCTTTCACAAAAAGTTTCACAAAAAATGATGCAAAACATTATTCAAATATTTGAACAATAAAAATGTTCACAGATTTTTAAACCATATGTGCGAAAATAAAAAATGTGCCTTGACAAGAATGAGGACAAATGGCCTGGTCTTGTAGTGGTTTAATAAAGGCCTGAATATATATATATATATTTACTTAAATGGACTTGGGAACAGTTCTATAACCCTCCAGCTCCAGATCTTGCTCATCTATCACATCCTCCACCTGTCAGATTTAAAAGATGTGCCAGTAACTTGTGTAAAGTGACAACATTGCCCTGATGTGTAAGTGTGGGCATGAGAAGCTACATGTCATGGTGCTCCTTGTAGTGAATTGATGTATAGTATGATTTACCTGTGCCCCTGGTGGTCTTCTGCCCTTCTTCTTCTTTCTTGATTGAAGAGCTTTCATGTGATGAGCCAAAGATTTGTCTTCTTCTCTTGGCTCCACTTTGAACTAGGACCTCCTGATGACATTCCTGTTCTTCTTTCTGGCCTTGGTGATCAATCTTCTGAGAGATGATCTCCAACTCTGAGCCATTTCTCTTCTCTCCTCTCCGATGGCTCTTCTTGATGGACGGCTTCTCATCCTCCGATGAGTCCAAAACAATTCTTCTCCTTTTCTCCGCTCTCTTTCTAAAGACCTCCTCTTTAATCTCCATAATGTCGCTTTGCTGAAGGCAGCTCCTCCTCATCCGCATACAAGCCAACTGCAACTCTCCAACTGCCACCAGGCAACATTCCAATGTGCTCATGCCACTGGTCATGTGATTAGTAATGGCCATAAGCAGTCATATATATCAATTATACAGATATTTGTGTTTTTCTATTTTCTTTTTATTATATCACATAGTATTAGGCCAAGATCACGCATGGAGCTTTACTTTAGCTTTTCTGCTGCCTTTTTTTCTATAGAAGACTCTAATATTCAGATCTTTTTCCCATTTTCAGGTTAAGAATTGAACATATTTTGTAGTAATCTCTATAGCAATATTTACATGTAATGTTGTAACTATATGTTTCTAAAGAATAATTTCTAGTGACTATAATTGCTTCTTAGAAAACCCACAGGTATGCGTTTGCTGTTTTGCAGAACGCTCTTTGCCACCATTTTCATTCTGACGCTGTTTTGCAGCCTTTAGGGTATGTGACGTGTTCAATATTTGTAGCAGAAAAATCCTGCAAATGCTAGAGTGTTGGCGGGTAAAATGCTGCCTACAAAGTGCATTTTTGATTTTTTTTTATTAATTTGGGTGAAAAACGCAGCAAAAACATTTAAACAATAGAAGTGCGGCAGATTTGAAACTCTGGAAAAAAGCGGCTAAAATGCAACATGTGAACATGCCCTTGGCTTCTAGTCCATCAAAAATAAGGTAAATCTGAACTTGAGATGCCGCTGTGGTTACTCATTCTGGTGTTAATACTGTTAATACTATAGGAAACGACAAGATAATGAACACGCTTTTTATTAGTGTAGATAGGGAGATACAGCACTCCTAGACTGGACATAAGGATTTTATTTGGCTAATAGTAATAATATTCATAGCCTATATTCTCTACACTATACTACATACTTTTTTCACATATATGCATTGATATTTTCTTGTGATATATTGTATTATCAGTATATGGACTGGATTATTTGTAATTTAAGTCCAAATTTTGTGCATGCAGATAGTTTTTTTCTGCTAAAACTTAGATTAGTCATTGCTAATGTCTCAGCATATTATACATTTTTTGTATTTTTTTTGTAACTTTCTGCTAAACAATAATAGGGATTATTTGCTTATACTTTATATTTGCTTGTTCATGGTATACACTTATTCACTATGTTCTACATTATACATTTTGTCGTGTATGTGTGGCACCCCAGGGGTCTGGTTTCCACAGTAACAAGCAATGTTATGTCTGAGAGCAGGTGGGAGGTCTCTTGGTCAGGAATCCTATGCATGCCACACCTCCTGCCCAGTCCTGGGAGGGGAAGAACTTCCCCTGTATAAACCTGGGGCTGAGGCAGGGTTAGAGAGTTCAGAGGGAGAGTTCAGCTAGGAGGGCTGACAGGGAGCTGTGGCTCCGGCTGGGCCCAGCTCCTGGGCCATGCCAGAAGTAGAGACAGAGAAGAGAAGCAGCTATGGGAAGAAACAACAGGAGCTCTGTGGGAGCAGTGTTACAAGGAGTCAGGGGCTGGCAGCTGCAGAGCTCGCCCTGACTGAGAAGATTTCTTACCGGACCCGGAGTCCGAGGCTGTGGGGACTAACTCCTACCCAGCAGCAGAATCCGTCAGGCAGGGGATTTCAGGTCCTCTGGCCAAGAAACCCAAAGGCACGGTCACACGCATGGGACCAGCACCGCCGTCGTGGAGCGGAAGCTACTAGAAGGCCCCGAGTCACCGGCCATACGGGTGAGCACCACACGGTACACTCAGGGACGTGGGCTACTTATACCCGCCTCTAGCAAGGTAGCCAGAAGAGTATCGTTAGTTTGGGAGGCCTACAACTCCGCCTGGCCAGGGGAGATCCCATCTGCTCAAGGACTGACCAGGCCCCAATCGCTAGCCAGTACTCCGGGAGGGTCTATCGTTGTCACCAGTAAAGACCCTGAACTACACCGTACCGTCTCCGAGTGGTTCCTGCTACCCCCATCATCCACATCTGCTGCCCTGAGGCCATACCCCTCCCGTTGGGGGTTATACCATCTACGCTGCACCATCCATCCACCGGCCTCAGCGGACTGTCCTGCAGTGGCAGCTCCATAGCTGCATTCAACGGGTGGCATAGTCGTACAACATCTACCGCTATTACAGCGCCACTTAGTCTGACTCCCTGGGCACGGACCGGGTCACCGCCACGAGACTACTACCCCCATCTGATCCGGCTCCGGGTAAGCCCCCGTGCACGCGATGCCGCACGACACAGAAGGCCCAGGGGCGCGTCAACTTTTGGCGTAGTCGGCAGGATTTCGTGCCCGCAACCACCGGGTACTGCGTGCCTGAAAAAGACTGTTCAAACTTACCTGTGGTGAAGATTCCCGCCATCCGGCGCCATCTTCCGCTTCCTTCCCGCCATCGGTGGAGTTTTCCCGCCATCCGGCGCCATCTTCAGCCTTCTTCCCGCCATACGTGGAGTTTTCCCGCCATTGGACGCCATCTTGAGGACGCCGCGCGGGAAGAAGAGGGGCGTGGACTCCGAAAGCGCGCGAGAACTGAAGCCCCGCCTCACGTCCGGACGTTGCGTAAGGTCCTGGAAGGAGCCCAGCAGACGCCGACGTCACAGGAGCGCGACGGAAGGTCCTCAACCCTGACGATCCACTGCGGAGCCGCGGCCTACGGAAGAGGATCATCGCAAGGTAGGCCACGGTCCACTAGGGGGGAGAAGGATGTCGGATACGGAGGAGAGCTTCACCGCTTCAACCCCCGCCAGCGCCACCGCTGTTGCGGTCATGCCTTTCACCATGCCCTATATCCCGGGGGCAGCCTGGCTACCCCAGTACTCAGGGGAGTCACATACCTTGCATGACTTTAGAGAAAAGCTGGATAGCCTCTTCCAGGTGTACCCCCTCACAGAGGAGCAAAAAGTGAGCATCCTGGTGGCCCAATTAACCGGGGCAGCCCAAAGGGAGGTAAAGTCCTGGCCACCTGGGAGGAGGACTGTCGCAGAGATACTAACCCAGCTAACCGAGGAGGAGCTGCAGTACTACCAATACGAGGAAAGCCAAGAGGACCCGGACGGGTCTGAGGACTACCCTCAGGAGGGAGCACAAAGAGGACATAGCTACTGAAGGGAAGTAGCGTGAATAAAGAGCTGTAAATAGTTACCCGTAAGGGTACAAGGACTGCTGCTAATTAAAATATGGTCCCCGTTGGGATTAGTGAATTGTTCCCCGTGTGTCCCTATCCCTTACCAGGCTGAGGACTGTGAGCAGCCAATCCTTATCCCCACTGGCCGAGGACTGAGAGCGGCCATATCCTGTAAATAATTATGTGTTTCTAGTAATTTATGGGAGTCTTTGGTGGATTTACCGGGAATCCTTTGTACATGGTTGGAGCGTAACCCAGGAATGGACTAAAGACTGATAAGGACTCGGGGCAGGACAGACCCCTACCTGGTTACGTCTCCCTGTTTTGGTGAAATGGACACCTTGCTTTTCTTCAAAGACTGCACCCGGTTGCGGACACGCCGTAACCATCTTTATGTGTTTTTCTTATTGTATTATTATTGTTTATACCTTGTTATGTTTTTCTAAAAATATGTTTAGTCCCGGAGTACTAAATTTCACTAGGGGGGAATGTGGCACCCCAGGGGTCTGGTTTCCACAGTAACAAGCAATGTTATGTCTGAGAGCAGGTGGGAGGTCTCTTGGTCAGGAATCCTATGCATGCCACACCTCCTGCCCAGTCCTGGGAGGGGAAGAACTTCCCCTGTATAAACCTGGGGCTGAGGCAGGGTTAGAGAGTTCAGAGGGAGAGTTCAGCTAGGAGGGCTGACAGGGAGCTGTGGCTCCGGCTGGGCCCAGCTCCTGGGCCATGCCAGAAGTAGAGACAGAGAAGAGAAGCAGCTATGGGAAGAAACAACAGGAGCTCTGTGGGAGCAGTGTTACAAGGAGTCAGGGGCTGGCAGCTGCAGAGCTCGCCCTGACTGAGAAGATTTCTTACCGGACCCGGAGTCCGAGGCTGTGGGGACTAACTCCTACCCAGCAGCAGAATCCGTCAGGCAGGGGATTTCAGGTCCTCTGGCCAAGAAACCCAAAGGCACGGTCACACGCATGGGACCAGCACCGCCGTCGTGGAGCGGAAGCTACTAGAAGGCCCCGAGTCACCGGCCATACGGGTGAGCACCACACGGTACACTCAGGGACGTGGGCTACTTATACCCGCCTCTAGCAAGGTAGCCAGAAGAGTATCGTTAGTTTGGGAGGCCTACAACTCCGCCTGGCCAGGGGAGATCCCATCTGCTCAAGGACTGACCAGGCCCCAATCGCTAGCCAGTACTCCGGGAGGGTCTATCGTTGTCACCAGTAAAGACCCTGAACTACACCGTACCGTCTCCGAGTGGTTCCTGCTACCCCCATCATCCACATCTGCTGCCCTGAGGCCATACCCCTCCCGTTGGGGGTTATACCATCTACGCTGCACCATCCATCCACCGGCCTCAGCGGACTGTCCTGCAGCGGCAGCTCCATAGCTGCATTCAACGGGTGGCGTAGTCGTACAACATCTACCGCTAATACAGCGCCACTTAGTCTGACTCCCTGGGCACGGACCGGGTCACCGCCACGAGACTACTACCCCCATCTGATCCGGCTCCGGGTAAGCCCCCGTGCACGCGATGCCGCACAACACAGAAGGCCCAGGGGCGCGTCATATGTATATTGGATTTTTTCTTATTTTTATTATGTCACATTACACGAGGCTACAAAAAAAAATTCTTCTAGGCGCAAAAGTGTTTTAAATGGCTTTTGGGTATTTTGAGGTCGCTGAATTAAAAAATCTCATTAGTTTTGATGAATTGGTTCTAGCTTTTGAGATAATTCATCTATGACAATAATGCATTCCCCCAATGTGACTTGAGTGTGATAACAAATGCAATAGCTTTTAATCTGTTTTTTGACTCTTTAATAGTGTCTTATGTAATAAAATATCCCATATAATTATTTTGCATTTCAATTTGTAGGCTTACAATGCTATAAAAGCGACTTTTTGAAGTCAGGATTCTACTAGATTTAGTTAATTAGCTATTAAATATCTCAGAAACTAGAGTCAATCTGGCAAAACCGAAGTCATATTCTAAATCAGCTCCATAAACTTAATATAAAACCGTTCAGACATCGTTGGCACCAAAATCACTGTGTGATCTCTGTGTTCATCCTCTTACAGCACACTACTCACACTTTCAAGTGGGTAGAAGACCAGATTGGGGGGGCAATATATACTAGGATGGAGGCATATATATACCAGGAAGGGGGATATTAGTACAGAATTGGGGGACATTACCCCTATAACAGTGACAGCAGACCTCCCATAACAGTGCATCATCACCACATTTTTTGCTTCAATTTTTTTTCCTATTTTCCTCCTCTAATACCTAGGTGCGTCTCATGGTCCGGTGCATCTTATACTCCGAAAAAAGATACAGTATTTTAGTTGACAATGGTTTCAACTAGTGATGAGCGAACGCGCTTGCCACTACTCGGTACTCGCCCGAGCATCATGGTGCTCGAGATGCTCGGCGAGTATTTCCGGGTTGCTCGGGCGGGAATTCGGGTCCCCTCCCTGCATGTTTGGTGCTCTTTAGAGAGCCAATGAACATGCAGGGATTGCCTGCCATGCACTGTAATGCCGTAGCCATGTTGGTTGTGGCCATACAGTGATTGGCTGGCCGCATAGCATCATCGGGTGTATATAAGATCGGGCACCGCCATGCTCGTCACAGTCACTCCGGATCAGACAGTGTAGGGAGAGCTGCTGCTGTGTCAGGGAGAGATTTAATCGTGTATTAGGTAGTGTAGGGAGAAAAACCGTACATTACACATATCCATCTTAACAAACAGTCCTTTTGAGGACTAACTAATCCATCTGCAGAGATATAAGGCAGGCAGTGTATATAAGCAGGCAGGCAGGGCATATAACAGACTGCAGTGCACATAGGACAAGGGCTCCATTCCAGTTCTGCCTTCTGCTGCTGTTAAGTCTCAGGGTTCAGGAATAATTTTTTTTGCATCTTAATCCTCATAATTTGCTTAAAAAGCAATCCAGAGAACACGGTTTTTCTGCGCCATTTGCTTGTTGGCACTGCAGAATACAGTCAGGTCCTTTCCATACTACAGCGCTAAAAATCCAGCTATTTAAAACTGTGGTTTGTCCGTCACATGGATCACATATACGTTTTCAGAAAATACTGCCATTTCTGACCTGCATTAATTTTTTTTTTCAGTGTGTCAGCAACGTTTTTGACACTGGTTTGCTGTTCAAAACAGTTACCTACAGGCCAGGTATTTAAAACTGTGTTTTCTCCTTCACACGGATTTCATATATGTTTTCAGAAAATACTGCCATTTCTGGCCTCCATTAAAAAAATTTTTCAGTGTGTCAGTGAAGCAATTGACACCAGATTGCTGTTCAAAATAGTTACCTACAGGCCAGGTATTTAAAACTGTGTTTTCTCCGTCACACGGCTCACATATACGTTGTCAGAAAATACTGCCATTTCTGGCCTCCATTAAAAATTTCTTTCAGTGTGTCAGCAAAGTTTTTGACACTGGTTTGCTGTTCAAAACAGATACCTACAGGCCGGGTATTTAAAACTGTGTTTTCTCTGTCAAACGGCTCACATATAAGTTCGCTCCAAACTCAGTCATTTGTAGTGAGCGTGGAAGATACTGTCCTCCATTTAAAATGGGCAAGGCACATAGCAAGGGACGGGGAACTGGACGTGATGGTAATGGTGCATGCAGAGGCCAAGGACAAGGCCGTGGGCAAGTCGAAATTGTGCCACAACAAACACCCACATCTTCTCGCCTGACCTTCCTGTCCCAATTTCTAGGGGACCGCAGCACACCACTATTGAACCCAGAGCAGTGTCAAAGGGTTGTTGGTTGGATAGCGGATAATGCTTCCAGTCACTTAGCCACCACCACCACCCTGTCTTCCACACGGTCAAGTCTCAGAAGCCGTGAGTCTGGACCGCATATTCGTCATCCTGATCCTCCTTCCTCCCACCATGCCGAGTACCCAGAGACAACTGATCCCACACTTGGACACTCTGAAGAGCTGTTCACTTTTCCATTTATAGATTCGGGCCTCTCGCCCGGTCCACTTGAGGCGGGGCAAGAGGAGATCGCGTGTAGCGATGCCCAAATATTTGAGGAGCCACGGTCACACGAAGGCGACGGTGGGAAAGTGTCACAAGAGGTGGACGATGATGAGACACAATTGCCAGAAAGTCAGGAGGAGGACCAGGGTGCGGAAGTGGAAGACGAGGTGGTGGACGATATAGTAACTGACCCAACCTGGCAGGAGGACATGCAGAGCGAGGACAGCAGCACACAGGGGGAGGGAGGCAGAGCACCCAAACAGGCAGGAAGAAGCAGTGTGGTGGCCGCAGGCAGAAGGCAGGCAACCGTTCCCCGTAACACCAACACGAAGGAAGTTGCCAGTGCAACTGTTAGGTCTTCCCGAGTCTGGTTGTTTTTAAAGACTCTGCCAATAACCCCAAAAAGGCCATTTGCACCACCTGCCAGGCCACCATCAGCAGGGGTGGCAAAACGACCAGCCTGACCACCACCAGCATGATCAGGCACATGGCAGCAATGCACCCGACTTTGTGGGACAAACCCCAGGGTCCAGGAACAGTGTCTGCAGTTGGCACCATTGCTTTTTCCGCTGATGGGGATGCAAGCCAATCCCCTGTCCATGGTGCATGCGAAGATGCCTCCTGCCCTGCATCTGTCGTTGCACACTCTCAAGTAGCAGCATCAGGAAGCACGTCCATGTCCTTGTCCCAGCGCAGCTTTCAGTTGTCCATACTCCATGCCTTGGAATGCAAGCGCAAATATGCAGCCAAAGCCCCACAGGCCACACTACTAAATTCTCACATTTCACGACTGCTTGCGCTCGAAATGTTGCCTTTTAGGCTCATGGAGACAGAAGCATTCCGCAACCTGATGGCGGCGGCCGTCCCTCGGTTCTCGATCCCCAGCCGCCACTATTTCTCCCGGTGTTCCGTCCCCGCATTACACAAGCACGTGTCCCAAAACATTAGCCGTGCTCTCAACAACGCAGTTCCCGGTAAAGTCCACCTAACCACAGGTGGACAAGTGCTTGTGGGTAGGGATGGTACATCTCGCTGACGGCAGACTGGGTTAACATAGTGGAAGCCGGGACCCAGTCGGACCTTGAGTCGGAACACGTCCCCCCGACGCCAAGGATTGCGGGCCCTAGGTCAATCAGGGTTGCCCCCATGGTCTACAGCTCCTGCACCTCATCCTCCTCAGCCTCCTCCTCCTCTTCAGCCTCCATCTCCGAAATGACCACATCAGTCACAAGCTGAAAGCACTGCAGCACTGCCTCGGCCATGCGGCAACAGGCTGTGCTGAAGCTAATATGCTTAGGTGAAAAAACGCACAATGCTGAAGAGTTGTGGACAGCTCTGAAAGAACACGCAGATCTGTGGCTCACACCGCTGAACTACAGCTAGGCATGGTCGTGTGTGACAATGGCCGGAACCTGGTGGCGGCTCCGAGGCGAGGTGAGCTCAAACACGTACCATGCCTGGCCCATGTGCTTAACCTCGTGGTTCAGCGGTTTCTCAAATCCTACCCGGAGCTGCCTGATCTGCTTGTTAAAGTACGCCGCCTGAGTGCCCATTTTAGAAAGTCAACTATAGCTTCCGCCGCCCTTGCAGTGTTTCAGCAGCGTTTGCAGCTTCCGGCTCACAGACTGTTGTTTGATATCCCCACGCGTTGGAACTCTACACTGCAGATGTTGAGAAGGATTTGTGAGCAGAAGAGGGCAGTTGTTGAGTACCAGCATCAACAAGGCCGTCGGTATTCAGTTCAGACTCCACACATAAGACCTCAGGAGTGGACATGGATGTCAGACATATGTACCATTCTCCAAAACTTTGAGGACTCCAACAAGATGGTGAGCGGCGATGACGCCATAATTAGCATCACCATCCCGCTTCTCTGTCTTCTGAAACGCTCTCTGCTCACAATCAAAGAGGATGCATTGCAGGCGGATCACGATGAGATGGAGCAAGGAACCATACAGGGTGATTACACACAGCCAAGCCTCATCTCATCCCAACATGGATTGGGTGACAATGAGGAAGAGGAGGAAGAGGAGGAAGGACAGGAGCTAGTTTCATGCACTATAGACGGTACTACCTGCACAGCTGTCATACCGTCTGTTCAGCGTGGATGGCCAGAGGACAGAGAGGAGAAGGAGGAGAGCATGGTCAGTCATCCTCTTGGTGAGGACACAGAAGTCTTGCCTGTTAGTAGTCTGGCACACATGGCTGAATTTATGTTACGCCGCCTTTTCCATGACCCTCGCGTTCTCAAAATTTTGGGTGACAGCCATTACTGTTTGGTGACACTTCTAGACCCACGTTACAAGGAGAACTTTATATCTCTTATTCCTGAGGGGGACAGGTCTACAAAAATGGGGCTGTACCAGAAGGCCCTCGTTGTGGAACTATTAAAAAAATTCCCATCTGAAAACGCTGGCGGCAGAGGGAAAACTTCATTGGACAACCAAGGAGTACAGGCGAGAGACACACAACTTCAATCCAGCAGAGGCAGGGGAACACTGTCAAAGTTCTGGGAGAGTTTTCTCAGACCCTCCCATCGGACAGGCCCTGAGGCGCGGGGTACTCTCACAAGGAGTGCAAAGTTTGGGAAGATGCTGAGGGAGTACCTTGCCGACCGTACCAATGTCCTCCGTGATTCCGCTGTGCCTTATAATTATTGGGTATCCAAGCTGGATACGTGGAATGAACTGGCTCTCTATGCCTTGGAGGTCCTGGCCTGCCCTGTCGCCAGCGTTTTATCAGAGCGGGTTTTTAGTGCCGCTGGTGGAATTATAACTGATAAGTGCATCCGCCTGTCAACTGAAAATGCTGACAGGCTGACTCTTTAAAAATGAACAAGGGCTGGATTGGGCCAGACTTCTCAACACCATCGAATGATAGCAGCATAACATAAACTCCAATCCAGTGTCTTTTCTTGAGAGGTGTATTCCCATGCACCTTTTCACACCCACACATGGGTATACGCTTCCTGAGTTTGGCTATTTGCTCTTGTCCTCCTCCTTCTCCTCATCCTCCACCACCATATCACCAGGGTGACCGTGGTCCGTAATGCAACACCCACCTAATTTTTTTAAAGGGTGTTTATGATGCCCGTAAAAAAAATTTTGATACAGTATGTACATGTATACCCCCCAGGGATAAATGTTTGACTCTCTCCTTTCTAATGGGAATTTGTCATTACTGTGGCCCTGCTCTATGTGTCTTTAAATTCTTAGTGGGGTTTTTCCTAAAATTGTCAGCAGTTGGACTCACTGCATACCCTATAACTGTATAGCAGACTCTCTCCTTTCTAATGGGAACATGTCGTACCTTGTTACTGTGGCCCTGCTCTATGTGTCTTTAAATTCTTAGTGGGGTTTTTCCTAAAATTGTCAGCCGTTGGACTCACTGCATACCCTATAACTGTATAGCAGACTCTCTCCTTTCTAATGGGAACATGTCGTACCTTGTTACTGTGGCCCTGCTCTATGTGTCTTTAAATTCTTAGTGGTGTTTTTCCCAAATTTTGGCAGCCCTTGCAGTCACAGCATGGGCATTACCACTTATTGGAGACCCGCTCCTTTATAATGGGAACATTTTTTTTACTGAGACCCTCCTCTATGTCTCTTCAAAGGGGTATTGGGTTGCGTCCAAATTTTTGGCAGCCCTTGCAGTCACTGGATACGCAATAACAGTATAGGAGACCCACTTGTTAATAATGGGAACAATAAAGCATAGCCGGCTGATGGCTCTCTAACAATAGCTAGGGCCGACTCCTGGCCTTTTAAGAATAGTAAGGGCCGTCTGATATCCCTATAAAAATAGGCTTTATGACTTTCAGAGTCCCTCCATCATAAATAAAACAGGAAGTGTTTGATGATGTGTCACACACCACATTGCCAGCTAAGGTTGTAAAATGTTAAAATGACATTTCCCGGTGAATGCATTTGTCTTAAAAAAAAAATGTAAAAAATACAAAACAATAGGATCTTTCTTTAGTATAAAAAACAGCGTCACCAATTTAACAACAATGTAATCACATTGTTCAGCTCAAGCACCTCCTCCTCAATCTCCGAAATGACCACATCAGTCACAAGCTGACAGCACTGCAGCACTGCATTGGCCAAGCGGCAACAGGCTGTGCTGAAGATAACATGCTTAATGCTTAATTGACAAACCGCCCAGCGCTGCAGAGTTGTTGAAAGCTGTAACACAGCAGCCTGATCTGTGGCTCTCACCGCTGAACATACAGCCAGGCATGGTCGTGTGTGACAATGGGCGGAACCTGGTGACGGAGAAATGACAGCCGGGGTAGATACGGTTTCCCTCTATGCCAGTCCTTTCACCGAGCTAAAGAATATGGCTGTGGTGAAATACAACTCCCACTGAGAAGCTGTTTCAGATTGAAAAACATTGTGCCCACCAGAGGATTTGATTCTGAGGGCTAACCTTTCCCGCCAGCTCAAGAGCCCCATAGCAGCTGCAAAGTTAGCGCTATCTTGAACTTTCCTGAGGTAGAAGCCAAGGCACACCAGATGATTCTCTGGTGGGACCGTCCAACCCTGCCGAAAAGCAGTCCTGGCTAAGAAAAGTGTGTGGAAAGGTTCCCGGACACTCTATGGCTGCTTTTTTAATGTGGATCGGCCATGCTTATGCATGTTATTTCTCAAACCGCATTACAGATCAGGCCATTGTCCAACTCTGTATTCAAGAAATTAAATGCACAAAGAAAGATGTGTGTGTGTCAAAGCACCACCGACAAGTGCGAGCTGATGTTGGACGGGCTGCCATTGCTTCTGCAACAAGCTGCATCACAGGACTTCCTGTGAGAAATAACATGCAGGGTAGATAGGGTTTCCCTCTATGCCAGTCCTTTCACCGAGCTAAATACAACTGTCAGCAAAAAAAAGTTGTGGACTGGCTCCATACCGTCCCTGGCCACATTCACCTGTCCACGTGTTTGTGGTTAGGCGGTCCTTCCCAATAAGTGCACTGGGGAGGGCATGGGTAATGTTGTGGGACCCGTGCTTGTGGAAGGTTTTGTTTTTGTTTTTGTATGTTTTATTGTGAGTCCGTAAAAGTGGCGTACTACTCTGACAACTTTGTTAACAGCAGTGACCTGGGAGTCAGAAATGCTTCCAGGGGTTTTCCCCATGCTGTTCCCATGTCATTTGAGCACTGTTCCCATCGATTTGGGCAATTTTTAGGCCCTCTGCAGACCGCCGGGGGGAGCCGCCTGAAAAATGCTCAAGTTTCCCATAGACTTACATTGGGCTTGTTGCTCGGGTCGAGCACCTGAGTATTCCAATTTGCTCGACCCGAGCAACGAGTACCCGAGCATTTTAGTGCTCGCTCATCACTAGTTTCAACCCTTCAGCAGTACATAACATTGTGGCAGGGGTTTCTTCCTAATTAAAGTTGTCTGGGTTACCTTCACTTTCGGGTTAAGTAATTTTTGAAAGGTTTTTCTAGGTTTAATAGTTTTTCTGACCATAGGCATCCTATCATTAGTTGATAGTAAAATAATTTATTTATTCAGATATTCATGTTCTACTTATGATGAATATGTTGTGATTAAGCTTGCATTTTTATTAGCTTTTTTCACGGCTTTGCCTAATGATGAATTAGTGGCTGTTAGTGAGATGGGTTTGGCATTTCTAAATGTCGTGGATGTTAAATTGTCTGTGTCAATGGTTTTCATTTTGATATGAAGATCTAAGACAGAACAGGTTGGAAATGTTACATGGTAAGAGATTATCTGTTTGTCCAGTCCTAGCAGTGGAGGTTACTTACCAAGGAGACCTAAGATTCCCGACTCTTTACCTAAAGTTCAGTTCCATTCAGTAGGTAAAAATGCTTCAAAGCTCATGGAATCAGTCAATTTTCATCTCTTCATTCCACATTGGTGCTGCGACTGAGGCAGCGAGGTTGGGTTTAGATGCTGCTCTTATCAATAGTATCGGTATATGGGAATCAGAGCGGTTTAGGATGTACATTCGGCCAATTGTAATTATTTAATTCTTTTTTAAATCCCGGACAAAGTTCTTTGTGGATATTCAATCGCTCCTTTGTTTTTTTTTTGTCACAGAAGAGGGCTGAGATGTGTAATTATGCAGATAATTTGCTCTTTGAGTCCTTTTATTACTGTTAGTGGTTGTGTTATCGGGGTTTGTGATGGAGGCAGGTAGACTACATATTAATTGTGAATTACAGGTCTTACCATCTCCAAATGTTATTATAATTCACGCGGGTGGCAATGACTTGGGAAGAATAAAGAGTCTGGATCTGCTGGCAAAGATGAAAATAGATTTGGATTCATGTAAATACACTAGTGGCCAAAACCCTCAAGATTTATGAATTTTTAGCAGTTTGCCAATACAAATACAAATTTCATGAATGTTTTTGATTTCACAGTAAAGTAGAAATAACAAAATCTTATATAGAAACACAATATTAGCAGGAAACTTGTTAATTTGTCAAAAAATTGGACATTATTGTCACTCAGATGACTGTGGGAGAAAAGCCATTTATTTGTCCTATTTTCATATCTAACACTAAAATGTTAATACTTAGTTGGATAGCCCTTGGCCTTGATAACTGCCTGGCATCTACTTGGCATGCTATCTACCAGTTTGTTTAAATCAGATGGTGTGATGATATGAAACCATGATTTGATGATGGCTGCAATGAGTTCCTGCTTGTGTGAAGCCCGCTGTTTTGACACCGCTCTTTTAAGCCGAGCCCATTGATTCTCAATAGGATTGAGATCTGGGCTGTTTCCTGGCCAATTCAATAGCTGGACATTTTTGTCCTTGAACCAAGAGAGACATTTTTTAGCTGTATGGCATGGGGCTCCATCTTGCTGAAAAATAAACGGTGTCCCTTCACCAAATACATCATGTGCCGAAGTAATGAGTTTAGGCTGAAGGACTTCCTTGATGTACTTTCCACCTTTCCACCATTAACTGTTTCTTTAATTACCGGCAGCTCTGGACATGCAGACCGGACATAACCGCAAGAGAAGTATGCAGCCTCCCAGGTGCGAAGATCAAGGATGTTACCGATAGGATACCGAAGCTCATCAGTTCCAAGCATGTCCACCCATTTCTTCTGATACATGTTGGCACCAATGACACGGCAAGGAAGGACCTACCGACAATCTGCAAGGACTTTGAAGCATTGGGGAAGAAAGTAAAAGAACTGGATGCGCAGGTAGTTTTTTCTTCTATCCTTCCAGTAGACGGGCATGGCGTCAGGAGATGGAACAGGATCCTTGATGTGAACAACTGGCTGAGACGATGGTGCAGACAACAAGGATTTGGATTCCTGGACCACGGTGTGAATTACTTCTATGACGGACTCCTTGCCAGAGACGGACTACACCTCAACAAACCCGGGAAACACACATTCGCCAGGAGACTCGCAACACTCATCAGGAGGGCGTTAAACTAGAAGAAGAGGGGATGGGAAGAAAAACGCCGGACACGAACATGAAACCAGAGAACATACTAATGAAAGATATGAAGTGCGACAAAGAAGGTACAAGACAAGATACTTGGAAGGGAGGTAAGAAAATTTCTAATACAATCCACAGGGAGAAGATTGGAACAAAACAAAATCGTGTAAACTGCGTGCTAGCAAATGCCAGAAGCCTGACAAACAAGATGGATGAACTGGAAGCAGAAATATCTACAGGTAACTATGACATAGTGGGAATAACCGAGACATGGTTAGATGAAAGCTATGACTGGGCAGTTAACTTACAGGGTTACAGTCTGTTTAGAAGGGAGCGAAGAAATCGGAAAGGGGGTGGAGTCTGTCTATATGTAAAGACGTGTCTAAAGCCTACAATACGGGAGGATGTATGGGAGGGAAATGAGGAGGTCGAGTCCTTATGGGTGGAGATACATGGGGCAAAAAACAATAATAAAATTATCATAGGAGTCGGTTATAAACCACCAAATATAGCAGTAGCCACGGAAAGTTTATTAATAAGACAAATAGACGAAGTAGCAAAAAATAACGAGGTGATTATTATGGGGGACTTCAACTACCCCGATATAGACTGGGAAACCGAAAGCTGTAGAGCTCAGAAAGGAAACAGGTTTCTGTCAATTATCAAAGACAATTATTTGTCACAACTTGTGCAGGAACCAACTAGAGGGACGGCCCTTTTAGACTTAATATTAACTAACAGGCCAGACAGAATAACTGAGGTGCAGGTCGGGGGGCACCTGGGAAATAGTGACCACAACATTATACAATTCCACATGTGCTTCAGTAGGGTGCCCAGCAAGGGAGTGACAAAAACACTGAACTTCAGGAGGGCAAAGTTTGATCAGCTAAGAGATGCCCTTCACCTTATAGACTGGGATAGTATCTTCAGTAATAGGAGCACGGATAGAAAATGGGAAATTTTCAAAACAGTCCTACATAGTCACTGTAGAAGGTTCATACCTTATGGGAATAAAAGGGCTAGGAATAGGAGGAAGCCAATGTGGCTAAATAAGGAAGTCAAGAGGGCAATGAAAAACAAAAAAAGGGCTTTCGGTAAACTTAAACAAGAAGGCAGCGAGGAAGCGCTAATATCTTATAGGGAAAAAAACAAAATCTGTAAGAAGCAAATAAGAATAGCAAAAGAGGAGACAGAGAGACTAATTGCCAAGGAAAGTAAAACGAATCCCAAACTGTTCTTTAACTATATAAACAGTAAAAGGATTAAAACTGATGGAGTTGGCCCATTGAAAAATAACCTGGGTAAAATCATAGAGGGCGATGAGGGTAAAGCAAACCTGCTCAATAGCTTCTTCTCCACTGTTTTCACAAAAGAAAACAATTTATCGGAGGAAATGCAGAGTGATAAAGTAAACCCTCCGCTAGATATCACCCACCTAACCCAGGAGGAAGTTCAGAAACGCCTAAATAATATCAAAATAGACAAGTCACCAGGCCCAGATGGCATACACCCCCGGGTACTAAAAGAATTTAGTAATGTGATAGACAGACCGCTGTATCTTATATTCAAGCACTCTTTATGGACAGGGACTGTCCCACTAGACTGGCGCCAAGCAAATGTGGTACCAATATTCAAAAAGGGGTCTAAAAGTGACCCTGGGA
The DNA here is from genome assembly GCF_046119375.1 of Phyllobates terribilis. NCBI lineage: Eukaryota > Metazoa > Chordata > Amphibia > Anura > Dendrobatidae > Phyllobates > Phyllobates terribilis. The sequence goes on from NW_027362764.1 coordinate 310,900,367, forward strand.
ACTATAGACCAGTAAGCTTAACGTCTGTTGTGGGTAAATTGTTTGAAGGATTTCTTAGAGATACTATTGTAGAATATCTTAATGATAATAACTGTCTAACTCCATATCAACATGGATTCATGAGGGATCGCTCCTGCCAAACAAACCTGATCGCCTTCTACGAGGAGGTGAGCTCACAGCTGGACCGGGGAGAGTCAGTGGATGTTGTATACCTTGACTTCTCCAAAGCGTTTGATACCGTGCCACACAAAAGGTTGGTATATAAAATGAGAATGCTTGGTCTGGAGGATAATGTGTGCAAGTGGGTAAATAGCTGGCTGAGTGATAGAAAGCAGAGGGTGGTTATCAATGGAGTAAGCTCAGGGTGTGTCAGGGTTACTAGCGGGGTGCCTCAAGGGTCTGTCTTGGGCCCTATATTATTTAATATATTTATTAATGATCTAGTGGAAGGGTTGCATAGTAAAATAGCAATATTTGCACATGATACTAAACTTTGTAAAGTAGTTAATACAGATGAGGATAGGTTACAGCTACAGGAGGATTTAGATAAATTGGGGAGTTGGGCCAAAAAATGGCAAATGGGGTTCAATGCCGATAAATGTAAGGTCATGCACATGGGAAAGAAAAACAGCAGTCACCCATACATATTAAATGGGAAACCGTTGGGGAAATCTGACATGGAGAAGGACCTGAGCGTCTTGGTTAACAGCAAATTAAATTGGAGTGCCAGTGTCAGGCAGCAGCTGCGAAGGCAAATAGAGTCATGGCATGCAGGAATAGGGGCATATGATGAGAACATTGTTCTTCCTCTGTATAAAGCGCTGGTAAGGCCGCACTTAGAATATTGTGCACAGTTCTGGGCTCCGGTGCTCAGGAAAGACATATTGGAGCTAGAGAGGGTACAAAGGAGGGCGACTAAGGTAATAAAGGGAATGGAGGGACTAGAATACCCAGAGAGGTTGTCAAAATTAGGCCTATTTACATTGGAAAAGAGAAGGCTTAGGGGAGACCTCATAAACATGTATAAATACATCAGGGGGCAGTACAGAGATCTCTCCCATGACCTGTTTATACCAAGGATGGTGACAAAGACGAGGGGGCACACTATGCGTCTGGAGGAAAGGAGGTTCCTGCACCAGCATAGAAGGGGATTCTTTACGGTCAGAGCCGTGAGACTCTGGAACTCTCTGGGAGAGGAAGTGGTGATGTCCAACTCACTTAATGAGTTCAAGAGAGGCCTTGACGCCTTTCTTGAGAACAATAAAATTACATCTTATGCTTAGTGATAGTTAATTAATCCAGGGATTTAATCTGACTGCCAGATTGGAGTCGGGAAGCGAATTTTTCCCCAATGATGTAAATTGGCCTATACCGCATGGTTTTTTTTTTTGCCTTCCCCTGGATCAACGCTGCGGAATAGCTGCAGTGCACAAGAAATAGGCTGAACTGGATGGACGCTTGTCTTTTTTCGGCCTTATAAACTATGTAACTATGTAACTATGCAGCCCCTTACCATAACACTCAGAGGATGCTTCATGGTGGGTACTGTACACTCTGGCAAGCAATCCTCTCCAGGTCGTTGTTGAACGTAGAGGACACTGTCGCTGCCAAAGATGGATATGCGTGTCTCATCGCTCCATAAAACATTTCTACATTGTTCAATGGTCCATTTAGAATGTTCTTTGGCCGCTGCAGATGTTTTTGATGCTGTCAGGCATTCAAAAATGGCTTTTTATGTGGTGTTCTGTCTCTTAACCCCGTGTTTACCAATCGTCGTCGAACCGTCCGACCGGACACTGTCACTCCAGTGTTGACAAGCTCCTTGTTGATGTCAACAGCAGTTGATTTCCTGTTATTTAGGGTGATTCTAACAATTCTTCTATCAGTCTGAGGAGTTGTAGCCTTCTTCCGTCCTCTTCCTGGTTTATTCTTTATCGAACCAGTCTCTAGAAACCGCTTCCACACTTTGAGAACGCTGGCCGGTGAGATCCCTTTTCCATTTCGTGCTGCAATTTCCCGGTAACTGTACCCTTCTTCTCTTAAAGTAACAGCCTTGGGCTCTCTTCTTAGGTGACCACTCCTGTCTAATACTGCTGGCCATTTGAAAAATCTGAAATTTAAACGAAAAAATTGTGAAAATCACTTAATATATCATTATATCACACTGTTAAATCGCAAATTGAATTAATTAATTATTTAATTAAATGGCAGCTTAATTTTTATTAGCTGGCTAATAGGGGTCTTCCCACGAACAAAAGTTTGTTTTAAAAAGTGTTTATGTATGACCGTGTACGGAACATACCACAGCTCCTGGGCAGGGAAGGAAGCCAATAAGCCAATGAGTATACAGATATTACAGCAGGGGATCGCAGAGGATTCCTTTTGTGAGGTAAAACATGGTTTAAAAACAGGCAGTGAAATGTTTTACCTCACAAAACCTCTGTGATCCTCTGCTGTAATATCTGTATTGTCTTTTGCTTCCTCCCCTGCCCAGGAGCTGTGGTATGTTCCCTACACGGTGAGACACAGACAATTTTTAAAATGAACTTTTGTTCGTGGGAAAACCCTTTTAATGCTGGACGTGAAATAAAAGTTAAGCAAATGTGTGTCAATCATAAAATTCAGAGACAGTATAACAGAATAAAAACATGGAATTGCTTACCTTTTGATGACAGACTGGCTTTAAAATATAAAAACCGCCTTTTAATCACACAATATCGATCTTAAATCACACTCAGGTGACGATAAACAAACATAGAATACATATCGCAGAAGAGGGCGTGTGTTCAAGTAAGTATGTCAGTGAAAACTTTCATTAAATATTGGTGATGGTGAAAAACTGCAGGTGTTGCCTCAATTTTGGCCACTGGTGTAGTTACAAGATTTCTGTAACGGGGTGGGTGGTAGAACCACTGTTCCGTGATCCGAGGAAGGACCGAAGGGGCGTGACTAGGGACCTCACCAAGTCCGACCTCGGATGCACAGCGAGGCGAGAGAAGGGAGGCAGGACCAGGTGCTTCTCTGGGACTGACCTCGGGTGGGTGGCAGCTGTCCTTCAAGGGACAGTAGGCAGGGTCAGCCAAGGATGGTAGATTGGCAGATACCTCTGGTATAGTGACTGGCACGCCAGACACACATGACCGGTGTACGGGCTGGTGCTGGTGGGCACAGCAGATAGACAGACAGGCAGGCATGCACAGCTGGTACACAGCCAAGCAGGTGCGGATGATAGACAGGCGGGCCAGCACGGATGATAGACAGGCAAGCGGGCACGGCTGATAGACAGGCAGGCGGGCATGGCTGATAGACAGGCAGGTGGGCACTGGAACCTGAGGGCTGGAGAGAGTGTTAGCACACAAACAACAACTTTGCACAGGCACCTCCATTATGGAGGAGGTGCCTTAAGTAGGGGCAGTACACCGGCCATTGGCCGGGGACTTTTAGGACGGCACGCGAGTCCCCTTTAAGAGGAAGGGAGCACTCGCTTGCCCTAAGTACAGAGACCGGGATCTACGCGCGGTGCGCCCACCCCAGGCAGACGCTACAATGAGCCCAGGGGAAGGAGCGGGGAACGCCGGACCGGAGCCGCGGTGGTGAGTAGATCGGCGTCTCTGCTGGGGGAGGGAGACAAGAGGCACAGGCGCCTGTGTTACAATTTCTTTGGAATAATGCCCAGTCTTTCTTTTTGAAAAAAATTTAGAACGAGAATAAATAGAAGTTAGGCAAAATTTCTGTCATCGCTTAATGGATGGTCTTACAGACACATTGACTTAGTAGGTTTTTGTGCTAGGATTGTACAGGAATGATCTGTTTCATTTATCTCAAATAGGTTTACATATATTTAATGTGGGGTTTTGAAATATCATTGAAAAGGCTGCTGTGGTTTATGGGGGGGCGCAATACCAGGCTACTGCCGCATGGTTTGTGGGGGATAATCACCCAGTTATTCAGGGGAAATCTGGTCATTTAAAATATTATACCTTTCAAGTACTGGAATTTTAGTTTAATTACACTGTTTTATAGCCAAATTGGTTCACAAATGACAACAGATGAACTTCACTAATTTTGTGGTGCTGAAAACGAGTGTGATGCTGAAATTTACTGATTGGCTCTACTTGATTGCATCACCTACTTTTATAAATGCTCTCTGTGTATGGTATACAGTTTTAGGATTTCTTAGCTTAGTTTCTTAGCATATTGACATGTTCCTGCATGTTTTTTCAGATATGTCTCTTTCTTGCATTAACAAAGCGGATCGTTTTTGCTACTCATGCGGAGAAATCACTTTTGCATTATGAACGTGAAACTTGACTACAATGATAAGAAAAAAACCTGGAGGTCTGGACTGAAACGTAAATTGATGTGCATGCAAAATGTAAATGCATGTTCACACAAGGCCATTAGATGGAGAAAAACCAAAGACAAGAAAAATACCCAAATAACTGGAAGTAAATGGATAGATCGCACAGTGCAAAAATAATAATAAATAATAAAGGGTATTTAGTTAACATAATTTTGATCAAAATAATGTAAAAGCTATCCCGCCACATCACGGCAACCATTATGGGACAGTCCTAACTATAATATTAAAAATGTATTATTATTTTTGCACTGTGCGATCTATCCATTTACTTCCAGTTATTTGGGTATTTTTCTTGTCTTTGGTTTTTCTCTGTCTAATGGCCTTGTGTGAACATGCATGTACATTTTGCATGCACATCAATTTACGTTTCAGTTCAGACCTCCAGGTTTCTTTGTAGTTCAGTGTGCTTTAGTGCATATAAAAGGGTGTGGCCGCCCTTTGTCTGAGCTGAGACGCTCATTCTGCCTCGGGTCTATGCTTATACTAGGGATTCAGTCTCTCTGCCTGTCACTTGACAAATGGTAAGGTTTTTAATATTAGAGTTAGGACTGTCCCATTAGGGTTGCCGTGACGTTGCGGGATAGCTTTTACATTATTTTGATCAAAATTATGTTAACTAAATACCCTTTATTATATATTATTTTTGCACTGTGCGATCTATCCATTTACTTCCAGTTATTTGGGTATTTTTCTTGTCTTTGGTTTTTCTAATGATAAGAAAAGCCTACAAAATGTATTTTGGCTCCAGAATAGGAGATCAGGACAAGAGTTGGGCTCCACACATATGCTGCAATAGATGTGCATCACATCTTACCCAGTGGCTGCATGGGAAGAGGCAATCTATTTCTTTTGCAGTCCCAATGATCTGGATAAACAACCTATCACACTACCAATTGCTATTTCTACATGGTGCCTCCCATTAGGAAAGGAGTTTCAAGGAAGAAGTAAACTTTACAGTATACACCTGCATTCCACCTGCAATACTCCCACTACCACATACAGAAGAACTGCTGGTTCCAAAAGTACCAGAAACATTTTCAGCTGAGTCAAGTGAGGAAAAAAAGGGCGCTTGGTATTATGAAGCATCTTCCTGTCATAACCCAGGCTTTCTGTCAGCAACCTCAACTGAACCACACCTTATAACACAAGGTGAACTAAACGATCTTGTTAGAGATTTGAATCTGCCCAAGAGTAAGGATGAGCTCTTAGGTTCCAGGCTAGAGCAGTGGAATCTTCTAGCGAGTGATGTTCTGATTTCTTTGTTCCGCGACTGTGATAAAGATCTTGTCCAATACTTCTTCATGAAGGGCGATCTTGTGGCATGCAACAACATCAACATGAACTGTGAACAACATTTGTGGCCTCTCTGTGGTGACTTAAAAGTGGTTGCCCTTCTTGCTTGGTCTCCAGGGTGGATATTCAAAGTACTGCTGCTTTCTGTGTGAGTGGGATAGTCATGCAAGAGGATATCAATACAATAAAAGACTGGACTCTCCAACATTCCCTTCAGTGAGGGAGTAAAAATGTCCTGCATCCAGCAATTGCTGACCAAAGAAGATTTTATTACCACCATTTCATACCAAGTTGGGCCAACTAAAGAACTTTGAAAAGGCAATGGATAAAAATGCAAAAGCATTCAAGAATCTCATTGATAAATGTCCAAGGTTGAGTAAGGCAAAGATAAAAAAAGGAATCTTTATTGGACCGCAGATTCGTAAGCTTCTATAAGGTGAGGAGTTCATCCATTTGATGCAGGCAAGGAAAAGGCTGCATGGGTAGCAATCGCATTAGTGATAACTAATTTTTGGAGAAACTCAAGAGCCGATAACTATGAAGAGTTGGTGGAAAATCTCCTCAAATTATATAAGGATCTTGGCTATAACATGTCCTTAAAGAGTAATTTCTTATATTCGCATCTCAACTATTTTCCACCAAACTTCGGAGCAGTGTGCGACGAGCATGGTGAGAGATTTTACTAAGATAATGTGGCTATGGAGAAAAGGAAATGGATTCCATCAATGCTTGCAGATTACTGTTGGACAATAGTAAGAGATGATCCGATGCAGGAGTACAAGAGACAAGGAAAAAAGAGTTGTCACTGAATGAGGACAACATTTTGTAGTGCAATTTCAGTAACTGTTTATAATTGGCAATAGTGTTTAGACATGTTTTAGTTATTTGAATTGTTGCTAAGTTTCCTCTAAATAAATATCAGAAAATTGACATAGCGAAATATTCTGCATCTTTATATTTGCAAAAATAATAATGTTTCAAAGTACTGAAACTTTTATGCATTAATTATATGTAGCAGTAAAAGGAAAACTCTTTGATATCATAGAAAGAAGAGCCAACTAAAATTTTCATTGTCAGATTTGAATTCAGGAGGCCAAAATCATTGGGAAATGGCTCATTTCTTAACTGAACCTGCAAGTTTTGAAAATATGTAGAACAGAGTAATTACTTTAACCCCTTCACCCTGGGCCATTTTCCATTTTTGTGCTTTTGTTGTTTGCTCCCCTTCTTCCCAGAGCCATAACTTTTTTATTTTTTGGTCAATATGGCCATATGAGGGTTTATTTTTTGCAGGACAAGTTGTACTTTTGAACGACACCATTGGTTTTATGATATTGTGTACGGGACAATGGGAAAAAAAATTTAAAGAGCGGTGAAATTGCAAAAAAAGTACAATTCCACAGTTGTTGTTTTTTTACCATGTTCACTAAATGCTAAAACTAACCTGCCATTAGGATTCTCCACGTCATTATGAGTTCATAGATACCAAAAATTTATAGGTTCGTTTTTATTTAAGTGGTGAAAAAAAAGTCGCCATTTTCCGAGACCCATAGCTTTTCTTTTTTTCAGGATCTGGGGCCTGGTGAGGGCTTATTTTTTGTGTGACATATTTATTGATTCCATTTTGGGGTAGATATGATGTTTTGATCGCCCATTATTGTATTTTATTGCAATGTTGCGGAGACCAAAAAACAGTAATTCTGGCATTTTGATTTTTTTTCTCATTACGCCGTTTATCGATCGGATTAATTCTTTTTATACACTGTGTTCCAAATTATTATGCAAATAATATTTTCTCAGATTTTCCCAAATTACCTATATGAATTGCAGTCATTGTAATTTTCCAGTCAAATAACTATTAGAGTACAATTGAAAGGTTTTTGTACAAACTGCCTATGATAACAGTATATTTTTAAAAAAATAAAAAACTCAAACTGCACTCAAAATGCATGTTCCAAATTATTATGCACAGCAGAGTTTTCAACCTTTTCATTTTAATAAAGAACAAAAAAATGGTCATTTTTGAAATTATAAGAATTAGCAGGTTATTCCAAACTGAAATCACACAGTTTTCAACTCAAAACTTTATTCTAGGTGATGTTACATTTGCACATAGGACCCCTTGTTCGAAAGGAGCTTCTGAACTCTCTCGTCCATTGAATTTGTCAGGTTTTGGATGGTTTCTGCTTTAATTGTTTTGCATGAGGACAGAATACCCTCCCAGAGCTGTTGCTTAGATGTGAACTGCCTCCCGCCATCATAGACACTCTTTTTGATGATGCTCCAGAGGTTCTCAATGGGGTTGAGGTCAGGGGAGCATGGGTGCCACACCGTAAGTTTGTCCCCTTTTATGCCCATAACAGCCAGAGATGCAGATGTGTTATGTGCAGCATGAGACGGGGCATTATCATGCATGAAATGATCTCGATGGTCCAGATGGATGGAGTGGAGGATGGCTGGTTAATGGACACCCCATGCAAACACGGCTACGATGCTAACAAGGAGGAGGTGGAGTAATGTTTTGGGCTGGAATCATGGGGAGAGAGATTGTCGGCCCTTTTAGGATCCCTGAAGGGGTAAAGATGAACTCCATAATGTATGTGGAGTTTCTCAAACAGCACTTCCTGCCATGGTTCAAGAAGAAGAACCGTGTATTCCACAGCAAGATCATTTTTATGCATGATAATGCACCATCTCATGCTGCACATAAAACATCTGCATCTCTGGCTGATATGGGCATAAAAGGGGACAAACTTATGGTGTGACCCCCATGCTCCCCTGACCTCTACCCCATTCAGAACCTCTGGAGCATCATCAAAAGGAGTGTCTATGATGGCGGGAGGCAGTTCACATCTAAGCAACAGCTCTGGGAGGGTATTCTGTCCTCATGCAAAACAATTGAGGCAGAAACCATCCAAAACCTGACAAATTCAATGGACGAGAGAGTTCAGAAGCTCCTTTCGAACAAGGGGTCCTATGTGAAAATGTAACATCACCTAGAATAAAGTTTTGAGTTGAAAACTGTTTGATTTCAGTTTCTAATAACCTGCTAATGCTTATAATTTCAAAAATGACAATTTTTTTGGTCTTTATTAAAATGAAAAGGTTGATCGAAAAGTTTGGGGGATCTAAGAGTGTGGCAACCCAGTAGTCAGGATTACTTTGAATTCTGACAATATGAGGGTCATGTTGCAGGTAGTGCAGCAAGAAGGCACTTATGTGTCTTGCACATCTCGGAGCCCCAAAATTATTTTCCGGGCTAGATGCAGCTAAAAATTATTATTAATTTTAAATCTGGTGGAGCTTAGTATAGATGGCCTAATAGAATCAGTGCTGCACACTGCTACAAAGCCCAAATTATTTTCCAGCCAAGGTACAGATAAACATGATTAGTAATTTTAAATCTGGTGGAGCTTAGTATAGATGGCCTAATAGAATCAGTACTGCACACTGCTACAAAGCCCAAATTATTTTCCAGCCAAGATACAGATAAACATGATTAGTAATTTTAAATCTGGTGGAGCTTATTGTAGATGGCCTAATAGAATCAGTGCTGCACACTGCTACAAAGCCCAAATTATTTTCCAGCCAAGATACAGATAAACATGATTAGTAATTTGAAAGCTTAAAACGGTTGGTGAGGTGATTTTAACCAATCATCAAGCTTTTACTCTCCCCAGGATGACACAGGGGTAGAAAAGTCGTTTCGGATCCATGATTTGTTCATCTTTATGAACGTGAGTCTGTCTACATTATCAGTGGAGAGCCGCGTGCGCTTATCTGTCAGCACACCACCAGCAGCGCTGAACACACGTTCAGACAGAACGCTGGCTGCGGGGCATGACAAGATCTCCAAGGTGTAAGTGGCTAGCTCCGGCCATTTATCCAGATTGGAAGCCCAAAAAGAGCAAGGGTCCAGTGACACAGTCATGGCTTCAATGTTTACTTGGAGATACTCCTGTACCATCGTCTCTAAGCGTTGACTATGTGTCAGACTTCTTGTCTCCTGTGGCCTTGCAAAGGATGGGCTAAAAAAGTGGTGAAATGATCCCGCAAAATTGATGTTACCAGCAGATACTGTGGTTCTGTTATGGTTTGAGTGCTGAACACTCGACGGTCCCACGGTTGGCAAGTTGGAACTGTGAGATTCACTACGTGCACCACTGGTGTTTTGTGGAAAAGCACATGTAAGATTCTGCAACAGTCTCTGCTGATACTCCTGCATGCGTGCATCCCTTTCTATGGCAGGAATAATTTCTGCAAATTTACTTTTGTACCGGGGATCTAACAGTGTGGCAACCCAGTAGTCAGGATTATTTCTAATTCTCACAATTCGAGGGTCATGTTGCAGGTAGTGCAGCAAGAAGGCACTCATGTGTGTGGCGCATCCAGGAGCACCAAGTCCCTGTTGTGTTGGTGGCGAGGTAACAATCATGCTTCCTTCCTCTGTCCTCTCCCCCCAACCTCGCACAACAGAAATGTGATCAAGGTCTCCCTCATCTGATGAGTCTTCCATCAGTTCGTCCTCCACTTCTTCCTGGGCTCCTGCACCTTCCTCACTAGTTTGGCTGCTACCATGCGCCCTGGTAAAACCATCTCCCCCACCCTCACATGCCTGCCGCCTTGGTGCTGCCGACCGTCTGGACCTTGCAGATGTTAGCCCTTCCGCATACAACTCCTCCTCCTCTACTTCCTCCACCTCCTCTTGTGCCACCACCTGACTCCGAATTCTGTTTAACATGTGCTCCAGCATGTAAATCACCGGAATAGTCATGCTGATAATGGCATCGTCAGCACTAAACATCTTCGACGCCATTTCAAAACTGTGTAGAAGGGTGCATAGGTTCCTGATCTGAGACCACTCCTCCAGCGTGATTTGCCCCACCTCTGGATCTCGTTGGCGCAGGCTATACGTCAGAACGTATTGCACCAGGGCTTGTCGGTGCTGCCACAGTCGCTGCAACATGTGCAGAGTTGAATTCCACCGGGTAGGCACATCGCATTTTAGCCGGTGAAGTGGCAGGCCCAACGACTTCTGTAGAGATGTAAGTCGCTGAGCAGCGGGATGCGAACGGCGGAAGTGAGCACACAGCGACCGTGCCCTCTGCAGAAGGCCATCTAGTCCGGGATAGTGAGCTAAAAATTGCTGGACAACCAGGTTCAACACGTGAGCCATACAAGGTACGTGTGTGACATTGCCCCGGCGAAGGGCCGCACCCAGGTTTGCAGCATTGTCGCACACGGCCTTCCCTGGTTTCAGGTCCAGTGGAGACAACCATTCATGAAATTGGTTCTCCAGAGCTGACCACAACTCCTCAGCTGTGTGACTCACATTTCCCAGACATTTCAAAGTAAAAACCGCCTGATGACGTTGAGCCCTACTGCCAGCATAGTAAGGAGGTGTGCAGGATCCCTTCTGCACAGTTAGAAAGCTTGTGGCATGACCAGACAGGCTTTGGGTGCAGGTGGAAGACTGAGAGGAGGTTGAGGAGGCAGAAGCAGTGGAGGGACTTTGAGATAAAGAGGATTGACGCACAACTCGTGGGGACGGCAAGACTTGGACAGCAGCCCCTTGTCCTGCTGTCACCATAGTTACCCAGTGCCCAGTCAGCGACATGTAACGCCCCTGTCCATGCCTACTCGTCCAAGTGTCTGTGGTAAAATGCACCCTGTCACACACAGAGTTTCTCAAAGAAGCAGTGATGTTGTGTGCGACATGCTGGTGGAGCGCAGGCACACCTTTCTTTGAGAAGTAGTGCCGACTGGGCAGCATTTCTGTAGCCAAGAGCTTGCAGATGGTGAAATTCAACCTCTTAGCTTTCTCATGGCTAGGAGGAAATGGTCTTTTACTTGTCCACATCTGAGGGACCGAGGGCTGGCTATTGTGCTTAGACGGGGTTGATAAGGGTGTCCCAGGCAAACTGCCGGTCTGTGAGGAAGATGCAGGCGGACATGTTAGGTTGCCTTGATCCAAAGGTGGTGCTATCGATGTCGGACAGCGCTCAACAACAGCTGGTGTTACCACCTCCAAAGAAAATGATGACCTGCCAATCACGCTGGCTGTTGCAGGTAAAGAGGTGGCAGGTCTGCGCCCCAAAACAGGTGTGACTGCAGTCCCCCCAGTCACAGAGGATGAAGAGGCCGCGGATGCACAAGATATGGCAGACGGTGGTTGGCCCGGCCGGCTAGGCAGCATTGTAGCACAGTGAGCTTCCCACTGCAACTTATGCTTCATGTCCATGTGCCGGTTCATGCATGAAGTACTCAAACTATGTATTTTTTGGTCTCTACTTAGCTTTTGCTGACAAATGTTACAGATAACACGAGTTGGGTCATCTTTATCGATCTGAAAAAATGCCCAGGCTATGCAAGGCTTAGCACCTATGCGACCTGAAGAGCCACCACGACTTGTGGTGAGAGGCAGAGTTGTGTTTGAGGATGCAGTTGTTGACGCGCTTCCAGTACTACGTCTCTGTCCAGGAAGGCGCAACCTGACCTCGTCGTCACTAGCATCCTCCTCCACCTCCTCTGCTGACCTCATCTCTTGGCTGACTGTGGGTTGACAGTAAGTGGGATCTCCAACCTCATCATCATCACCCTGTGCGTTATCACACCCATCGTCCTCAGAGCCAACCTGTTCCTGCCCTGACAAAAAACTAAAGTTGTCGCTCCAATCAGGTATTTGAGTCTCATCATCGTCTTCCTCATTGTCTCCACCAACAGGAGTTACAGTTTGGGAATGAGGGTCTACATTATGGTCAGAACCTTCTGCGTCTGGTCTTGGATCTGACTCATAAAGATTCTGGGCATCAGTGCAGATCATTTCCTCGTCTGGATTCACAGAAGCGCTGGAGTCGACCTCTGATTCCCAGGCTATAGTATGAGTAAACAGCTCTGCAGACTCAACCATCTGTTCTATCTCATACTCAGACGGGCAGCTGGAGATTTGGGAGCTGTGAGGAAGCAAGTGCGATTGGGGTGACACCTTTGAGGAACTGGAGTATTTGTGATGTTGAAGTTGATGTGGAGGAGAGCCCACTTAAAGGAACACTTGATATCCGTTGAAGCACCTACTGTTTTTGTGCCTCATCTGGAATTTGTAGCGATTGGCGTGGCCGTAAGTAAGGGATCTTATCACATTGTCCGCTAAAAGAAGTAGACATTTTAGTTTGGCTGGAAGATGGTCTTTCTTCTGCAGATGTTACTGTTGCTTTAACACCTAACCCATGGACACAACCTTTTTTCCCCTTCCCAACACGCCTATTCCCCTTTCCACCAGCAGCAGGCCTTTTTCCACTCATTTTGGTGGTTAACTAATTCACAACTCTGGAGTTGTTTGCACAAAAAAACAATGGATGGGAACCGAGCAGAGCTGAGTGGCCAAACTGTGGTATTAGGCCAAAACTATTGGCTGGGTTAGATGCAGAAAAAAATTATATTCAATTTGCAACCTGATGGAGGTCAGTATAGATGGACTAATAGAACACGTCCCACACACAGCTAGAAGCCCAAATATTTTTTCAGAGGTAGATGCAGAAAAAAATTGTATTCAGTTTGCAACCTGATGGAGGTCACTATAGATGGACTAATAGAGAAAGTCCCACACACTGCTAGAAGGCCAAATATTTTTTCAGAGCTAGATACAGACAAAAAATTATTTTGAATTTGCAACCTGATGGAGGTCAGTATAGGTGGACTAATAGAACAAGTCCCACACACTGCTAGAAGGCCAAATATTTTTTCAGAGCTAGATGCAGAAAAAAATTATATTCAGTTTGCAACCTGATGGAGGTCAGTATAGATGGACTAATAGAACAAGTCCCACACACAGCTAGAAGCCCAAATATTTTTTCAGAGGTAGATGCAGAAAAAAATTATATTCAGTTTGCAACCTGATGGAGGTCAGTATAGATGAACTAATAGAACAAGTCCCACACACAGCTAGAAGCCCAAATATTTTTTCAGAGGTAGATGCAGAAAAAAAATATATTCAGTTTGCAACCTGATGAAGGTCAGTATAGATGGACTAATGGAGAAAGTCCCACACACTGCTAGAAGGCCAAATATTTTTTCAGAGCTAGATGCAGACAAAAAATTATTTTTAATTTGCAACCTGATAGAGGTCAGTATAGATGGACTAATAGAGAAAGTCCCACACACTGCTAGAAGGCCAAATATTTTTTCAGAGCTAGATACAGACAAAAAATTATTTTGAATTTGCAACCTGATGGAGGTCAGTATAGGTGGACTAATAGAACAAGTCCCACACACTGCTAGAAGGCCAAATATTTTTTCAGAGCTAGATGCAGAAAAAAATTATATTCAGTTTGCAACCTGATGGAGGTCAGTATAGATGGACTAATAGAACAAGTCCCACACACAGCTAGAAGCCCAAATATTTTTTCAGAGGTAGATGCAGAAAAAAATTATATTCAGTTTGCAACCTGATGGAGGTCAGTATAGATGGACTAATAGAACAAGTCCCACACACAGCTAGAAGCCCAAATATTTTTTCAGAGGTAGATGCAGAAAAAAAATATATGCAGTTTGCAACCTGATGGAGGTCAGTATAGATGGACTAATGGAGAAAGTCCCACACACTGCTAGAAGGCCAAATATTTTTTCAGAGCTAGATGCAGACAAAAAATTATTTTTAATTTGCAACCTGATGGAGGTCAGTATAGATGGACTAATAGAGAAAGTCCCACACACTGCTAGAAGGCCAAATATTTTTTCAGAGCTAGATGCAGAAAAAAATTATATTCAGTTTGCAACCTGATGGAGGTCAGTATAGATGGACTAATAGAACAAGTCCCACACACAGCTAGAAGCCCAAATATTTTTTCAGAGCTAGATGCAGAAAAAAATTATATTCAATTTGCAACCTGATGGAGGTCAGTATAGATGGACTAATAGAATGATGCTATGCCCAAAAGATTTTACTTCACTAGGTGCAGTAAAAAAATTGGTATTTTATACACAGGTGGTATATCTTGCAACACAGATAGGCTACTCCACTGACTAACACACTCTGCAATAGGCCAAAAAGGATTAGCTTTGCTAGATTCAGCCAAATGCTGTGAAAAAAACTTGCACAGCACTGGCACAGACCTGCCTGGCAAAAACTGATAGGAACTGATGTAACCTAGTCCTGAAAAGGACTGCAATTACAATTAGTCTTTACTCCCACAACCTATCTATTTAAGAGCACAGACCTGCCTGATAAAAGTCGTAGGAAATGCTGTAACCTAGTCCTTAAAAGGACTGCAATCACAACTATTCCCTACTCCCAAGCTATCTGTAGATTTGTGCGAAAATTGGCTTGAAATTAACAAGGTATAGCGCACACAGCAACAGCGGTGCTGTCTAACACGCAGCTGCAGCAGTGAGAAAATGGTGGCGACGGGGAAAATGGCTTGGTCCTATAGGGCAAGGACATGGGACATACACTGCCAATGACACATGCCCTTGCTTGTGTGAAAAAAAGCACTTCGCTCCGTGTGTGCGCTGCTGATAGGCTGACAGATTGCACCTCCCCACTGCAAATGCGGGAAAGAGAAAAAAAAATGGAGATCTTCATTATTCCTGCAGAGATCCATCCCCTGCCCCTCCCCCCACCCCGCTGTACACTCAAACTGCGTATTAACATTAATTTTCATCATTACTGAGAAAAAATCCAGTTATGATTTTGGTGCACAAACAGTTATCGAACATAACCTCGAACAGCCGAATTTTTCTCAAATCGTTCGTGTTCGCCGAACGGCTCGAACACCGCCCAAAACAGCTCGAATTTGAGATTGGCGAACAGTTCGAGTCGAACAACGCTCATCTCTACTAGTGACGTCCTTTTGCCGCGCCATGTTAAATTCCTCTGTCAGAGATTGACAGCTGCATTTAACATCTTAACAGCTGCCGGTGGATCGTGATTCCTCCTGCGGCTGTTAGGGGACATGACAGCTGATCAGATCACCAGAAAGTTGCGTGCTCATGGCGCTGAAGGGAGAGACACTACATGTGCTGTACGTGTACGGCACATAATAATTTAGTGGCCTCGACCGGAGTGTAGGAACGCCACTCAACCATATCAAGAAGTACCAAAGCTATACAGAAGTGATTGAGCAACAAAAAAGTAATTATTCCACAAAACCATATCAAAGTCAAGATCCCATTCCTATTTAGAATCTGTAATATTATATAGAAATTTTAATATACAGTCATCATCTATGCAACCTAGAACCAATCTGATTGGTAAAATGTGTGAAAGTCGCTCACAAAATGTGTGCAAAGCTGGTAAAACATAGTTTAATAAACTTAAAGATAATAATAATAATAATAAAGTGCATATGGTATCACTGTAGGGCAGACACAATGTCTAATGGATTCAAGTGCTCTGGTAATCCCTGACCTCCAACATCCAGTAAAAAGGCAGTTACATTGAATAAAAATAATTACCAGCAGATATAAACCAATTAGTAATAATTTATTACACACAAAAATAAATACAATCAGAAATATGAAACCTAAATAAAAGTTACCATGGAGCCCTCGTGGAAGAAATATAGCATGCAAATGTCAGTAATTCCAATACACAGCACTTGGAATTAGTGTGTGATCGACCCTTATATTAAAGATATCTGATAATTGCAAAAAAAAAGCTTTTTATGTTCCGATTTCAGTGTGTTTTGTGTGACACCACTTTATATATTTGGATAAATGCCCAAGAATATATCCATGAAGAATATTACAAATAAAATGATGTTCAAATGGCCATGTGTGGATGTAGGAGTCTCTCACCACTCTCCTCGATGTAACATCTGTATTAGATCAAAAATGAACCCAGTGCTCCTGCTGTCCAGGTCCCAGCAATACAGCTGGAGTGGCTTATGATTCAGCTGGGTTGTATCGATATAGGCACCTCAATGGTTATGAGGTAGCTGTCTCCCACCGTACTTGATGGTTGTACTTCATAATCCACGGTGTGTTGGCTGCCGTCCTGCTGTCTGTTTGACAATGAGAAGATAGACGTGGAGCCTAATCTTACATCACACGTGTTCTCCTTTATGCATCATGACAAAGTTGGTATACAAACATGTAACATATTGACACTCAAAAGTATTTCAGCCGGGCATATGCTCAGAAAGAGGGTAGTGTAAGTGCAAATATATCCTGGAAATCAATGGCGTCGTATAAGTCACAAGATGCGTTTCAAAACCACCCAGGTTCCTTTCTCAATACTGAGTTGCTTTCCTGTGTAACTCCATTTTAACTCCAAATAAGGATCGTAGCAAAATATGAAGTGGATCAGTAGCAAATTGAGGTTGAAAGCTGAATAGCGTTCCAATGACCGTGTGGAGCCTATGGAGTGGATGTATATAATATATGTCACCACAAAGCATAAAAATAAGAAATAGGAGGTATAATGCACTAAAACAATATACAAAATAATATAATACAATATGTCATTAAAATATTATAAATATATATAAAAAATAAAAAAAGACTAAATTAATATGTAACACAATAAAATATGGATAAACATACAGTAGGTATATGTAGTATCCTTGCAAGAGAAAAAAGAGTAGCACTCACCGGCAAATGTAAAAAACACTCTTTATTCTTGATCCATGGTAAAAACAGACGGGCAGGGGAGCATGTGATGCACTGTTAGGACGACGGACGTTTCGCGCTCCGGCGCTTCAACGGGTCCTGTGTTTCTGCTCTTAGACTGGATAGGTATACGTAGGACAGTTAGTTCCATTAGACAGGAGTATACACCTCACTACAGGACTACAGGAGTATAGGTAAACTTTTAGGAATGTTGTGTCATTTGCATAACACTTTTTTAAAACTATTTTCCCTTATATTACATACTGTGTATACAAGGATAGAGTTTATGTGTTATGAAAGTTAATAGATGACTCCCTGGGTTGTGAGGGTCTATGGATAATTGGTCAGGTGGTACCTCTGTTGGGGCTTGGGGTAATGGGACTAGCTTCTCATGCAGATAGAGGTAAATAGCGATTGGACGTTTTCCATCTATACATCCTCCTCCTACAATGTTTTTTTCACCCTTCCATTGACATAACAACATTATTACTAGACACATAAACTCTATCTTTGTATATACAGTATGTAATTTCAAAAAGAAAAGAGTATATTAAAAAAGTGATACAACATTCCTAAAAGTCTACCTATAATCCTGTATATTTTTTTAATTCATTTAATTCTGCTTTTTTACTAGGACTGTTAGTCTGGAAAAAATAGGGATTCACACTATATTTTTTCTGAGTCCTACAAATATGTCTCTGAATTAGGCTCTTGGAAGTACTGCATACCCACCAGCAGAGTCTCTTTTGATAGGCACAATGCATAGTGAATGGATAAACATCCATTTTACATACATATATTACTTTCATATAAATTATTTTTTAAAGTCTATTAATTCATTTTCATTTTTTTAAGTATTTTTATACATACGGTACATATGTATATACTTATGTATATGTTTTCCCTCCTTAAGCATATATGCATTTTTATCCTTTATTTAATAATGTTTGTATACATTTTTATATATTGTATTATACCCCATAAATTAAGGTCTCTCTGTATCCCAAAAAGCCTTTTCTGCTGTCTATTCTGAGTAATAATCTATGTGGGCACAATCTGCAGCTCTAAATTTTTTCCTGCGGTCCCTAATCAGCTAACCTGACGAAGGGGAACCGAGATTTCTCTAAAACGCGTAGGTTTATGGACGCTGCAGGACTCCGTACCTAGCATTAGTGATGTCACACACAGCATTCACCCTCGTGGTTACCGGGGACATTACCGGCTGGAGCGCCCTGGTCTCATCAACTTCTGCGAAGATTTTCAGCGTCACGTTGCACACTACCCACATCCAGCCATCCCAGGGCTTTGGATCCTTACAGCGGATAAACGTGCACTCAAGAGAGCACATAGGTAGAAGGAGAGCTCCTACCCTCCAGGAGGTGATTGGAGACCACCATAAAGAGGAACCAATGTCTGCGACCTATATGTCTACCTGACACCCCTTATACAGTTTAGGGCGATAGTATCAATCCTTTATCTAGTAGCTATTCTCCCTTACCAGTTTTCACACAGGACCCGCTGATCTATCAGCAGCTTTCACCAATACCCCCCACCTTCCCCTTTTTTGGGCCCTTGTGTTTTTTAACCTAATTTCTTTCTAGATTCAGCTCCCAACATTTGTGATAGATAATTTCCTCCTATATATAGAAATAGGCTTTTGAATTGCTGTTTTGAAATGATTGGAAAGTGCATGTTTAACGAAAAATGTTTTATATTATTCATTTGTTCTGTCTCCTTTTTGAAGAGGGCTCAGTGTCCTGCTAATATATTGTTTTGAACATGGGCCCTGAATTAAATATACAGTATAACTTCTTCACTTTCACATGTTAACACGCACTCAACAAAAAAATGCAAGTGTATTGTCGCTTTAATGTAGCGGTAGCTCGCACATCCTACTGCTGTGTATTGGAATCACTGATATTCGTATTTTTTATCTTGATTATCAATATTTCTTTCACGGGACCCCATGATATCATATTACTGACTGTATTTATTTTTTATGTGTAATAAATTATTACTAATAGGGGGATTTATATGTGCTGGTAGTTATTTTTATTTAATAAATTTAAGGCTGTAATTGCTACAACACGTGGTTCCACCATGTAATAATCTGTAGGGTTTGCAGACATATAATGAATATGAACATTTTGGAGACTATTGCCTTGTAGTATAAAATGCTAGAACACATTAGTGTAATTTGTGGGGTTGATACTTTTAAAAGCCATTAGATGTCTTGTTATATATTAGATAACTGTTTGGGTTTATTGTTCTGGAAATCCTGAACACAGGTTTACAGAGGAACACACACAAGTATCTCACCAGCGCACACGGAGAAGAGCATTGTATCCAGAACATGGGGAGAACATGCAGACCTCCTAAACTTTTCTATAGCACTCAAAGCCTTGAATTAGTTTTTTTCTAGGCTTCAGGGTGTTCAGCACATGTATAAATATACAATACAATGTAGTCTACTATATATACAGGGAAATGCTGTGTCTGCACACACAGGAAGACAAACAAACTGCATGAATAAACCTAATTTCATAGTATAGTATGTGTATAAACACAAACCTCCATGCTGCCATTACATTGTATGACTAAACAACTATCTGATAACAATCAATGGCAGCTTGATGGGGACTCTAGTTGTGACGCTCACAGCCCTCCCTGGGAAATGGGGGTACTCGGAGCCGGGTCAGATGTTGGGGAGGCAGTCGTGGCCTGGACCCGTTCCGTGCCCAGGGCCGTCACATTAAAAGTAATGGGCTATCAGGGTTGAGTGGTATTTATCGACTACGCCACCTGTGGTGTCTGGTGATGCGCCACCAGCGCTGCTAGCAGTCCTCTGAGGCTGGATGTTGTGGCAGCAGGCGATGGTATAACTCCCCACAGGCGGAGCTGGGCCTCAGGGCAGAAGAGCGGATGGAGGAGGTAGTAGTAGTGAGGAAGTTCTCGTGCTGTGCGGTGCGGTGTAATAATAAGAGTCCGGAGGCCTTAGGGATAGTCTTCCACATCTTTACTCATGGTTTTGGTAAGCAGCGGCAAGGCTTCTCCCTGCTCCTCACGGTGCTCTGTGGCCACCAGAGACGAGGGCTCAGCGCACCCAGGATATTCAGGCACTTCGATCAGGACCCTCTGAGTGTTCTTAAACTGTCCCTTTCGACCTCTCCTGTCCGTGTACGTGCAAAGGCTGGGTCTCCTCTGGACTATGCACAGATATAGGGTAAGGCGGCAATTCCGTTCCGCCCGTCACCCGACGGGATCCACTGTAGCCTACCGGGCTTCTCTGACAGAGACGTGAAGTGGCAAAGTCAGATATCGGGGGCCGGTACCCCTCTTGCAGCAGGAGTCCCTCTGGCCAGGCCAGAATGGAGAGTACAGGTGGCGTACGCCGCTCCGTCCGTGCTCCCTGGGATCCTTTTGCTTGTGGAGCTGTCACTATAGCTCCCGACCTTCTTAAGCAAGGGAACTTGACCGGGGTAGAGACACTGTTAACTCATACCCGCTCCTTGTGTCAAGGTCAGAGCACGAGGACCGTGCATCTTCAGCACACTGCAGGCTCCTACACAAGGCCGCTGCCAGCTGTGAAGATCACAATCAAAGAACTAAGAATCAAGAACGGAACCAAGAACCTTGTGTTCAAGATGGCTGGCTATTAGATATCAAATTATGTGTGTAAACTAAAACTGTGTTCTACCCTTCACCCACTACATGGTTCCCCTAACTTTTGGTTCCCCTCACTTGTGATCCTGCTGAGGCAGCACTATGGTGTATACTTGCCTCCCATAGGTCAGGAGTGTGTAGTGTTGAATGTAGATTCAGGGTCCTGACCAGTGCACCTTCCTTACCTGGGTGAGGAGACACTACACCTGCTGACAGGCTGCAGTATCCCCCCTTGTGGCAACCGAACCCTCAGGGGCGCCACATAGTGCTAAGGCATAAATGTGACCTTGGATGAATAAATCCTTCACATTTGTGCATATTGTAGTTCTGCATTTCTCTGAAGCGTGGATTCTGATTTAGTAGCCCAGACATTGTTCTACTTTCCACTGTACTTTAGTTTAAGGATACAGTGAAGTGATAGCAGAACTGGTGGGGTTAGGTGGACTTGGTGGCTATGTAGGGCACCACTGAGATATTGGGCAATGTATGGACCAAAGAGAGAAAATAAAACAATTCTGTTGATTTTCTAATTGGATGCTATACTCTATAGATATACTCTAAGGCCACGGCCCCACTATCAGTATTTGGTCAGTATTCGGTCATTATTTTTTCTCAGGAGTGGGAGCCAAAATCAGGAGTGGGTGATAAATGCATAATTGGTGACTTGTTTCTATTATACTTTCCCTCTGATTGTTCCTCACCTGGTTTTGGCTCTCATTCCTGAGAAAAAATACTGACCGAATACTGACCAAATACTGCTAGTGGGGCCGTGGCCTTAGAGACAATTACATGGCACTCACCCGAGTTGAATCCATTGCTTCTTTATTTCTTCACAATAGGTACTCACAAAGGCCGAACCACCACAAATGCAGTCATGGACATGGTCATCATAGTCATCTGCACCGGGCTACATCCACTTTGGCCACATGCTGTGGTGGTTTCTACCTTTTAAATACGTGTTATATATTTTATGATGAGATATAGAATCTATTCATTCTTGGTGAGTGATTCAGTGTATGTGCCATAAAAGAAGAAGTCTCATCTATATTTTTATTCCATAATCCATCAACCCATCCTAATTATGTATGTAAGGGCGCAGACAGACGGACGTATTTCTCATGCGCGAATCACATTGGAAGCCTCGGACAGGCCGTCGGCTCTCCTGAGCGTGACAGCTGCATAGAAATACATCACGCTGTCACGCTCAGGTCAGGAGAGGTGCCGGCCAGTCCGTGCACTGTGATGCCATCCTCACACGAGAAAATACAGCCGTCTGTCTGCCCCCTAATGGTGTATAACTGGTGTGTTATATAGTTAACAAATAATGCAATGTGACTTCCATTTTGACATTCCATTTGTCTGTTTTGTTTTTAGAAAAGACAAATATTATTCATGGGCAGAAAAGTATCCATCACAGAACTTATCCAAACAGAAGAAAGAGGAGTCCACTGTTATGAGGTCCATCTGGGTAGAGTTAAAATACCTACTAATCTCCATCTTCCCTAGTTTCCTACACCGCTCTGGTCTCCTTTTTTCTCACGTGACCTGAAATCAGACCAGCCAGCTCACAAACAGATTTATGTCTGGACAGAAAATCACTTACTCAGTGAAAGTGTATGGAGACTTGTTCTTAGTTTCCTAGTTTTACACTGGGAAAACAACGACTGTGTGCTCCGGCAAAACTGCAGAGTGGTTACATGGCACAAAAGAGGATCGGATCAGAGCTGGAAACTGGAGAAGATGGCGATCGATAAGTATTTTAACTTCATCCAAATGGACTCCAGTCAATGGAATCCCTCTGCTTCTGTTTGGATTCATGATGCAATGGAAACTATTGTGCTCATGAATTCTGTTTGACTTTTTTAAAAACGAAACAGACAAACGGAAAGTCAGAACACATGTCAGAACACATTATTACTTTACTGTATGATTCTGAAATTGCTCTTTATTACATAGTAATTTATTATACAGTGTTGTGTAAAAGTTTTAGCCAAGTATAGAAATAATGCTGCAAAGTATGAATCCTTTCAAAACTAGAGGTTTTAATAGGTTGTTTGTATGATTTTAAAAAAAAGCAAACTAAATGAACAAAAGAGAAATGTAAATCACCCTTTACTCTCAATACAGCAACTAAGCATCAATCCTTCTAGGTACATGTACAGTGTTAGGCTGTGTGCCCACTATGCGTTTTTTAAGCGTTACCGCAGAGGCAATTCCGCTGCAGAAATGCTTACAAAACGCATGGTAGAAGGTCTGCCATGTTCCGCAATGATAATCCTCATGTGCTGTGCACATGCTGCGGAAATTTCAGTTGTGGATTATCATTGCGGAAAAATCCGCAGCACTACCAATTATTTTGCGGAATCGCGACTTTTTCGCCGCCATTGACTTGCATTGGACCGCATGTCATCCGCATCACTGCATCTGCCAATGCTGATAACATGCGTTTCAATGTGCGGACGGTACCCGAGTTTGGAGAAGAGGAGACTCTCCTCCAGACTCGGGTACCACAGTACCTGTAAAGGAAAAGGAATAAAATAAAAAATATACATTATACTTACCTTCTGTTGGCCCCCGGTGTCTTTGTCCTGGCTTGCCGGCAGCTCGCGGTAGACTAAAGGACCTGCGGTGACGTTATTTAGTCATGTGATGGGTCACGCGACCGCTGAAGTCTGCGGTCGCGTGACCCATTACATGACTAAATAACGTCATGACAGGTCCTTTTAGTCTACCACAAGCTGCCAGCAAGCCAGGACAAGGACACCGGGGGCCATCAGAAGGTAAGTATAATATTTATTTTTTATTTTTTACCATTGTTTCGGTCACACTATATAAATCCATGCCGTTTGCATGGATTTATATAGTGTGACCAAGTTGTCAAGCACTTTCCAAGTGATGCTAAAATCGCTTTGAAAGCATTTGACAACCCGCATGCAGAAATGCTTGTGAAGAACGCTTCACTTCCGCTTGTCCCTGGCAGGAAAAACGCATGTACAATCCGCATGTACAATCCGCATGTACAATCCGCATGCGTTTTTTCTGCCAGGGAGATGCAGAAACGCTCAGTAAAAATCCAGAGCATTTCTGCATCGTGGGCACATAGCCTTAGAAGAAACTCAGTAGGGAGATTGTTCCAAACATCTTGAGACGTTCTGTGGATGTAGGCTTGCACAAATCATTATGTCTCTTCATGTAATCACAGACAGATTCAATGATAATGAGATCAGAGCTGTAGGGACCATATCATCACTTCTAGGACTCCTTGTTCTTCTTTACAGTAAAGATAGATCTAAGGGTATGTGTACATGGTCAGGAAACGCTGCGGATTGGACGCAACCCACATTACAAGGTTAGCACTGCAGCCTTGCAGCGCTGGGGTCCTGGGTTCAAATCCCACCAAGGACAACATCTGCAAGGATTTTGTATGTTCTCACTGTGTTTGCATGGGTTTCCTCCAGGTTCTCCGGTTTCCTCCCACATTCCAAGGACATTCTGATAGGGAATTCAGATTGTGAGCCCCAATGGGGACAGTGCCGATAATGTCTGTAAAGCGCTGTGGAATTAATGGTGCTATATAAGTAAGTAAAATAAATAAATAAATAAATTACTAGCAAAGTGGATGGGATTTCAAGAAATCCCATGCCCACTATGCGTCTTCGTGCACCTGCGGCTCACCCGCGGACACGGAAATGCGGCGCGTCTTTCCACACCGCAGAATATCAATTTCTTTTGCGAAGTCGCTAGTCTCCGCAAGAGAAATTAGATGAGTGCAATGTATTGATTGTGGTGAATCCACATGGTTCAATGAACAAATGCGGAATCACCTGCGTGCAGCACTTTGGACGCAGCATAAGTATACTGCGTACAAAGCGCTGACAGTATGGATAGGGTGCATATACCCTAAATAACAAAGAGTCCTTGAAGTGGTGATATAGCCCTACAAACATAGTGCTCAGCGTAAATGAGTACACCCCAACAGATTTGTCAGAAATCCTTTAGTTTCCTTTCAGAATCAACATTTTCTATAGAATAATATACTACAAAATACTCCCACAAATGTGGGCCACTGACTGCAAAGAACATTTGTTATTTTGCACACGCAAAAAAGTAATTTTCCTAACAAATTTATTCAAGACTATCCTGGAAAAATGAGTCCACCCCAATAAAAGTGTTAGGAGCAAAGCTAAATTTTAGACTATAAAATTATAATTTACAAGAATTTAACCACAGGTAAGTCTAATTATTCATTAAACAGATGCCCAGCATACAGTTGACTATAGAAGGGTCTTACGTAAAAAAGAAAACCCTTTCCCATTTCATGCTGTTACCAATGGCACCAGATGGAAGAGATATGTCACAAGACCTAAAAAAAGGAATTCATTTATTTGCATAAGAATGATGAAATCTACAAGAAGATCAGCAAAGCTTTACTTATCAGTAAGAGTACTGTAGTATACAATACGGCATACACTGCAGAGGAACGGCATGCATGGGTGTCGTCCACGAAAGAAGTCTCTTCCACAATTTGCCCAAGGCCAAGATGAAAAAATATGAAGACTACTGGGATTCTATACTCTGTAGTGATGAGCCCAAGATAAATGTTTTTGGAACTGATACAGAGTAACCTATTCAGGGCTGCCACCAGAAATTTTGGGGCCCCATACTGGCAAAATTTTCGGGCCCCATTGAGACTCCACACAGACTCCACCCCAGCTCCGCCTCCATCCCTCAAACTTTACACAGTCCCACCGCTCTCTCTTGGAAAAACTCCACTTTCTGCACCAAATCCTCACCAATCACACATTAACAGTTCCCATCAAACACCAGATCACATACATAGCCAGCAGATTTTGTTTTGGCCAAAAGATATTTTAAGCTTCCACTGGGACAAGGTAGACTCTTCTGGCCAGGCCCTACTCTACAATAACCTATTTACAATTTCTTATATTACCCAATACTCTTTTTAGGTATATTTTTATTTATTTTTATTTAAGGGCATGTGTCACATGCATTTTTTAAAATGACCAATAATATCACATACAAGGGACAAATACTGTCACACCATGGCCGGACAACATATTACCACCACATAGTGACCGAATGATACCACATGCAAGGGACAAATGCAGACATACCATGACCAGACCACATATCACCACCATATAGTGACCAAGTAATACCACATACAAGGAACAAATATCGCCACACCGTGACCAGATCACATATAACCACCACAAAGTGACTTAATAATACCACATACAAAGGAAAAATACCGCCACACTATGACCAGATCACATATTACCACCATATAGTGACCAAATACTACAATACTGATCATTAATAAAAAAAACCTCAATACTAATATTACCACAAGTGCCATTATACACAGGAGCTCTGTACATAGTATACAATGTATGGTGTCAGCGTACAAATAACACACTGACTCACCGGTGATGTCTCTAGTTGAAGACCTTCATCTTCACTTTGCTTCTGCATACAGCACAGACCACCATCACTCCTTCCAGCCAGGACTCGTTTCTCAAAAAAATAACACAGGTATCTAGAGCACTGCTTCCAGAGCATATTCCCCAATATTTCCCCAACTTCTACACTACACTAGATGTAGAAAAAAGTGACCTAGGGCCGCCCTGCACAGTAACAGGACCCCCCTCACTGAAAACAGTATCCTCAAAAATAAAATACATCACAGCAGTAATAATATCCTTTTATTAGCCCCTAGAGCAGGGGTCCTCAAACTTTTTAAACAGGGGGCCAGTTCACGGTCCCTCAGACCATTGGAGGGCCGGAATATAGTTTGTAAAAAAAAATATGAACAAATTCCTATGCACACTGCACATATCTTATTTTGAAGTAAAAAAAACAATACAGGAACAAATACAATATTTAAAATGAAGAACAAGTAAAGTTAAATCAACCGGTATTTCAATAGGTAGGTAACTGTACCCAATAGGCAGCATAGGTCCCCAATAGGCAGGTAAATGTACCGAATAGGCAGCATAGGTCCCCAATAGGCAGGTAAATATCCCCAATATCCAGGTAAATGCCCCCAATAGGCAGGTAAATATCCCCAATAGGCAGCATAGGTCCCCAATAGGCAGCATAGGTCCTCAATGGGCAGGTAAATGTTCCCAATAGGCAGGCTGTTTCCCCCTTATAATGCCATATGCAGGCTGTTCCCCCCCTTATAATGCCCCATGCAGGCTGTTCCCCCCTTATAATGCCCCATGCTGGATGCCACCCCCCATATAATGCCCCATGCAGGATGTCCCTTTCTCACACCATATAATGCCCCATGCAAGATATCACTCCCCTGTCTTTATAATGCCCCATGCAGGATGTCCCTTCCCCCCCCCCCATATAATGCCCCATGCAGGATGTCACCCCCCATATCATGCCCCATGCAGGATGTCACCCCCCATATCATGCCCCATGCAGGATGTCACCCCCCATATAATGCCCCATGCAGGATGTCACCCCCCATGTAATGCCCCATGCAGGATATCACTCCCCTGTCTTTATAATGCCCCATGCAGCATGTCACCCCCCCATATAATGCCCCATGCAGCATGTCACCCCCCCATATAATGCCCCATGCAGCATGTCACCCCCCCCATATAATGCCCCATGCTGCATGTCACCCCCCCATATAATGCCCCATGCAGCATGTCACTCCCCCATATAATGCCCCATGCAGCATGTCACCCCCCCATATAATGCCACATGCAGCATGTCACCCCCCCATATAATGCCACATGCAGCATGTCACCCCCCATATAATGCCCCGTGCAGCATGTCACCCCCCCATATAATGCACCGTGCAGCATGTCACCCCCCCATATAATGCCCCATGCAGCATGTCACTCCCCCATATAATGCCCCATGCAGCATGTCACCCCCCCATATCATGCCCCATGCAGGATGTCACCCCCCCATATAATGACCTATGCCTCCATACATAAAAAAAAATAAAAAAAATCCAATACTCACCTCACTTCTCACTTGCTGCCGCTGCTCTACTCTGGTCCGGACTCCAGCATCGCTGCTGCGTTGTCCCGCTCTGCGCGGCCTGTGTCGGCACTCGGGAGGGCGCGGTGTAAAGACGTCACCGCGCCCTCTGACCTGAGACGTCACAGGAAGCGCAGAGCAGGAAGACAGCGGATCTGCGGAGGCACGGGGAGAGGTAAGTATCCGCCTGCCGGGGCCCTGAGCAAGCAGGGGGAAGGGCGGGCAATGGCACCGCTCTCCTCTCCTCCGCCCATAGCCTGGCGGGCCGGATAAAAGTCCTCCGCGGGCCGCATGTGGCCCGCGGACCGTAGTTTGAGGACCCCTCCCCTAGAGTAATAATGTCCCACATCCTGCCCCCATGTTTCCATCCTGCCTCCATGTCTCCAACCTGCCCCCAATGTCTCCATCCTGTTCCCAATGTCTCCATTCTGCCCCTATTTGTCTCCATTCTGCCCCATGTCTCCATTCTGCCTACCCCCAATGTCTGTATTCTGCTCCCAATGTCTCTATTATGCCCCCAATGTCTCCATTCCTCCCCTATGTCTCCATCCTGCCTCCAATGTTTCCATCTTGCCCCCAATGTCTCCATCCTGCCCCTGTTGTCTCCATCCTGCCCCATGTCTCAATTTGTCTCCATCCAGCCCCAATGTCTCCATCCTGCCCCCAATGTCTCCATTCTGTCCCCAATGTCTCCATCCTGCCCCCAATGTCTCCATTTTGCCCCCAATGTTTCCATTCTGCCCCATGTCTCCATTCTGCCCCAAATGTCTCCATTCTGCCCCAATGTCTCCATCCTGCCCCCAATGTCTCAATTCTGTCCCCAATGTCTCCATCCTGCCCCTAATGTCTCCATTTTGCCCCCAATGTCTCCATTCTGCCCCAAATGTCTCCATTCTGCCCCCGATGTCTCCATTCTGCCCCCAATGTCTCCACTCTGCCCCAAATGTCTTCATTCTGCCCCAATGTCTCCATCCTGTTCCCAATGTCTCCATTCTGCCCCTATTTGTCTCCATTCTGCCCCATGTCTCCATTCTGCCTACCCCCAATGTCTGTATTCTGCTCCCAATGTCTCTATTATGCCCCCAATGTCTCCATTCCTCCCCTATGTCTCCATCCTGCCTCCAATGTTTCCATCTTGCCCCCAATGTCTCCATCCTGCCCCTGTTGTCTCCATCCTGCCCCATGTCTCAATTTGTCTCCATTCAGCCCCAATGTCTCCATCCTGCCCCCAATGTCTCCATTCTGTCCCCAATGTCTCCATCCTGCCCCCAATGTCTCCATTTTGCCCCCAATGTTTCCATTCTGCCCCATGTCTCCATTCTGCCCCAAATGTCTCCATTCTGCCCAATGTCTCCATCCTGCCCCCAATGTCTCCATTCTGTCCCCAATGTCTCCATCCTGCCCCTAATGTCTCCATTTTGCCCCCAATGTCTCCATTCTGCCCCAAATGTCTCCATTCTGCCCCCGATGTCTCCATTCTGCCCCCAATGTCTCCACTCTGCCCCAAATGTCTCCATTCTGCCCCAATGTCTCCATCCTGTTCCCAATGTCTCCATTCTGCCCCTATTTGTCTCCATTCTGCCCCATGTCTCCATTCTGCCTACCCCCAATGTCTGTATTCTGCTCCCAATGTCTCTATTATGCCCCCAATGTCTCCATTCCTCCCCTATGTCTCCATCCTGCCTCCAATGTTTCCATCTTGCCCCCAATGTCTCCATCCTGCCCCTGTTGTCTCCATCCTGCCCCATGTCTCAATTTGTCTCCATTCAGCCCCAATGTCTCCATCCTGCCCCCAATGTCTCCATTCTGTCCCCAATGTCTCCATCCTGCCCCCAATGTCTCCATTTTGCCCCCAATGTTTCCATTCTGCCCCATGTCTCCATTCTGCCCCAAATGTCTCCATTCTGCCCCAATGTCTCCATCCTGCCCCCAATGTCTCCATTCTGTCCCCAATGTCTCCATCCTGCCCCTAATGTCTCCATTTTGCCCCCAATGTCTCCATTCTGCCCCAAATGTCTCCATTCTGCCCCCAATGTCTCCATTCTGCCCCCAATGTCTCCACTCTGCCCCAAATGTCTCCATTCTGCCCCAATGTCTCCATCCTGTTCCCAATGTCTCCATTCTGCCCCCGATGTCTCCATCCTGCCCCCACTGTCTCCATTCTGCCACAATGTCTCCATTCTGCACCCAATGTCTCCGTCCTGCCCCATGTCTCCATTTTGCCCCAATGTCTCTCCATTTTGCCCCATGTCTCTCCATCCTGCCCCCATGTGTCTCCATCCTGCCCCCATGTCTCTCCATTCTTCCCCCATGTTTCCATTCTGCTCCCAATGTTTCTCCATTCTGCCCCCCATGTCTCTCCATTTTGCCCCATGTTTCCATTCTGCTCCCAATGTTTCTCCATTCTGCCCCCAATGTCTCTCCATCCTGCCCCCAATGTCTCCATTCTACCCCAATATCTCCATCCTGCCCCAATGTCTTCATTCTGCCCCAATGTCTCCATTCTGCACCCAATGTCTCCATCCTGCACCCATGTATCTTCATTCTGCCTCCATGTCTATCCATCCTGCCCCCATGTCTCTCCATTCTTCCCCCATGTTTCCATTCTGCCCCCAATGTCTCTCCATTGTGCCCCATGTTTCCATTCTGCTCCCAATGTTTCTCCATTCTGCCCCCAATGTCTCTCCATCCTGCCCCCAATATCTCCATCCTGCCCCCAATGTCTCCACTATGCCCCAAATGTCTCCATTCTGCTCCAATGTCTCCATCCAGCCCCCAATGTATCCATTCTGCCCCAATATCTCCATCCTGCCCCCAATGTCTCCATTCTGCCCCAATGTCTCCATTCTGCACCCAATGTTTCCATCCTGCCCCATGTCTCCATTTTGCCCCAATGTCTCTCCATCCTGCCCCATGTATCTTCATTCTGCACCCATGTCTCTCCATCCTGTCCCCATGTCTCTCCATTCTTAACCCATGTTTCCATTCTGCTCTCAATGTTTCTCCATTCTGCCCTTCATGTCTCTCCATTTTGCCCCATATTTCCATTCTGCTCCCAATGTTTCTCCATTCTGCCCCCAACGTCTCTCCATCCTGCCCCCAATATCTCCATCCTGCCCCCAATGTCTCCACTCTGTCCCAAATGTCTCCATTCTGCTCCAATGTCTCCATCCTGCCCCCAATGTCTCCATTCGGCCCCCAATATCTCCATCCTGCCCCCAATGTCTCCATTCTGCCCCAATATCTCCATTCTGCACCCAATGTCTCCATCCTGCCCCCATGTATCTTCATTCTGCCCCCATGTCTCTCCATCCTGCCCCCATGTCTCTCCATTCTTCCCCCATGTTTCCATTCTGCCCCCCATGTCTCTCCATTTTGCCCCATGTTTCCATTCTGCTCCCAATGTTTCTCCATTCTGACCCCAATGTCTCTCCATCCTGCCCCCATGTTTCCATCCTGTCCCCATAGTGCGGCTTTACCCATAAAAAAGTTTCTCCTTACCTTGCAGCGCTTCAGCGGCACCCGGCTGTCCCATCATCCGAAGCACGGTCACCGGCTCATGACAGAGACATCATACGCCAGCGACATGCGTGCTGACATCAGCTGCCGGCCTGTGATTGGCTGGTGGCTGCTAACATCTTTGGAAGAAGTGCGGCTAATCATCCAACATGATTCAGAGGTTACTATCTCCTTCATCTGAAACATGTTGGATGATTAGCTGCACTTCTGCCTTCCTCACGTGAAGGAAAGCTTGCGTTTTGAGTGATGTCACACAGGGACAGGACGGCAGACCTCCGCATAGCAGTGTGAGAACAGACGTGACCGGCCGGCACACTGTCTGCACAAGTGGTGGAGGAATAAGCACGAACCCAGGACAGTTGATTTACTACCTTTGGTGGATCCTGGAAAAGTTGAACTGTCTCTTCTCTCTACCCCTAGGATTTTTCAAGGAGGACACGTCAGATCTTGGATACACAGACATAAAGGTAGGTGTCCAACAACATTAGTTAATTACACAAAAGATGCCATCAAATATACAAGAAATGGACAAATAGCATGTCAAATGACAAACGTCTGTCCCTAAGCATGCTGAAAAGACATAATAAAAGGAGGAGAACAACTCAGCATATAATGCAAAAATTTAATTTATTAGTGAAATATACACATAAAAAGTATAAATAGAAAAAAGAAAAAACCAAGAGATACCTGGAAGGTAGCTTTTCAAGCCAGGTACGTTATTAATAGTAAGATCATAATAGACCCATGAATCTATAGGATTGCACATTTGCCCAAAATAGTAAAAGATAACAGAATGGTGAACATTCAATACCATAAGTGGCTATGGGCAAAGACACAGAAATCAACCCAAATACATATAAACCCACTAGTACTAGCAAGAAACACCCTTGCTATGTTATGGGAGAATCTGTGTCAGAATCAAAGTGCTCACACATTATAGTTCCATGGGCTCATTACCTGGCAGAAAAGCACAGCCCAAAAAGAGGGGGGGGAGGGTGGTCAGAAGAGACCAACGCGCGTTTCGCGGTGTATCTAACCGCTTTCTCAAAAGCAGGTGATGTCATTGTAGTGCCCTATACTGCGTTTATATATATACAAAGCATCCTATTGAATGGCCCTAGTGTGGACAGCTGTGAAGCGGGGCACGCACCCGGAAGTGGCCAGCTATGCCAGGGGCGTGCCCCGCCGATCACGTGACGTGGAGCAGATGCCACTATGGCGCATGCGCGCGGGTCAGGGAGCGCGCCGCACGCGCCCCGGCCGTCAAGCATTCACCACGCATGTGCGGGTCCGAGGGAACCCGCGCAGGTGCAGCACAGCATATAGACGGCCAGGCGCGCGCGCGCAACGTGATCCCCCCCCGCACCAGCACGCGCGCACCACGTGAGTCATCGACACAGCTGAAATTAAAGGGCCAGATGGGGAGCAGATATGATGGGACAATAACTATAAAAATGGGAGCAACAATAATGAGTACAGCAAGGAACAAATGATCAGCTACAAGCACAATTAGATACATATAAAGTAGCCTAGGTAATATGGTCAATCATGATCATAGGTCCAAATAAATCGTCGCTCCCATCGGAAAACGTCCCAGCGTAATTTCAATCTCACTGCTCTCCACATGAGGATGATTATTTTAGAGAGGATTACCGCAATAATGGACTAATAGAGAAAATAATGAAAAGATAAGGAGAAATAATCAATAAAAACATCAATTTAAAAATATAAAAAATATATAATAATAAATATTACTCCATATTTTGACCACTCGAAACTCACACAAAGATTATGTATCTGTGAGAGTAGGATGTGCAGAAAATGACATATGGCTACAAAAATGAAGAAAAACTTAAGGACTCATTTAGGCCGTTTGGTGTCACCGTGTCCAAACGCATAATCCACTGTGACTCTTTCAGGGCAAGCATTCTCTTGACATTACCTCCCCGAATGCCCATGTGTACCACATCAATACCACGTACCATAAAAGAGCGGGGATTACAATTATGTTTAGTCTTAAAGTGACGTGGTATCGTTTTGAGTTGGTCCAAGTCCTTGGCTGGGCCAGCTGCAACAATGTCTCTGATATGTTCGCGTATGCGTACCCGCAGCTCCCTAGATGTCAACCCAACATAAATCAGTGGGCAACTGCAGGTAGCATAATAGATGACATTAGACGTACCACAAGTGATATGGTGTCTAATGTCAAATTATTTACGGCCATCAGCCGAACAGAAACTAGTACAACGCAAAACATTCGGACATGCCACACAGTGCCCACATTTAAAATTGCCAATTAGCGGACCTCCAGAACCGAATAAACATGGTGCCAGTGCAACATAGTGACTATTCATCAGGATGTCACCGAGATTACGGCATCTCTTGGGTGTCATGGAGGGACCCTTCCCGAGGTGTCCCCTCAGGGCAGGCTCCATCATCAAAATGTCCCAATGTTTTTGCAGGATAACTCTCATATTGTCCCATTCGTGGTTATAGGTGGAGATGAATCGTATGGTCTCATCCATCCCTTTTAGTGATGTTTTGGGATGGAGAAGGGAGATACGTGGGGTCTGAGCTGCTCTTTCGTATCCTCTCCTAATGCATCTCCTACTATAGCCACGTTGTATAAAGCGTTGCTTTAGATCTTGTGCCTGACGCTGAAAGCCCTGTTCAGTAGAACAGATACGTCTCATCCTGAGGAACTGTCCGACCGGGACAGCCCCAATAGTGGCAGGACTATGGGCAGACCCAGCGTGTATCAAAGAATTGACTGAGGTGGGCTTCCTGAATACGTCCATCTGGACGCCGCCATGGGCATCAACACACAAGGAAATATCCAGGAAGTCCACCCTTCTACTGTCAAAAGTGTAGGTCAGTTTGATATTATATTGATTCACGTTGAGACAGTCCATGAACTCTCCGAGCAGCTGGACAGAGCCCCGCCACAGAAATAAAATATCATCATTATATCTCAGCCAGCACAGCACATGGTGGGCGGCCGGCACACATTTCCCATCGAAGATCTGCCTTTCCCACTGCCCTAGGAAGAGATTTGCATAAGAGGGGGCACAGGCCGCCCCCATGGCTGTGCCACGCCTTTGGAGATAAAAACTTATCCTTGAAAACAAAAAAATTATGGGTCAGGGCAAACTCCAGCAACTCAAGGATGAGCTCACACAAGGGGCCGTCCAGGTCGGAGGCCCCCAGGAAGAGACGCACCGCGTTCAGACCATCAATGTGGTCAATACTGGTATAAAGGCTCTCAACGTCGGCAGTGACCAAGAGAGTCACTAAACTCATCAATGAGGACTTCCTGAAGCTGCCTACAAAATGGAGATTTGATAATCTTACGGAAAAACATCGCCAGGCATTACAACAGCTCCGGGAACTCAGTGACATAGTTATTAAGGGCGCAGACAAGGGGGGTAACATTGTAATCTGGCCGATCCAGAAATATGAGCGAGAGGCATTCCGACAATTGAGGGATCCCAGCACATATACCAAATTAACCTCCTGTCCCTTGACCTCTTTCTCGGCCAAACTACAGGATATTCTGACTCAGGCCCTTGATTGTGCAATAATATCTAAAAAGGTATATGAGGGATTGACAGTGACCTTCCCTAGGACACCGACCTTTTACTTGTTACCCAAAATCCACAAGGACCCCATTGATCCTCCTGGACGTCCGATTGTGTCCGGAATTGGGGGCCTATGTGAGCCCATATGTAGATTCATCGATCATTACCTAAAACCGTTGGTGATGAATTTACCATCTTATGTGAAAGACACAACGGATGTCCTTACGAGGATCGACTGTGTCACTGTGGATGAAGGGACTCTCTTGGTCACTGCCGACGTTGAGAGCCTCTATACCAGTATTGACCACATTGATGGTCTGAACGCGGTGCATCTCTTCCTGGGGGCCTCCAACCTGGACGGCCCCTTGTGTGAGCTCATCCTTGAATTGCTGGAGTTTGCCCTGACCCATAATTTTTTTGTTTTCAAGGATCAATTTTATCTCCAAAGGCGTGGCACAGCAATGGGGGCGGCCTGTGCCCCCTCTTATGCAAATCTCTTCCTAGGGCAGTGGGAAAGGGAGATCTTCGATGGGGAATGTGTGCCGGCCGCCCACCATGTGCTGTGCTGGCTGAGATATATTGATTATATTTTATTTCTGTGGCGGGGCTCTGTCCAGCTGCTCGGAGAGTTCATGGACTGTCTCAACGTGAACGTGAATCAATATATCAGTTTATCAATATCAAACTGACCTACACTTTTGACAGTAGAAGGGTGGACTTCCTGGATATTTCCTTGTGTGTTGATGCCCATGGCGGCGTCCAGACGGACGTATTCAGGAAGCCCACCTCAGTCAATTATTTGATACACACTGGGTCTGCCCATAGTCCTGCCACTATTGGGGCAGTCCTGGTCAGACAGTTCCTCAGGATGAGACGTATCTGTTCTACTGAACGGGGCTTTCAGCGTCAGTCACAAGATCTAAAGCAATGCTTTATACAACGTGGCTATAGTCGGAGATACATTAGGAGAGGAGAAGAAAGAGCAGCTCAGACCCCACGTATCTCCCTTCTCCATCCCAAAACATCATTAAAAGGGATGGATGAGACCATACGATTCATCTCCACCTATAACCACGAATGGGACAATATGAGAGTTATCCTGCAAAAACATTGGGACATTTTGATGATGGAGCCTGCCCTGAGGGGACTCCTCGGGAAGGGTCCCTCCATGACACCCAAGAGATGCCGCAATCTTGGTGACATCCTGATGAACAGTCACTATGTTGCACCGACACCACGTTAATTCGGTTCTGGAGGTCCGCTAATTGGCAATTTTAAATGTGGGCACTGTGTGGCATGTCCGAATGTTTTGCGTTGTACTAGTTTCTGTTCGGCTGATGGCCGTAACTCATTTGACATTAGACACCATATCACTTGTGGTACGTCTAATGTCATCTATTATGCTACCTGCAGTTGACCACTGATTTATGTTGGGTTGACATCTAGGGAGCTGCGGGTACGCATACACGAACATATCAGAGACATTGTTGCAGCTGGCCCAGCCAAGGACTTGGACCAACTCAAAACGATACCACGTCACTTTAAGACTAAACATAATTGTAATCCCCGCTCTTTTATGGTACGTGGTATTGATGTGGTACACATGGGCAATCGGGGAGGTACTGTCAAGAGAATGCTTGCCCAGAAATAGTCACAGTGGATTATGCGTTTGGACACGGTGACACCAAATGGCCTAAATGAGTCCTTAAGTTTTTCTTCATTTTTGTAGCCATATGTCATTTTCTGCACATCCTACTCTCACAAATACATAATCTTTGTGTGAGTTTTGAGTGGTCAAAATATGGGGTAATATGAATGCTTGAAGGCCGAGACGCGCGCGGCGCGCTCCATGACCCGCGCGCATGCGCCGTAGTGGCATCTGCTCCACGTCACGTGATCGGCGGGGCACGCCCCCGGCATAGCTGGCCACTTCCGGGTGCGTGCCCCGCTTCACAGCTGTCCACACTTGGGGCCATTCAATAGGATGCTTAGTATATATATAAACGCAGTATAGGGCACTACAATGACATCACCTGCCCTTGAGAAAGCGGTTAGATACACCGCGAAACGCGCGTTGGGCTCTTCTGACCACCCTCCTCCCCCCCTCTTTTTGGGCTGTGCTTTTCTGCCAGGTAATGAGCTCATGGAACTATAATGTGTGAGCACTTTGATTCTGACACAGATTCTCCCATAACATAGCAAGAGTGTTTCTTGCTAGTACTAGTGGGTTTATATGTATTTGAGTTGATTTCTGTGTCTTTGCCCATAGCCACTTATGGTATTGAATGTTCACCATTCTGTTATCTTTTACTATTTTGGGCAAATGTGCAATCCTATAGATTCATGGGTCTATTATGATCTTACTATTAATAACGTACCTGGCTTGAAAAGCTACCTTCCAGGTATCTCTTGGTTTCTTCTTTTTTCTATTTACAGTTATATGAAAAAGTTTGGGCACCCCTATTAATCTTAAGCTTAATGTTTTATACAAATTGGTGTTTTTGCAACAGCTATTTCAGTTTGATATATGTAATAACTGTTGGACACAGTAATGTTTCTGCCTTGAAATGAGGTTTATTGTACTAACAGAAAGTGTGCAATCTGCATTCAAACAAAATTTGACAGGTGCATAAGTATGGGCACCCTTATAATTTTCTTGTTTTAAATACTCCTACCTACTTTTTACTGACTTACTAAAGCACTTTTTTTGGTTTTGTAACCTCATTGAGCTTTGAACTTCATAGCCAGGTGTATGCAATCATGAGAAAAGCTACTTAAAGTGGCCACTTGCAAGTTGTTCTCCTGTTTGAATCTCCTCTGAAGAGTGGCATCAAGGGCTCCTCAAAACAACTGTCAAATGATCTAAAAACAAAGATTATTCAACATATTTGTTCAGGGGAAGGATACAAAAAGCTGTCTCAGAGATTTAACCTGTCAGTTTCCACTGTGAGGAATATAGTAAGGAAATGGAAGAACACAGGGACAGTTCTTGTTAAGGCCAGAAGTGGTAGGCCAAGAAAAACATCAGAAAGGCAGAGAAGAAGAATGGTGAGATCAGTCAAGGACAATCCTCAGACCACCTCCAGAGAGCTGCAGCATCAACTTGCTGCAGATGGTGTCACTGTGCATCGGTTAACTATACAACGCACTTTGCACAAGGAGAAGCTGTATGGGAGAGTGATGCGAAAGAAGCCGTTTCTGCAAGCACGCCACAAACAGAGTCGGCTGAGGTATGCAAAAGCACATTTGGAGAAGCCAATTTCTTTTTGGAAGAAGGTCCTGTGGACTGATGAAACCAAGATTGAGTTGTTTGGTCATACAAAAAGGCGCTATGCATGGCGGCAAAAAACAGCATTCCAAGAAAAACACTTGCTACCCACAGTAAAATTTGGTGGAGGTTCCATCATGCTTTGGGGCTGTGTGGCCAATGCCGGCACCGGGAATCTTGTTAAAGTTGAGGGATGCATGGATTCCACTCAGTATCAGCAGATTCTTGACAATAATGTTCAAGAATCAGTGACAAAGTTGAAGTTTCGCAGGGGATGGATCTTTCAGCAAGACAATGATCCAAAACACCGCTCCAAATCTACTCAGGCATTCATGCAGAGGAACAATTACAATGTTCCGGAATGGCCATCCCAGTCCCCAGACCTGAAAATCATTGAACATCTATGGGATCATTTGAAGAGGGCTGTCCATGCTCGGCGACCATCAAACTTAACTGAACTGGAATTGTTTTGTAAAGAGGAATGGTCAAAAATACCTTCATCCAGGATCCAGGAAATCATTAAAAGCTACAGGAAGCGACTAGAGGCTGTTATTTTTGCAAAAGGAGGATCTACTAAATATTAATGTCACTTTTCTGGTGAGGTGCCCATACTTATGCACCTGTCAAATTTTGTTTGAATGCAGATTGCACATTTTCTGTTAGTACAATAAACCTCATTTCAAGGCAGAGACATTACTGTGTCCAACAGTTATTACATATATCAAACTGAAATAGCTGTTGCAAAAACACCAATTTTTATAAAACATTAAGCTTAAGATTAATAGGGGTGCCCAAACTTTTTCATATAACTGTATACTTTTTATGTGTATATTTCACTAATAAATTAAATTTTTGCATTATATGCTGAGTTGTTCTCCTCCTTTTATAACACTAGTTAATTGTAGCGCATACATAACCCCTTTTTTT
Source organism: Phyllobates terribilis (assembly GCF_046119375.1). Classification (NCBI taxonomy): domain Eukaryota; kingdom Metazoa; phylum Chordata; class Amphibia; order Anura; family Dendrobatidae; genus Phyllobates; species Phyllobates terribilis. The sequence continues at coordinate 310,939,611 of NW_027362764.1, forward strand.
ATTATTTTTTTATTCCGTTATTTGCTTTTTTAGAAAAAAAATTATGTTTTCGACTTAATACTTTCCATTGAACCTTTCTATTTAAAAAAATATGACCTCCTTCTCCCCTTAAGGGAATTTGTTAGCAGGTTTTTGCTATGTCATTAGACAGCACCATGAGGTAGGGACAGATACCCTGATTCCAGTGATGTATCACTTATTAGAGAGTCACAGTTTTCCCTGTTGCAGATCTAGCAGAGCTCAGTGGTTGAGCTGTGTATAACCCCGCCACACCACAGCTTTCTGTGTACATTGTACATTGTATAGTACCAAGAAGCTGTTAATCATTGCTGTGGGCCTAGTTGGACTATTCTGCATGTACCAAGTTGTCCTGTACTGATAATCTCCTGCTGATAAAATGCTGATTTTATTGAAACAGCAAAACACAGCCCAGTAAGTGACACATCCCTGTAATAAGGGACTCTGCTCCTACATTTTGGTGCTCTCAGATTACATAGCAAAATCTTGGTGACAGATTCCCTTTCATAGCCAGCCCTCACACATCTTATTTCACACCTTGTATTGGAGAGTTGGTAATGGCTAATACAATCATTTTATATTGCTAAGCATTATAACTTTAAATGCCATGATAAAAAAATCTGTCCTCCTTCATCCCTATATAGCCAGCCATCACACAGCTTATTTTTCCTTCTCTCAATCAAAATGAGTTATCATGGAAGATGTGGAAAGTGTCACTGGTGACTAGTGATGAGCGAATATGTTCGAAATCCGATTTCCAAACTTAAGTTCGACACGAATGTGGCACATTCGGATTCATGATCGGAAAGGGGAGCAAAATTTGTTAAATTCAGGAAAATCTGTAATGTTTAGCAAATTTCTGTGGTTACGTGATTGCCGAGCAACTACAGCGTTTTTAACAGTTTTCCTAGCATAGTGCTTGTGTATGATGAGCGGGGGGACGTGGTAGATGAGTGGGGGGCTGGTGATAGCTCAGAACAGGTCAGGACAGAGGCACGCTGTTTTTTTTTCCTGTAACTTTAAGTCAGGAAAGCGCGGCCAGCCAATCAGAGCGCAGAAAGCATCCACAGTGTCCCAGACTCAAGGGCTTCTGCAATTGGCTGCTGAAATCACATGTCCTCTCCATATAAGGACCGGCCATGTTCCCTCAGCGCCATTTTATGCATGTTACTGCTGGAGACAGACGCTGCTCCTGTGAGGCCCTCCCTGAGAAATGGGGTTACTCGGAGCCGGGTCAGTGTAGGTGCCTCGGGGTTGCAGTCGTGGCCCGGACCCGGTCCGTGCCCAGGACGGTCACATAAAAGATTTAATGGGCTTTCAGGGTTGAGTGGTAATTTTCCGACTACGCCACCTACGGTTCCTGGTGATGGACACCAGCGTTGTTTCAGTCCACTGAGGCCGGTGTAACAGACAGCTAAGATGGGACGGCTCCCAGCAGGCGGAGCGGGCCTCAGGGCAGTGTGAGGGAGGATGGTGGGTGCAGTGCCACGCAAGAAATAACAGGCTGAAGCGGGATGTGAGGTCATCCAGGGGTTTTACTCACATTCAGATGAACTTTAGGGAGGGAGTCCAGCACTTTCCAGGTAGATCAGGAGCACCTGTCGAGACCCCTCTGGTGTGTGTGTTCCTCTCCTTGGTGAGTTCTCCTACTAAGTCTTCACTTGACTGTTTGTGTGGTTAGAACTAGGTGTAAGGCCGGGTCCCACTGGATAAACGCAGGTAGAGAGATACAGGTGGCGCATGCCTCTCCGTCCGTATCCCTCCTGGGATCCACTATGCCTCCGGGCTTTTCTGACTGAGACGTGAAGTAACAAAGTCAGATATCGGGGGCCATTCACCCCTCTTGCAGCAGTAGTCCCTCTGACTAGGCCAGAGTAAGAGATACAGGTGGCGTATGCCGCTCCGTCCGTATCCCCCGGGGATCCTTTTGCCTGTGGAGCTTGTCTCCTCTACTCCCCTCCAGGCCTTCTTAGGTCAGGACCTTGACCGGGTAGAGGCAGTGGTTAACTCTGACCCGCTCCTCGCCTCAAGGCAAGAGAACGAGGACCGTGTATCTTCAGTCGGATGAGGCCTAATGCTGAACTCTGGTGGGTGACCACAATCAGAGACGGAGACCACAATCACTGATGAAGATCACAATCAAAGAACTTGAACCTAAGATGGCTGTAGATTAAATATGAATGAGTAAGTGTACCCTAAAAGTGTGTGCTCCAGCCTCACCCACTACATGGTTCCCCCTATCTTTGGTTCCCCCCATCTCCTATATCCCGGACCGGGGCAGCACCCTGGTACATTTAGGCCCCCTACAGGACAGGAGTGGTGTAGCGTTGAATGGTGGAGTGGGGTCCTGAGAAATGCTCCATCCTTACCTGGAAGAGGAGATACCACACCTCGGGCTGAGGTGCAGTAGCCCTGTGGCGACTTAACCCTCAGAGGCGCCACACTCCTGCACCCAGCTCCTGTGTAATGAGAGATATTAGCTAGATAGATGGGCGCTTTTGTGGAAGTCAGATAGTGTAGATAAGTCCTGTGCTGCGTATCTGTTCAATCAACCTTGCAGCAGTTCTTTTTGTGTTTGTGCAATTACTGAGATTCTGAAAGAAAGAGCAGGGCCTATGGCTCAGAATAGTGCTGTGCACCGGTTGTACTGTGCTCCATGCAGACCTTCAATCTATTTTTGCACTTGCTAATGTGATAAAGCAAGCAAGCCCTTGTAGGCCACTTTTTGTTTTTGTGGGGTGAAATTCAGCTATCTGCAGAGCTTGTCAGTGCAGAGCTTCTGAGTGTGACGCGCCCAGGGGATGGGGACGACTCGGCGCCTGGGCCTTGTTGCCTGACTCTGGGGAGAAAGGTTATTGGGATAGGGAAATGTTCGTGACGCCACCTGTGGTATCTGGTGAGGATCACCAGCGCTGCGACAGTCCTCTGAGACCGGTGTTCAGGCAGCTTAGGTGATGCGGCTCCCCACAGGTGGAGCGGGGCCTCAGGGCAGCGTAAGTGTAGGGGATGCCGGACAGAGGGGACCCAGCAGGTCAGATGAAGAATAGGCAGACACACAACAGTTCACTTCAGTACCTTTACTGGTGGTGTTTCAGGCATGATCCATGGCACTTTAGGGTGAAGGGTGCATATCAGGACTCTCCTCAGTGAGCGGGTGTGGGGCCTCCTGTTCCTTGCCTTTCCTTGATAAGTTTCTGACCTGCCTGGAGCTAGGCCTAACTTGGTCTCTGTCTTGCACCTGCTGACCTGGTGGTAGGGCCTTCGGTTGGAGTTCACACTCCCTGGTCTCTGGGGACTCTGTGACTCCAGACCCTGGTACGTAATCAGCTTTCGGTGTTCCTGGGACATATAGTTCGCCAGGGGTTCCGGTTGTTTCTGCTGGGTGTAAGGAATCCCTGCAGACGCGGACCCGGTGTCCAGTATATGTTCTTGGGGTGAGCGGGTAAAGCTCCTCTGCCCCCTATGTTACTCTCCTTCCACTTGCCTTCGGCCACGCTCGGGGCCCTCACTAGGCTTCACATGGGCAGTAGGCCTCGCTACTCTTCACCGCTCTTTTGGCGTCGGCACGCCCTAGGCTCACTAACTCGAGCTCTCTGAGTCTGGATTGAACTGACTGAGCTCCACTGCAGGCTAGCTTCGGCAGGAGCTCCTCTCAACAGACTGAACTGACAACCTCTCTGGCTGCAGCAGACTCCAGACTTCTCACAGACTGAAGACTCCAGACTTCCCTGCCTAACTCCACCCTCCAGTATACAGTACTGACCAAAAGTTTGGACACACCTTCTCATTTAAAGATTTTTCTGTATTTTCATGACTATGAAAATTGTACATTCACACTGAAGGCATCAAAGCTATGAATTAATACGTGGAATTATATACTTAACAAAAAGTGTGAAACAACTGAAAATATGTCTTATAATCTAGGTTCTTCAAAGTAGCCACCTTTTGCTTTGATGACTGCTTTGTACACTCTTGGTCATCTGGCGTAGCACTCCATCACTCTCCCTCTTGGTCAAATAGCCCTTACGCAGCCTGGAGTGTTTGGGGTCATTGTCCTGTTGAAAAATAAATGATGGTCCAATTAAACGCAAACCGTATGGAATAGGATGCCGCTGCAAGATGCTGTGGTAGCCATGCTGGTTCAGTATGCCTTCAATTTTGAATAAATCCCCAACAGTGTCACCAGCAAAGCACCCCCACACCATCACACCTCCTACTCCATGCTTCACGGTGGGAACCAGGCATGTAGAGTCCATCAGTTCACCTTTTCTGCGTCGCATGAAGACACGGTGGTTGGAACCAAAGATCTCAAATTTGGACTCATCAGACCAAAGCACAGATTTCCACTGGTCTAATGTCCATTCCTTGTGTTCTTTAGCCCAAACAAGTCTCTTCTGCTTGTAGCCTGTTCTTAGCAGTGGTTTCCTAGCAGCTATTTTACCATGAAGGCCTGCTGCACAAAGTCTCCTCTTAACAGTTGTTGAAGAGATGTGTCTGCTGCTAGAACTCTGTGTGGCAGTGACTTGGTCTCTAATCTGAGCTGCTGTTAACCTGCGATTTCTGAGGCTGGTGACTCGGATAAACTTATCCTCAGAAGCAGAGGTGACTCTTGGTCTTCCTTTCCTGGGGCGGTCCTCATGTGAGCCAGTTTCTTTGTAGCGCTTGATGGTTTTTGCAACTACACTTGGGGACACTTTCAAAGTTTGCCCAATTTTTCGCACTGACTGACCTTCATTTCTTAAAATAATGATGGCCACTCGTTTTTCTTTACTTAGCTGCTTTTTTCTTGCCATAATACAAATTCTAACAGTCTATTCAGTAGGATTATCAGCTGTGTATCCACCAGACTTCTGCACAACACAACTGATGGTCCCAACCCCATTTATAAGGCAAAAAATCCCACTTATTAAACCTGACAGGGCACACCTGTGAAGTGAAAACTATTTCCGGTGACTACCTCTTGAAGCTCATCAAGAGAATGCCAAGAGTGTGCAAAGCAGTCATCAAAGCAAAGGGTGGCTACTTTGAAGAACCTAGAACATAAGACATATTTTCAGTTGTTTCACACTTTTTTGTTAAGTATATAATTCCACATGTGTTAATTCATAGTTTTGATGCCTTCAGTGTGAATGTACAATTTTCATAGTCATGAAAATACAGAAAAATCTTTAAATGAGAAGGTGTGTCCAAACTTTTGGTCTGTACTGTATATATCCCTATCCGGGCTCCCTCTGGTGGTCTGAGGTGGTAGGGTGGAGGCGTGTGAATGCTATGAGGGCCTCTTGTGGAGAAGTCCATCCATGCACCCCTCTGGGATCTGTGGCACCAATGCGCAGGTTAAATGGAGGAAACACTTAGCTCGGATGAACAAGCTCACTTGCTCCGATCTGGGGGTATCGGATGATTTATTGGTTGATATTAGTACTCTTTTTGACTTGGGTTTACCAGACCCTAATTTGGAGGGCAGGGGTCCCTTTACTGATCTACAATTGAAAATACGAATATGCCGCCATCACAGGCTGATGTCGGCCCCATTGATGTGTTTTTGGATTTGGTCACAGAGGATCTGACCACTTTGGAAAAGAAAAAGACAAGATATAAACATAATCTGACAAAACTCGAGATGCAGGCTTTATGTAAGTTGGAAGTGGATCAGTCAATTACTATTAAGCCCTCAGATAAAGGGGGCAATGTTGTGGTTATGGATTCCAGAAGTTATCATCAGATGTGCCTGAACATTTTGTGTGATAAAGATTGTTATAGGGTCTTGAGGGGTAATCGAATTGGTGAATTTTTGGATGATTTGAAATTGTTGGCATCTGAGGGCCTGACAAGTGGGGTTATTAGTAAGAAAGAATTTGATTTTATCTGCCCGAAATTCCCGATAATGGCTACTTTTTATAGCCTCCCGAAGGTGCATAAGGGGACGAGTCCTTTGAAAGGACACCATATAGTGGCATGGGTGGACAGTCTTACCCAAAATTTAGGTGTCTATCTTGATAAAATCTTGAGACCATTTGTCATTGGCCTTAATTCACACATTAGAAATACTAGTGACCTATTGAGAAAACTGGACGGTATATCTGTGGATCCTGATGTTATGTTGGCTAGTATTGACGTGGAATCCCTGTATTCATCAATTCCCTATGATTGGCGGTGGAATATTTTTTGCGCAGCAGAGGATGCCAATTCGCCAACCATAATGAATTTATTAAAAAGTCTATCGAGTTTTGTTTGAACAGAAATGTCTTTCTATTTGATAACCAGTACTTCCACCAGCTCAGGGGAACTGCGATGGGGAGTCCCTGTGCCCCATCGTATGCTAATCTTTACCTGGGCTGGTGGGAGGAAACAAATGTGTTTGGGGAACATCCTGTGGAAGGTAGTGAGAGGATAGCCCTATGGGTACGGTATTTCGATGATATCCTAATTTTTAGGAAGGGGGACTCCACACAATTTGAAATCTTTGTGAAGGCGCTTAACAAAAACAGTCTTAACCTGCGGTTTACATGTGAAGTAGGTATTAATACCTTGCCTTTTCTGGACATCTTGTTATGTATGAAGGAGGATGGTAGTATTTCTACCTCGACATATAGGAAAAAAACAGCCACAAATTCATTGTTGAGATGGGAGAGCAATCACCCCTTGACCTTGAAGAAAGGGATCCCGAAGGGCCAGTATCTGAGGGTTCGTAGAAACTGTTCAGATAATATGGTTTTTGATCAGCAGGCCTCTGAATTGCGGGATAGATTTATTGAAAGAGGGTACCCCAGAAAAATTCTAGCCAAGGCCTATGAGGAAACTCTGGCGAAGGATCGTATGACTCTTCTTTATCCATCTTTACAGGATCAGGGAACAAATGACACATGTAGAGTGATTATTACCTATTCAAATAAGGCACATGAAGTTAGAAGAATTCTCCAGAAGCACTGGAAGATCCTACAGATGGATGAAGACATGGGAGCTATGGTAAGTCTACCCCACAGATTACATACCATAGGGGTAGATTCCTTCGAGATAGGCTTGTACATAGCCAATATGTTGGTGGAGTGGGTACTGAATGGCTTAGATCAACTGGCAAGGGGTGCTTTAAATGTAGTGGATGTGTGACATGCAAGGTGATCACACAAAGTAAAACCTTTGAGAGTAAAGTGACTGGAGAAATACACTATATCAATTCCTTCATAAATTGTAGATCCAAAGGGATTATTTACAAAGCCACGTGTCAATGTAATATTGAGTATGTGGGTAAAACGAAAAGAGAACTCAGGAGGCGTATAGGTGAACATTTACGTGATATTGTTAATAAAAAGGATACACCCCTGTCTAAACATGTCAATACTATGCATGAGGGCAAAGTTTATTCGGTCAGATTCATAGGTATTGATAAGGTCAAGTTTCCACTGAGAGGTGGTAATTGGGATAAGGCTCTACTTCAGAGAGAGGCCAAATGGATACATTATCTACGTACGCTGGCACCTAGTGGACTGAATGAACAAATCTCGTATAAATGTTTCCTATTGGTTGAGGGACCATCTAGGGAAAGGAGTGTAGGGACAACCGACGTTGAGTGGGGGCGCCACTGCGCAGGTCTAGGGTGCCAACCTCCGCTGCCAGGTAGGGATTGGGGCCTAGGGCCAGTGTAGAAAGGATCATATGTGCCATGCTGTATCCCTTTGGACTTTTTATGGGGCCATGTTTTTTTCTCACCAGGGTTTCTCATTTTTAATATACCTCCAGTAACGTATCATCTATTAATCTTTTCTATCCCGTACTTCAGATGCTGACCTTTGGTTTGGCCCTTTCGACAATGTTCCAAATGGTTTTAGTGGACAAATGCGTGTTTGTCTTAGCCTCCTACTCATGCCTACCTAGTTATTTGGTTATAATAAGCCCTATGGTGGGAAGCCATGCTTAACCCTTAAGGGGTGGGACGATGGATATTTCCTTTTCTAAAAAGTTGAATTATTATAAATCATCTGGTCCCATTGTTTGATATATTGCTGCAGGTTTGTAGTGGTGATTATATATCTGTAAATGCAGGAGAGGAGGGGTATTGTACCTCCCAGTCTGTGTGTGTGAGAGAGTGGTTTTTGTTGTCCCTCCCTCCCCGGCCACCGCTGTCTGGAGTCCGGTTCTGGCTGGTTTTGTAGCGCTAGTGTGCTTTGCGATGCACTTCATTTCTATATGCATGCATTCCATTTACCGGAAACAGGAAGGACGTCACCAGATGTGACGCTGGCGGGATTCCATACGCGTTCCACCCGATGGTTTGCGTTCCAGATACCGGATAAACTAGCCCACGTGACCGAAAGTGACGTAGCGGCGTGTCGGTTAGCGCGGCAGTTTAAAGGAGTCACGGTGTAGGAAGTGACAGGTGGAACCCTGGGTCTTTTGAAAGGAGGATAAGGGCTGTTTGAAATGGTGGAGACCCTCAGCCCCTTTTTCCAGTCTCCCCTAATGAATCTACTTTAGGAGGAAACGCGTTGGGAGCAGGATACCTCCAGAATGTTTTGGTCATGTATTTGAGGATGACATTACACCAGGATGAATCAAGCCATGATGCACTTTAGGATTGGGTGAGATTGTTTCATTTTGCTTGATATAACAACAACCCGAAGGATTCCTTCAGTGGGGCTTTGCTGATTTTCCCTGACATAGTCCACGGTACCTATTTGAATAGAGGTCATGTGGGATTTTACTGTATAATCCATGGTACCTTCTGCGTTTAAAGGGCATATGGGAGTTTATTGTATACCTATTTTTTGAGCGCACACATGGTATCCCTTTATGATTGGTATGTAATATATATTTAAAATAAGGCCAAATATTATTGGCAAGGATAGTGTCTAAATCCCATGATCAGGATGAGTTGAGGTTGATTTATTTCTAGGCCGTATACACTTGGCATTTGATATGTTGAGGTGTGGTTCGCATGTATATACTATCATAGTTTATTGAGAATAATTCAAAAGACCCAGGGTTCACTATTTGGCCCATTATGGTTTTTTAACTTGAAAAAAAAAAAAATGTTTAATATATATCTAATAAATGTTATATTTTTACTATCTTGCTTAAAAATCTAAATATAAAACTAGCCTCCTCCACCCCTTAATAGCCAGCCATCTCACACCTCATTTCCCCGTCGCCCAGACCAGCTCAATGAGTTGTTTTGGAGGAGGGGGAAAAGTGTAACTATAGTCATGAGTAGTCACCGATAAATATAATTATTTTACATAGCAAAGCAATATAGCTTTAAATGCAATGATTTAAAAACTAAAAAAAAAAAAAACTGGCCTCCTCCACCCCTTAATAGCCAGCCATAACACACCTTATTTCCCCATCACCCAGGACAGCTCAATGAGTTGTTATGGAGGAGGAGGAATAGTATAACTATAGTCATCGGTAGTCACCGGTAAATAAAATTATTTTACATAGCAAAGCAATATAGTTTTAAATGCTATGATTTAAAAAAAACTGGCCTCCTCCACCCCTTAATAGCCAGCCATCACTCACCATATTTCCCCATCACCCAGGACATCTCAATGAGTTGTTATGGAGGAGGGGGAAAAGGGTAATTATAGTCACCGGTAGTCACCGGTAAATATAACTATTTTACATAGCAAAGTAATATAGCTTTACATGCTATGATTTAAAAACTAAAAAAAAAAAAACCTGGCCTCTTCCACTCCTTAATAGCCAGCCATCACTCACCTTATTTCCCCGTCGCCCAGGAATGCTCAATGAGTTGTTATGGAAGAGGGGGGAAAGTGTAACTATAGTCACCGGTAGTCACCGGTAAATATATTTATTTAACATAGCAAAGCAATATAGCTTTAAATGCTATGATTTAAAAAAAAAAAAAAAAAAACTGGCCTCCTTCCACCCCTTAATAGCCAGCCGTCTCCTACCTTATTTCCCCATCATCCAGGTCAGCTCAATGAGTTGTTATGGAGGAAGGGGAAAAGTATAACTATAGTCACCGGTAGTCACCGGTAAATATAATTATTTTACATAGCAAAGCAATATAGCTTTAAATGCTATGATTTTTTTTAAAAAAAGCAGCAAAAAAAAAACTGGCCTCCTCCACCCTTTAATAGCCAGCCATCACTGAGCTTATTACCCCGTCACCCAGGATAGCTCAATGAGTTGTTATGGAGGAGGGGGAAAAAGGTAATTATAGTCACCGGTAAATATAATTATTTTACATTGCAAAGCAATATAGCTTTAAATGCAATGATTTAAAAACTAAAAAAAAAAAAAAAAAAACTGGCCTCTTCCACCCCTTAACAGCCAGCCATCTCACACCTTATTTCCTTGTCGCCCAGACCAGCTCAATGAGTTGTTATGGAGGAGGGGGAAAAGTGTAACTATAGTCACCGGTAAATATAATTATTTTACATAGCAAAGCAATATAGCTTTAAATGCTATGATTTAAAAACTATAAAATAAAAAAAAACGGGCCTCGTCCACCCCTTAATAGCCAGCCATATCACACCTTATTTTCCAGTCGCCCAGACCAGCTCAATGAGTTGTTATGGAGGAGGGGGAAAAGTGTAACTATAGTCACTGGTAGTCACCGGTAAATATAGTTGTTTTACATAGCAAAGCAATATAGCTTTAAATGCTATGATTTAAAGAAAAAAAACTAGCCTCCTCCACCCCTTAATAGCCAGCCATCACTCACCTTATTTCCCCGTCACCCAGGACAGCTGAATGAGTTGTTATGGAGGAGGGGGAAAAGGGTAATTATAGTCACCGGCAGTCACCGGTAAATATAATTATTTTACATAGCAAAGCAATATAGCTTTATATGCTATGATTTAAAACCTAAAAAAAAAAAAAACTGGCCTCCTCCACCCCTTAATAGCCAGCCATCTCACACCTTATTTCCCCGTCATCCAAATCAGCTCAATGAGTTGTTATGGAGAAGGGTGAAAAGTATAACTATAGTCACCGGTAGTCACCGGTAAATATAATTATTTTACATAGCAAAGCAATATAGCTTTAAATGCTATGATTTAAAAAAAAAAACACCAAAAAAAAAACTGGCCTCATCCACCCCTTAGTAGCCAGCCATCACTCACCTTATTTCCCCGTCACTTAGGATAACTCAATGAGTTGTTGTGGAGGAAAGGGAAAAGGGTAATTATAGTCACCGGCAAATATAATTATTTTACATAGCAAAGCAATATAGCTTTAAATGCTATGATGTAAAAACTAAAAAAAAAAAAATGGCCTCCTCCACCCCTTAACAGCCAGCCATCTCACACCTTATTTCCCCGCCGCCCAGGACAGCTGAATGAGTTGTTATGGAGGAGGGGGAAAAGGGTAATTATAGTCACCGGTAGTCACCGGTAAATATAATTATTTTACATAGCAAAGCAATATAGCTTTAAATGCTATGATTTAAAAACTAAAAAAAAAAAATGGCCTCCTCCACCCCTTAACAGCCAGCCATCTCACACCTTATTTCCCTGTCGCCCAGGACAGCTGAATGAGTTGTTATGGAGGAAGGGGAAAAGGGTAATTATAGTCACCGGTATTCACCGGTAAATATAATTATTTTACATAGCAAAGCAATATAGCTTTAAATGCTATGATTTTTTTAAAAAAAGCAACAACAAAAAAAACTGGCCTCCTCCACCCCTTAATAGCCAGCCATCACTCAGATTATTACCCCGTCACCCAGGATAGCTCAATGAGTTGTTATGGAGGAGGGGGAAAAGGGTAATTATAGTCACCGGTAAATATAATCATTTTACATTGCAAAGCAATATAGCTTTAAATGCAATGATTTAAAAACTAAAAAAAAAAAAAACTGGCCTCTTCCACCCCTTAACAGCCAGCCATCTCACACCTTATTTCCCTGTCGCCCAGACCAGCTCAATGAGTTGTTATGGAGGAGGGGGAAAAGTGTAACTATAGTCACCGGTAAATATAATTATTTTACATAGCAAAGCAATATAGCTTTAAATGCTATGATTTAAAAACTATAAAATAAAAAAAAACGGGCCTCGTCCACCCCTTAATAGCCAGCCATATCACACCTTATTTTCCAGTCGCCCAGACCAGCTCAATGAGTTGTTATGGAGGAGGGGGAAAAGTGTAACTATAGTCACTGGTAGTCACCGGTAAATATAGTTATTTTACATAGCAAAGCAATATAGCTTTAAATGCTATGATTTAAAAAAAAAAAAATGGCCTCCTCCACCCCTTTATAGCCAGCCATCACTCACCTTATTTCCCCGTCACCCAGGACAGCTGAATGAGTTGTTATGGAGGAGGGGGAAAAGGGTAATTATAGTCACCGGCAGTCACCGGTAAATATAATTATTTTGCATAGCAAAGCAATATAGCTTTAAATGCTATGATTTAAAAAAAAAAAAAACTGGCCTCCTCCACCCCTTAATAGCTAGCCATCTCACACCTTATTTCCCCGTCATCCAAATCAGCTCAATGAGTTGTTATGGAGGAGGGGGAAAAGGGTGATTATAGTCACCGGTAGTCAATGGTAAATATAATTATTTTACATAGCAAAGCAATATAGCTTTAAATGATGTGATTTAAAAAAAAAAAAAAAAACTGGCCTCCTTCCACCCCTTAATAGCCAGCCATCTCGCACCTTATTTCCCCGTCGCCCAGAACAGCTCAATGAGCTGTTATGGAGGAGGGGGAAAAGGGTAATTATAGTCACCGCTAGTCACCAGTAAATATAATTATTTTACATAGCAAAGCAATATAGCTTTAAATGCTATGATTTAAAAAAATAAAAAAAAACTGGCCTCCTTCCACCCCTTAATAGCCAGCCATCTCACACCTTATTTCCCCGTCACCCAGAACAGCTCAATGAGTTGTTATGGAGGAGGGGGAAAAGGGTAATTATAGTCACCGGTAGTCACTGGTAAATATAATTATTTTACATAGCAAAGCAATATAGCTTTAAATGCTATGATTTAAAAACTAAAAAAAAAAAACTGGCCTCCTCCACCCCTTAATAGCCAGCCATCACACACCTTATTTTCCCATCGCCCAGAACAGCTCAATGAGTTGTTATGGAGCAGGGGGAAAAGTGTAACTATAGTCACCGGTAGTCACCGGTAAATATAATTATTTTACATAGCAAACCAATATAGCTTTAAATGCTATGATTTAAAAAAAAAGAAAAAAAAACTGGCCTCCTCCACCCCTTAATAGCCAGCCATCACTCACATTATTTCCCCGTCACCCAGGACAGCTCAATGAGCTGTTATGGAGGGAGGGTAAAAGGGTAATTATAGTCACCGGTAGTCACCGGTAAATATAATTATTTTACATAGCAAAGCAATATAGCTTTAAGTGCTATGATTAAAAAAAAAAAAAAACTGGCCTCCTTCCACCCCTTAATAGCCAGCCATCTCACACCTTATTTCCCCGTCACCCAGAACAGCTCAATGAGTTGTTATGGAGGAGGGGGAAAAGGGTAACTATAGTCACCGGTAGTCACCGGTAAATATAATTATTTTACATAGCAAACCAATATAGCTTTAAATGATGTGATTTAAAAAAAAAAAAAAAAACTGGCATCCTTCCACCCCTTAATAGCCAGCCATCTCGCACCTTATTTCCCCGTCGCCCAGAACAGCTCAATGAGTTGTTATGGAGGAGGGGGAAAAGGGTAATTATAGTCACCTATAGTCACCAGTAAATATAATTATTTTACATAGCAAAGCAATATAGCTTTAAATGCTATGATTTAAAAAAATAAAAAAAAAACTGGCCTCCTTCCACCCCTTAATAGCCAGCCATCTCACACCTTATTTCCCCGTCACCCAGAACAGCTCAATGAGTTGTTATGGAGGAGGGGGAAAAGGGTAATTATAGTCACCGGTAGTCACCGGTAAATATAATTATTTTACATAGCAAAGCAATATAGCTTTAAATGATGTGATTTAAAAAAAAAAAAAAAAAACCGGCATCCTTCCACCCCTTAATAGCCAGCCATCTCACACCTTATTTCCCCGTCACCCAGAACAGCTCAATGAGTTGTTATGGAGGAGGGGGAAAAGGGTAATTATAGTCACCGGTAGTCACCGGTAAATATAATTATTTTACATAGCAAAGCAATATAGCTTTAAATGCTATGATTTAAAAACTAAAAAAAAAAAACTGGCCTCCTCCACCCCTTAATAGCCAGCCATCACACACCTTATTTTCCCATCGCCCAGAACAGCTCAATGAGTTGTTATGGAGGAGGGGGAAAAGGGTAATTATAGTCACCGCTAGTCACCAGTAAATATAATTATTTTACATAGCAAAGCAATATAGCTTTAAATGCTATGATTTAAAAAAAAAAAAAAAACTGGCCTCCTTCCACCCCTTAATAGCCAGCCATCTCACACCTTATTTCCCCGTCACCCAGAACAGCTCAATGAGTTGTTATGGAGGAGGGGGGAAAGGGTAATTATAGTCACCGGTAGTCACCGGTAAATATAATTATTTTACATAGCAAAGCAATATAGCTTTAAATGCTATGATTAAAAAAAAAACAAAAAAACTGGCCTCCTTCCACCCCTTAATAGCCAGCCATCTCACACCTTATTTCCCCGTCACCCAGAACAGCTCAACGAGTTGTTATGGAGGAGGGGGAAAAGGGTAATTATAGTCACCGGTATATATAATTATTTTACATAGCAAAGCAATATAGCTTTAAATGCTATGATTTAAAAAAAAAAAAAAAACTGGCCTCCTTCCATACCTTAATAGCCAGCCATCTCACACCTTATTACCCGTCACCCAGAACAGCTCAATGAGTTGTTATGAAGGAGGGGGAAAAGTGT
>NW_027362764.1:310956947-311051947 GCF_046119375.1 Phyllobates terribilis
GACCAGCCCCCTTCACTATTATTAGTAACATCACGAATTTGGAAAAGAGATTAAAGCTATGTGAAATATGTCTATGAGTCTGTATAAAACATCTCCTCTAATACTTACTGGCACAGGAACATGTGGGGGACACATTCTAAGGGATTCCACCGAGTCCCAGTCAATACGCTGGAAAAACCTATGGGCTCTGATGTTGCCATTGACTCCGAGACGCCTGGCAGGATCTTCCCGGAGGAGCTACAAAAGAAGAAAAAATAAATGAATTAATATAACAGCTTCATAAATAAAATAAAATAAAAAATAATAAAAAACAATATTTTTTTTAAAAAAAGCTATATATTAGTGTTTTTATTCTGAAATTTACAATAATACATGACACGTAATATATACCACTGACCTTTTTAATGATGTTCTTCGCCTCCTTGCTGGAAGCGTTGAATAGTCCTCGATGGTATTTGGACCTGCTGGTAATCATGATGTTCAAAATGATGCCAAATGCATACCAGTCTACCCCAGCATTGTACTCCTCCGCAGCCAGCATCTCAGGAGCCATGAAGCCTGGTGTCCCAGCGTATTCGGTGGCTGTCCGGTCTCCATAGATGTTCTCAACTGCCAGACCGAAGTCGGCAATCTTTATATGGCCCGTCGCAGCCACCAAGATGTTAGAAGGCTTGAGGTCTCTGTGAAGAAGAAGACAAATGGATTCTTATCAGTGTCTGCTCTATAATTCTCAGTAATGCTGAGTATAGCTATAGGCATCACTGGTGGTGGAGGATTAGATGTATTTCTAGTTACCGGTGGATGATGCCCTTAGAATGCAGGTGTTGAATTCCACACACAAGTTCCGCGGCGTAGAATCTGGCCGAAAGAGAAGAGGAGAGAATAGTATTTAGTGGAAGAGAAACTCAGAAATATACACTGCTCAATAGACTAGACAGGCAGGACTTGTCAGGATTTTATATTATTATGGTTCAATAGGAGAGTCGCACATATCGCACTGATTATAGTGCACCTGGACCTGCTCATCTGAATATTAGGAACACAGGTATTAATGGACAATCCCAATAATAAGGAAAAAAAAAGAAAAAATCTTAAAAGTGTAACATGTCTACCGATCACTTTTTTTATCTTCTCCTTCAAATACATAGCTGTTTCTGTACAGTGTCCGCGGTCGGGTACTGCACATCAACCCCATACTGATTTGAATAGGGAGCGGACGTGCAGTACCCGACCACGGCCACTAAACGGTAGACGGAGCTGTGCTGCGCAGTTCTGTAACTGGTCAGTTCTGGCCACCGCCGACACCGTAAACAGATGATTGACAGAGGTACCGGGTGTTGCACGCCCACCGATCAGACATTGATGTCCTATCCTAAGGATAAATGGTAAAGTAGTGGAGAACCTCTTTAAGTTCCTTTTTGCCTATAAGGAAACACAATTTCCACCATTACAGTGTAAATGTATATGTTGTTAAAGGGTTATCCAGGATCAGAAAAACATGGCGGCTTTCTTTAAAAAAATAACGTCATATCACTAAAGTGAATGAGGATGAGCTGCGATACCATTCACAACCTGTGGACAGGTGTGGTGCTATTTTTAGTGGAAAAGAAAGCAGCCATATTTTCCTAAGTGTTTCACTAATAACATCCCTGTGAATGGAAGATATGAGTTTACCTGAACCTTAGAGCTAACAATCTAATCAATCTAGTCAGTCTCATATGGAAAATACATAGCTGTATTGCTTAGACTGTGACTACTGTACCGTGCACTGGGGATGTCAAGACACCCCTTCCTCATCAGGAGATGGTTGAATTCGCCACAGGTGACATACTCCATCCCAAGAAGCACAAGCTCCTGTCAGACAAGACGTAGAGATCAGTCGTATGATAAAGTCATTGTAGCGTCCATACATTTACTAACACTCAATAATCAGTTATTTCTTCTGTGATTTCTTCTGTGGTCGAGCTCTATTCCACTAACTCATGAAGATATAGTTACATAATAATAGCAATAATGATACTTTCTTCTTTTTACTATGTGTTTATTGGCTATTCTAAGTATACACATATAGTGGATATAGCTACAAATGTAGAATGTGATGGGCTAAATGTACGGCATTCCTTCTCACTGTAATGTTGACTTCTGCATTTCTCACCATTGTGAGGTACTCAATAAGAATGACATCCATAGGGGTGGACAAATGACTTCAGATTTTGGGAGCCAGTTGGACCACTCCAAGATTTTCCATAAATTTCAATAGAGAAACCCAAAAAGTTAACCGTCAGCATCATATTTCTAGGCAGATTGCCTGGCCCCCAGGGTTTGTCCAGTGTTCCCAAAGTAGGTGACAGCTACACATACAAGGAGCAGGACATTAAAATGTTGTCAATGCTGAAATGTTAAACACCATATATAAATGTGGATATATTCCGTGTATAGAGATGAGTGCACTTTATGGTTTATCCAATATTAATGAACTGGTCACAATTTTACCTTGGTCTGAAAGGCGAATGTGCCATGAAGAAGGAAGGGGCTGCCAGATGCAAGTTGTAACACACGCCGCTCCACCATCGCGCGCTCCTCTCCTTCAGCTAGTAGGTCCCTCTTTGTGATGACTTTTACAGCAAATTGCTGGCGGGTATATCTATCTTCCGCCAGCACCACCTAGAAAAGAATGTTCATTTGTTGGTGATCTTCATTAAAGGGGTTGTCCGGCCTTGGGGTAAAAAGTCTGCAGACACTTTATGTGACTACAGACTAGTGAGGAATCTCCAGTGTCAGGAGCGGGTGGTCATTTATCCGGCCTCGCTCCATTCAGTTGCATAGAGCAAGACTGCACACGTCTCGTTGGCACGTGACCACATGTATGCACATTGCACACCTTCAGTTATGCTCTCGCCCGTTCCTGGCGCTGGCACCGGAGAATCTTGACAACACGCACATTGTACCCTGAGGCCAAACAACCCCTTTACATAAGTTAATTAGAAAAAATCACATGGGCATAATTAGTTATTCAAAATTAGTATTCAAGTACTCCTTAAGAAATGTATATTGACAGGAGAAACAACAGGAGTAGTTTAAAAATATCTACTTTATTGTATGCAGTTTAAAATCAGAAAAAAGTGGACAGGAGATAGACTACATGGTAACATGAAAAGTTCAGGTACAGACCAAAGATCCCAATCAATATAATTAAATGGTAATCACTCAAAATGATATAATCATGGGGCAGGAAGAGGGGTGCAAGAATAGATATTTAATCCATTTTGCCCTGTATTCCCAGAGTAGTAATTGCACCCTAATTTAACACTACAAGGTTCGATAGGAGTAATCCTTACCCATAGTGGCAAGGAGAGTCTGACCCGGGTTGTGGAGGCTGTAAGTGCTGCGACACTACGCACGTTTCGCGTGCCGACTGCACGCTTTCTCAAGGGGAAGGTAGGGAGGAATGTTAATACCTCACATGGTTACTGATTCACAAATGAGAGCGACTGAGTGAAGCATGCGCCGATCACCGCACCCGCGGCACGCCCACCCCCGGCCGTCAAGCCAATCACAGCAGGCTGAGAGACCTGATGACACCCACACATGCCGAGACCAACATAGAGACGCCGTGGAGCAGGGCGCTCACGGAGCAGGGAAGAGGGCACGCGCACACCGATCCCATGGTGAGTATAAGTAAATATAATATTTAGAAAAAGACTGGTCATCACTCAATGAAATATTAGAAGATAAAACATTACTCACTATCATGAAAAATAAGAAATAAATGAAAATCGATGGAGGATGACAAAAAACAAAAAGGGGAATGATAACAACATTAATTAGTGGACCATCATCCTCTTGCGACTATACATTGATAATACAATAAATAATTAAATGTGCCCATTTACACAATGGCAAAATACATAGTAAGTATAAAATGCCCTCCGATGTCCATCCCAGAAATCATCCGTGTATCTTCCATATAGATGTTAAATTATATGTCTATGAATCCTCAATTCAATATAGATGTCAATTGTATATATATGATTCCTCAATTCACCAGAAAATTTGCATACGGAGACCAGTCACAGACTATGAACATGAGATAATGGAACAAGCTGCAGGTAGATTCACAAGAAAAAAGTGATGAGTAATTAAAACAAAATAAGACCAAAATATTAAAAACAAAGTTAAATAACACGCAAACTACTAAGCCAGATGGTGATGGTGGCTAGTGTATCAATCATAGAAAGGACGAAAAACTAAGTACTTTGTTTAAACTTGATGTAGTCATCGTCCCCAAGGTGGCGATCCATCTGGTCTCACGCTGGGCCAGACGTTTGCCTATATCTCCTTCCCGTATGCGAGGGGGAACAAGGTCAATTCCTCGCACCTGGAAGGGTTTGTGGCTACAGTCATGGTGCATCTTGAAGTGTCGGTGGATAGTTTTTAGTTCTGTGGTGTCGTTCGCTGTCCGGGCAGCAGCAATGTCCCTCACATGCTCCTGCACACGCACTCGTAATTAGTGTTCAGCGAATTTGCTCGGCATTTCAAATTCGGGTTTGTGTTCGGGATTCCGGCTTGTTCGCGCGAAAAAATTGTCTCCACCCTGATTTGCCACGCTATCACGCGTGGCAAATATAAAAAGACTGTGTGGGGGTGCAGAACTGTATATAGATGATGGCATCAAAGACCATGGTGCAGGTGTAAAAGCGTTGAATTTCCTATGCGGAATGCATTTTTTACCTGGGTACCACCAGCAGCACCCCCACAGAGCCATTTGCTTCTTTTTGCTGCCTAATTATACAGTTATTATTGTAGCCCAGTGGTGAAATCAGCTGTGAGCTTTGTAGCGGCTTGTGGGCAGTTTTGTAGCTCAGCCAAGATGAGGTTTGGTGGAGTAGGTTGCTTCCTAAGCACCAATAAAAGGGGTTGTCCAATGCACAAAATGTCCTGTATAAATATCTACTTTTACTAATTGTACTGACAGCTGACTGCACTGATGCACCTGCTGAGACGGCTGTCAGTCAGTTCCGGGGCTTATAGCCGCTGTTAACTGTATACTGACCAATGACTGAAGCCGCGCCTCTATGACTGAAGGCTGGAAGCTGCCGAGTGGAATAAAGTTTATTTCCCCTGGCAGCCAGGCTTTCACTGCAGCGGCCGCATGGCTATAAAGCACTACTAAACTGCAGATTAACGCCATAGCTGTAGGTTAATAGGATTTGTCACATGACAGGTTCCTTCTAAATTGTTAGTACAATAGTTAATTCCATTCTGTGTCCATCTAAGCTGACAAAGCTGTAAACTTGAGGGTCTGATGAGCGCTACCCTCTGAGGCAAGGAGATAAATGACTGTTTATTGACGACTATTAAACTGAATGGAAGCAGTCCTGATTCTGCTTAAGTTGTGCTAATTATACAAAGTTTCAATTGACTACCAACAAAAATTATTGAACTGATGACAATGTTTCTAGTATTATTAGCTGTGTTATCATCATTAGTCCTGCTAAACTAATATAAATTTTTTGTATTTGTGCATTTCTTTATTAGCAGTAGAAATAGTGTATAGATTCCTATGTAGCCATTAAAAATAATGTGTGTTAGCAAACACCACTAGGGGGAGCTCTTTGTATAAGGATGTATACAGTTACCATAGAAATCTGTGGAAAACATGGAAATATAAAGTGCATTGCACACTCATATTGGCGTCTTCTGACAGTCAAACATTCAGGGATGTACTTATAAATTATACTGCCCTAGGCACCGAGTCTCAATATCCTCCAGACTCTAGTTTGAAGTCTAATTTCCCCATTACCACAGACCCCTGACCTGTCAATGTTGGGAGCAGCACGAGTCCTGTTCACACAAACGATGTGCTACCGAGATCGATGATCATTTAAGCAAATCAAAAGATCATTTTACTCTATGAAAGAGCATTTTGCTTGTTTGTCGGGCGATCGTCAGCCTGTTTCCACTGGTTCCTTATAACTGCGCAGTGTAAATACACCTTAATCTGCAGCACAGACCTGAGACTACATTTGCAGACACTTCACCCTGATCCTAAAATCCTTTTCACTCCACAGCCCCACTGGTGTCAGGTCTTATGTTGCAGTGATGCCCGGGAGTTAAGACCACTGCAGGAAAGAGGAGAGGTGAATATATTTTGAAGAGTATACATTGGGAAATTTGCTGGCTTTTCATTAAAGGAGTTGTCCACTACTTTCACATTGATGCTCTATCTGTACGATAGGGCATCAATGTATGATCGGCCGGCGATCAGCCAGCTGTTATCGGTGATCAGCCGGCGATCGGTATGATCAGCCGGCGATCGGCCAGCTGTTATTGGAGCCATCGGCGGCCGCCGGCAGGAGGTGCTTACCTGCGGTGCTTAGCCGTCAAGTTGCAGTGGCCGGCGCTTGTTACTGCACATCCGCCTCCTATTCAATTCAATGGGAGGCGGATGTGCAGTACCCCGCGGCGGCCACTACAGATGGACGGCCAAGCACCGCAGGTAAGGACTTCCAGCCGGCAGCCGCCGGCACCGATGACAGCTGATCGGCCGGGGTGCTGGGTGCGGGTCCCTGGCCGATCATACATTGATACCCTATGCTACAGATAGGGCATCAATGTGAAAGTAGTGGACAACTTCTTTAAGGAACTCTTCCATTTTTCCAGGAATGTCCCTGAAATTCTGAGAGTTGGCAGTAACAGTATTAAAAGGCTTGTTCTAAATTCCATTTTTGGTGTAACATCAGAGAACAGTATGAGCCTGGCATTGAGGATGTCTCTATTTATTGGACAACACCATAGAGACCAGTCATTGGTTATTAATCAGCAGAATGTATGAGATGTCACCACTGCCGCAAAGTAAGCAAAGATCACTGGATAAGCGGGGATATAAGCATTGGTCATGTATATTTAATGTAATTCCTGCTGTTAGAATTTTTTAATTATGATTATGTTTTAATCCTGGACACTAAGTTTAATAAATGTAATTCTCAGTACACACATATATATACACATATCTATATACATGTAGATGTACAATATGTACAATGCTTTGAAAAAGTATTCATACCCTGTGAATTTTTCAACATTTTTTTCAAGTTACAACCACAAACTTAAATGTATATTATTGGGATTTTATGTGATGTACCAACACAGTTACAAGTATTTGTGAAGTGTAAAGGAAATGATACATGGTTTCTAAATATTTTAAAAATATAAATCTGAAAATTGTGATGTGCATTTGTATTCAGTCACCCAGTACTTTATAGGACCACTTTTCACTTCAATTACTGTTAAAAGTTTTTTAGGGTCTGTCTCTACCAGCTTTGCACATCTAGAGGCTGAATTTTTCTCCCATTCTTCTTTGTAATCTCGCTCTAGCTCAGTGAGATTGGATGGAGGCGTCTGTGAGCAGCAATTTTCAAGTCTCGCCATAATCTCTCAAGGGTATTTAGGCCTGGACTTTGACTGGGCCATTAACACACATGAATATGCTTTGATCTCATCCATTCCATTGTAGTTCTGGCAGTATGTTTAGGGTCGTTGTCCTGAACATTCGCCTTAGTCTCAAGTTCTTGCAGTCTCTAACAGGTTTTCCTCCAGGATTTCACTGTATTTAGCTCCATCCATCTTCCGATCAACTCTGGCCATATTTACTGTACCTGCTAAAGAAAAGCATCTCCGCAGCATGGTGCCGCCACAATGTTTGACTGTGGGGATGGTGTGTTCAGGTTGATCTGCAGTGTTAGTTTTCCTCAATAAGTAGTATTTTACATTTAACCCAAAAAAGGTTAACTTTGGTCTCATCTGACCAGGGCTCCTTCTTCCATATTCCATGTAGAGGACACAGCTAGCATGTGGATGGAGGTGCTCTAGTCAGATATTTACACGTAGAGTTTCTACAGCAGGTCTCACTTCTGCATGATGTTGTCTGAACAGGTGCCTGTCCCACACTTGCACAGCCAATAGGATCGTGCACTTGTATTGAAAAATACATGTTGCTATCAGCTGGCCATGCAAGTTTCCAAGGCGCAGGCACCTGTGGGTACAACATCAGCAGCGCCTCCATCTTACTAGTGCAGAAGTTAGAGGCACCAGAAAAAAAACACTTTAACCCACTGACTACCAAAAAACACTATTACATTGATATAAGTAGCAACTTATTTGGAAAGCACCCTGCATTTGCCTCCGTCAAAAACACCTGAACCTGGAGATCTAAGATGGTTATTAACAGTGTTATTCTGTACTTCACTCATCATCCTATATTGTATGGCAAACACTATACAATATGTGCTCGTAATGTTGTAGGATCTTACCTTTCCAAAGCTTCCCCGGCCAAGCACCTGATGAAAATCTAATCTCTTGATGTTATCAGAGATTGTGCTGCCGGGGAGAGATGGCCGCACACCGCTGTCTCCTAAAAGGGCAAACAGAAATAAGACAATACATTAGAAAACAATTTATTGTCCATGTATAATGTGCTGGTTATTTTGTAACTGTAGCGGAGAATTCAGTTTTGATTAGCATTGGAGTTTGCATCTATGTAAACATATTGCTCTATGTTGTTAATTGAAAACAGCCTAGAATTTACTATTCACTTTAGCACAAAGGGTTAATTATTTTCTAACAAAATGGAGACAGTATCATTTATGTGCAGAATAATACTGGTAGCACAGTGATTGTCATATATTAAGGTACTGCCTTAGGAAGCAATTACAGCTCTACTCTAATATTATCCTGCCACAGCCTTAAAGGGCCTCTGCCCCTGAGACTGAGAAGTGGGTATACAGTGGGTACGAAAGTATTCAGACCCCTTTAAATGTTTCACTCTTTGTTTCATTGCAGCCATTTGGTAAATTCTAAAAAGTTCATTTGTTTTCTAATTAAAGTACACTCTGCACCCCATCTTGACTGAAAAAAACAGAAATGTAGAACTTTTTCCAAATTTATTAAAAAAGAAAAACTGAAATATCACATGGTCATAAGTATTCAGACCCTTTGCTCAGTATTGAGTAGCACCCTTTTGAGCTAGTACAGCCATGAGTCTTCTTGGGAATGATGCAACAAGTTTTTCACACCTGGATTTGGGGATCCACTGCCATTCTTCCTTGCAGATCCTCTCCAGTTCCGTCAGGTTGGATGGTGAACGTTGGTGGACAGCCATTTTCAGGTCACTCCAGAGATGATCAATTGGGTTTAGGTCAGGGCTCTGGCTGAGCCAGTCAAGAATGGTCACAGAGTTGCTTTGAAGCCACTCCTTTGTTACTTTAGCTGTGTTCTTAGGGTCATTGTCTTGTTGGAAGGTGAATCTTTGGGTCAAGTCTGAGGTCCAGAGCACTCTTGAATAGGTTTTCATCCAGGATATCTCTGTAGTATCTCTGGAGTCCATCTGTGTTTAATTAAAACTTGTTGCATCATTCCCAAGAAGACTCATGGCTGTACTAGCTCAAAAGGGTGCTTCTACTGAATACTGAGCAAAGGGTCTGAATGACCATGTGATATTTCAGTTTTTCTTTTTTAATAAATTTGCAAAAATTTCTACATTTCTGTTTTTTTTCAGTCAAGATGGGGTGCAGAGTGTACTTTAATGAGATAAAAAATGAACATTTTAGAATTTATCAAATGGCTGCAATGAAACAAAGAGTGAAAAATGTAAAGGGGTCTGAATACTTTCGGTAGCCACTGTACGTTTCACATGTATAGGCACTCTCCCTGGTGCCCTCCATTTGCTCCCCACTGCCTCCTCTGCTGAGATCGGCGCTCTTTTCCTCCTGCTTCCAAGTTGATGGCCATAGAGGCACAGAGAGTGCAATGATAAATCTAATCCATACCTCTTCTGCATTTCCTTTCCCATCTCACAAAAGACAGGGAAGATGCGGTTTACACTTACCAATGTAGCTGCCATCTTGGAGGTAGGAGGAACAGAACACAGATCTAAGCAATGGAGGTAGCGCGGGTAAAAGAAGGGCATCAGGAAGGGTGACTGTACAATAACAAAGTATAGTCACTTTTCAGTCTCAGAGTGGAAGGTCGCTTTAACATACATTTCTAGCTACAATCAGTCACTAGGTAGCAAAGAGGGGAATTTTTTTTTAAATAAACATAAAGAACAAATACATTTTAATCAGATTGATACGTCCTTGTCCCTCCACATTTTTACTATTTTGCTAAGTTGATTTAACACATTCGCTTCTATATCGGCTCCCATCTTATGTGATATATTTAATGTCTAATATTTTAAACTGTTGCCCTCTTAGATAATAAGTATATCACTCTCTATAACCTGTGAATTCTTCTCCAATAAAACATGTGACTTATCCCCTTAATATCAATCTAGAAAAAATCCCAAATCCTTTCACCAATTTAATAACTGTCCTTAGATCTTCCCTTACATTGCCTGAAAATAATAACACTTGCGTACATCACTAACATTTCATCCTGAGTCCCACAATGAGTACCCCTTATTCCTTTACAACCCCTTATATATGGTGAATAAGTAGTGCAAAGAGCAGTGTGGATTAGGAAATCCATGTCTTATGCCCCAGAAAGGGAAAAAGCCAGAAGCAAAACCCATCCATCACCTTGTCTTGGGGATTTGTATATTAGAGCCTAATCCACCTAATACATTCTGGGCCAAGTCTATCCAATATTTCCCCCAAATCAGCCCATTCCATGCAATCAAATGCTATTGCAGCATCTAATGACAAGATCCCCCAGCACCTTCATTATCTGGATGGAAGACAATAATCGAAAATAAAACAGATGTATATTCGAGTTTAGATTCCTGAGACAAATCTAATTTGTTCTTTATGTATTAATTTACCCACTATCTTTGCCTCCCTATTAGCTAATACCTTGGCGGTTATTTATGTACAGTGGGGAAAAAAAGTATTTAGTCAGCCACCAATTGTGCAAGTTCTCCCTCTTAAAAAGATGAGAGCGGCCTGTAATTGACATCATAAGTAGACCTCAACTATGAGAGACAAAATGAGAAAACAAATCCTGAAAATCACATTGTCTGATTTGGAAAGAAATTTTTTTTTAAGTGGGAGAACTTGCACAATTGATGGCTGACAATACTTTTTTTCCCCACTGTATCTGCTTTGGATATAAACCTATATTATTCTAGTAATAACGGATCTTCATTCACTGTAGGAACAGTCCACTGTTAATCTTGAGGTGTTGGCAGGAAAAACGCTGCATAAAACACTTGTGTATTTGCCACCTTCTTTACATGTTTTTCTCATGTTTATTTGTTGTTTTCCAGACACATTAGTATGGGTGAAATACGCTGCAAAAATTGTCATGCTGCAGACATGAATCTGCTTCAATTCTGCAAGGAAAAAATAAGCAACGTGTGCATGAGACATCAGAAATCTCTTCACTTTGCTGATACTATATAACACTGTGTATTTTCTGCAACAGATACGTGTGAAAAATCTATATATATAATCGTCTTATCCAGTCTGTCTGTCTGTCTGTCTGTCTGTCTGTCCAGGAAATCCCGCGTCGCTCATTGGTCCGCCAGCGGCCAATCAGCGCCGCGGAATTTCTGAAAAAAGATGGCGGCCGCTAGCGGCTCATTTGCGGGAAGGAGCTCAGCGGCGATGCAGCCGGGAGATGACCGGCGCGAGGCGCTCATCTCCCGGCCGGTAGCAGCGGAAGGAACCCGACCGCCGGACCCATCTGCGGGACGGAGATGCAGCCGGGAGATGAGCGGCGCGAGGCGCTCATCTCCCGGCCGGTAGCAGCGGAAGGACCGCTGGGGACATCAGCGGCTAGGATGTGAAGGGAGGACCGGGGAGCGGCGCTGCGGGTCGGGATACTTCTCCTGCGAGCGCCCGCTCATGTCCCGGGTTCTCGCAGCGGAAGTAGCCGCAGAGGCAGCGCCGCTCCCCGGTCCTCACCAAGACGATTCGATGATTGGTCGCGGTCTTCGAACCCAACCAATCACTGATCTTAGCGCAAAACTTAAGCACCGCTGTGCTGATTGGTCGCCGACGCTGCCCGCGACCAATCACCGATTTGGGCGCCAAATTTAAATATCGGCCGCGAGCAATCAGCACAGCGGTGTTTAAATGTGGAGCCAAGATCGGTGATTGGTCGCGGCCGATATTTAAATTTGGCGCCCAAATCGGTGTTTGGTCGCGGTCAGCATCCGCGACCAATCAGCACAATAGTGTTTAACTTTGGCGCCAAAATCAGTGATTGGTCGCGGGCCAAGACAGCGACCAATCACCGATTTGTGCGGCAGATTTAAATAGCGGCCGTGACCAATTGGATGTCAGCGGCGCTGCCTGTGCGGGTACTTCCGCTCCGAGAACCCGGGACATGAGCGGGCGCTCGCAGCAGAAATATCCGGACCCGCAGCGCCGCTCCCCGGTCCTCCCTTCACACCCTAGCCGCTGATCTCCCCACAGTATCCGCATGGTGTTACAAAGGTCCGGACATTTGTGTTAAAAATCGCTGATTGGTCGCAGGCACTGCCCGCGACCAATCACCGATTGGGGCGCCAAATTTAAATATCGGCCGCGACCAATCAGAACAGCGGTGTTTATATGTGGAGCCAAGATCGGTGATTGGTCGCGGACGATATTTAAATTTGGCGCCCAAATCGGTGATTGGTCGCGGGCAGCGCCAGCGACCAATCACCGATTTTTAACACAAATGTCCGGACCTTTGTAATACCATGCGGATACTGTGGGGACATCAGCGGCTAGGGTGTGAAGGGAGGACCGGGGAGCGGCGCTGTGGGTCGGGATACTTCTGCTGCGAGCGCCCGCTCATGTACTGGGTTCTCGCAGCGGAAGTAGCCGCACAGGCAGCGCCGCTGACATCCATGCGGCTAGGATGTGAAGGGAGGACCGGGGAGCGGCGCTGACATCCAATTGGTCGTGGCCGCTATTTAAAAGTGCCGCATAAATCGGTGATTGGTCGCTGTCTTGGCCCGCGACCAATCACTGATTTTGGCGCCAAAGTTAAACACTATTGTGCTGATTGGTCGCGGACGCTGCCCGCAACCAATCACCGATTTGGGCGCCAAATTTAAATATCGGCCGCGACCAATCAGTACAGCGGTGTTTAAATCTGGAGCCAAGATCGGTGATTGGTCGCGTCCGATATTTAAATTTGGCGCCCAAATTGGTGATTGGTCGCGGGCAGCGTCGGCGACCAATCAGTGATTTTTAACACCATGCGGATACTGTGGGGACATCAGCGGCTAGGGTGTGAAGGGAGGACCGGGGAGCGGCGCTGCCTGTGCGGATACTTCTGCTGCGAGAACCAGGGACATGAGCGAGCGCTCGCAGCAGAAGTATCCGGACCTGCAGCGTTGCTCCCCGGTCCTCCCTTCACACCCTAGCCGCTGAGGTCCCCACAGTATCCGCATGGTGTTACAAAGGTCCGGACATTTGTGTTAAAAATCGCTGATTGGTCGCGACCAATCACCGATTTGGGCGCCAAATTTAAATATCAGCCGCGACCAATCACTCATCTTGGCTCCACATTTAAACACCGCTGTACTGATTGGTCGCGGACGCTATTTAAATGTGGCGCCCAAATCGGTGATTAGTCGCGGGCAGCGATTTTTAACACAAATGTCCGGACCTTTGTAACACCATGCGGATACTGTGGGGACATCAGCGGCTAGGGTGTGAAGGGATGACCGGGGAGCGGCGCTGCGGGTCGGGATACTTCTGCTGCGAGCAGTTGCTCATGTCCCGTGTTCTCGCAGTGGAAGTATCCGCACAGGCAGCGGCGCTCCCCGGTCCTCACTAATACGATTCCGCTCCTCACCAATACGATTCGCTGATTGGTCGCGCTCTCCGCACGCGACCAATCAGTGATTTTGGCGCTAAAGTTAAACACCGCTCTGCTGATTGGTCGCGGCCGCTGCCCGCGACCAATCACCGATTTGGGCGCCACATTTAAATAGCGGCCGCGACCAATCACCGATCTTGCCGCCACACTTAAACACTGCTGTGCTAATGGGTCGCGGACGCCAGCCGCGACCAATCAGCGAGCTTGGCGCCAAATTTAAACAACGCTCTGCTGATTGATCGCGGTCGCTGGCCGAGATCAATCAGCAGTATTGGCGCAAAATTTAAACAACGCTCTGCTGATTGGTAGCGGCCGTCAGCCGCGACTAATCAGCGATTTTGGAGCCAAATTTAAACACCGCTCTGCTGATTGGTCGCGGCCGGTGACCAATCAGCGATTTTGGCGCCAAATTTAAACCCCGCTCTGCATCGCTTTCCTGATTGGTCGCGGTCGCCGGCCGCGACCAATCAGCAGTATTGTCGCCAAATTTAATCACCTCTTTGCTGATTGGTCGCGGTCGCGACTAATCAGCGATTTTGGTGCCAAATTTAAACACGCTCTCCATTCCTCACTAACACAGTTCGCTGATTGGTCGCGGCCGCCGCCCGCGACCAATCAGCGATTTTGGCGCCAAATTGAAACACCGCTCTGCTTATTGGTCGCGGCCGCCATCCGCGACCAATCAGCGAGATTGGCGCCATATTTAAACAACGCTGTGCTGATTGGTCGAGGCCGGCGACCGCGACCAATCAGCAGAGCCATGCAGAGCGGGGTTTAAATTTGGCCCCAAAGTCGCTGATTAGTCGCGTCTGACGGCCGCGACCAATCAGCAGAGTGTTGTTTAAATTTTGCGCCAAAATCGCTGATTGGTCGCGGCCGTCAGACGCAACTAATCAGCGACTTGGGGGCCAAATTTAAACCTCGCTCTGCTGATTGGTCGCGGTCGGCGGCCACGACCAATCAGCAGTATTGGCGCCAAATTTAAACACCGCTCTTCTGATTGGTCGCGGCCGTCGACCAATCAGGGATTTTGGTGCCAAATTTAAACCCCCCTCTGCATCGCTCTGCTGATTGGTCGCGGCCGTCGACCAATCAGCGATTTTGGTGCTAAATTTAAACACGCTCTCCAGTCCTCACTAACACGGTTCGCAGATTGGTCGCGGCCGCCGCCCGCGACCAATCACCGATATTGCCGCCAAATTTAAACACCGCTTTGCTGATTGGTCGCGGTTGCCGAACGCGACCAATCAGCGATTTGGGCGCCAAATTTAAACACCGCTCTGTTGATTGATCGCGACTAATCAGCGATTTTGGTGCCAAATTTAAACACGCTCTCCAGTCCTCACTAACACGGTTCGCAGATGGGTCGCGGCCGCCACCCGCGACCAATCACCGATATTGCCGCCAAATTTAAACACCGCTTTGCTGATTGGTCGCGTTCGGCAACCGCGACCAATCAGCGATTTGGGCGCCAAATTTAAACACCGCTCTGCTAATTGCGCCCCGTCGGCCGCATACCTATTCTAGAATACCCGATGCATTAGAATCGGGCCACAATCTAGTATGGAATAAAAATGCAACGTGTGCACATACCCTAAAATACTTATATAATTGAAATAAGAATCTGTCATTAAGATCAATCCTTCTAAACCGTCTACATAGGCACGTAAGTCATGGAATGATACATTTCCACTATCCGTTGCCTTATTTCAGGGAAATCCACTTTATTAATATGCAAATGAGGCATTAAGTGCTCCAAGCCTCACACAGCACTTACTGATAGCCCCTGCCCATGGAAGGGTAGAAGACAGACAGAGGCATCGCTGAGCATGAAAAATAAGGCAGTCTCTCCAGAAGCGCTCTGTCCCGTCCAGACCACAAAATGCCTCATTTACCTATTAGTAAAAATGTCTCTGGAATAAGGCAACTGATCGCCGATAACAAGGTATCATTCCATTTATAGACCGTTTTGGAGGGTTGAGCTTGATGACAGATTCCCTTTAAGAGCCAAGTCAATTTAACTAACATCTATGGGTATATCCAAGGCTATCCTTTCCTTTTCTATAAGTTTTTGAAATGGTATGGTCTAAAAAAAAGTTTTTAAGTGTACTAAATAATAATAATTTTTGGACTCAAAGTCTCTTATAGCATTCTCCATAGGCTGAGCCTTTTGAATAGAATCATTACGGTAATTATTTTCACCTGTCTACACATAAATGCTGTCACTGTTATCTTGTTATCACATTTGCTCATTAATCTAGCTAACATTTTACTTGTTCTTTCTCCCTCTTCATCAATCTTAGCATTCAGAAAGAAGAGTGAATTTTGGGTCTTTTTCAAGAGTATCTTCTTAAGCCGCTTTTGCTTCCCTTTCAGATTGTTAAGACCCTTTATAATTCCACACTATTAATTCACTTGAGCTGCTATTATTTCTGTTTTGTTTTTTGTTTCTTTCTCCCAGTAAATTAACTTGTATTATTGCTGGAGAATGGATTGATAATGTTATAGTAGTATATTTTACATTCTGGAGTTTTTCCAAAATTTATACTTTGCCAAACACCATATCAATATGGAATGAGGATTGCTAAATCTTAGAGTAACATGAATCCTGATAATTCTTTGGACTGAAGCATCTTCCCCAAAAAATTCTTCCAGAGGATTTGGAAAAGATGTTGTATTACTAGACTTTGCCACATGTCTACGTGATTTCCTATTACGGGTAAAGTCAATAACATTATTAAAGCGCACCAGTCTGCAGGATTGTGCTCAGTTAACTACATACACTGTCAGGTGGGCGACATTACACTGATTAAAATGCTCTGTGTGTTACATACTTAAACCTTACACACCGTTGAGCAAGAATAAAGACCCTCGTGAGTAGGTATTATCTACAGCATTATATATATGTACTGGACAACCCACTTTTACCTATAGTGTTGAATCTTCCTTTGAGTGTATCTTTTGAAGACATATCAGAGACGGCAGATCTCTTCTCATACAATCAATGGTAGCATTCCATTTCAACTCTCAAACCCCTCTAACATTAAGTTAGATAATTTTCACTATATTAAAATAATAATTAAAATAAAGTATCACTCCTCTTCTGATACCTCCCCCGACTCCACTGTCCACTTCACCCCTTCATACCATCTCCCACTCTTAGCTCCTACACATGTAAGGCCGGGTCACACGAGTGTTGATTTTTTTCTTGTGAGAGAATCGGATCATTTATGCTAATGACACTCAGAGTTTGAGCCGAGTGTCAGTTTACTGTGATCCGATTCTCTCGTCTGAGAAAATCTTTTCACAGTTGCGGAGAAGATGGAGAACTTCATTTCTGCATCTTCTCCATTGTGTATGTCCTCGTAAATCAAACTGCACTCGGATGACATCCGTGTGTGGTCCGATGTTTTACACGCACACATAGACTTGATTGGGTGAGTGCGATCTGATTTGTGGAGCCACTTGCAGAATGCTGTGATTGTTTTCTCTTGTTGAATCGTCATGAGAAAATAATAGCAGATCTGCACTGCCTCATAGTATAACATTGGGCTGAGTGCTATCTGATAAAACATCACATAGCACTCGGCTGTGTTATACGGCAATGTGAGCGAGGCCTTAGAGAGCTCCTAAACCAGACATCCACCCACCCCCAACTACCTTGCCTTACATAAATGATCTTCCATAATCAATTGTAAAGGAGCATATCTCTCTACTTACAGTACAGACCAAAAGTTTGGACACACCTCATTTAAATATTTTCCTGTATTTTCATGACTATGAAAATTGTACATTCACACTGAAGGCATCAAAACTATGAATTAACACATGTGGAATTATATACTTAACAAAAAAGTGTGAAACAACTGAAAACATGACTTATATTCTAGGGTCTTCAAAGTAGCCACCTTTTGCTTTGATGATTGCTTTGCACACTCTTGGCATTCTCTTGATGAGCTTCAAGAGGTAGTCACCGGAAATGGTTTTCACTTCACAAGTGTGCCCTGTCAGGTTTAATAAGTGGGATTTGTTGCCTTATAAATGGGGTTGGGACCATCAGTTGTGTTGTGCAGAAGTCAGGTGGATACACAGCTTATAGTCCTACTGAATAGATTGTTAGAATTTGTATTATGGCAAGAAAAAAGCAGCTAAGTAAAGAAAAACGAGTGGCCATCATTACTTTAAGAAATGAAGGTCAGTCAGTCCGAAAAATTGGGCAAACTTTGAAAGTGTCCCCAAGTGCAGTTGCAAAAACCATCAACTGCTACAAAAAAACTGGCTCACATGAGGACAGCCCCAGGAAAGGAAGACCAAGAGTCACCTCTGCTTCTGAGAATAAGTTTATCCGAGTCACCAGCCTCAGAAATCGCAGGTTAACAGCAGCTCAGATTAGAGACCAGGTCAATGCCACACAGAGTTCTAGCAGCAGACACATCTCTTCAACAACTGCTAAGAGGAGACTTTGTGCAGCAGGCCTTCATGGTAAAATAGCTGATAGGAAACCACTGCTAAGGACAGGCAACAAGCAGAAGGGACTTGTTTGGGCTAAAGAACAGAAGGAATGGACATTAGACCAGTGGAAATCTGTGCTTTGGTCTGATGAGTCCAAATTTGAGATCTTTGGCTCCAACCACGATGTCTTTGTGTGACGCAGAAAAGGTGAACGGATGGACTCTACATGCCTGGTTCCCACCGTAAAGCATGGAGGAGGAGGTGTGATGGTGTGGGGGTGCTTTGCTGGTGACACTGTTGGGGATTTATTCAAAATTGAAGGCATACTGAACCAGCATGGCTACCACAGCATCTTGCAGCGGCATGCTATTCCATCCGGTTTGAGTTAAGTTGGACCATCATTTATTTTTCAACAGGACAATGACCCCAAACACACCTCCAGGCTGTGTAAGGGCTATTTGACCAAGATGGAGAGTGATGGGGTGCTACGCCAGATGACCCGGCCTCCACAGTCACCAGACCTGAACCCAATCGAGATGGTTTGGGGTGAGCTGGACCGCAGAGTGAAGGCAAAAGGGCCAACAAGTGCTAAGCATCTCTGGGAACTTCTTCAAGATTGTTGGAAGACCATTTCCAGTGACTATCTCTTGAAGCTCATCAAGAGAATTCCAAGAGTGTGCAAAGCAGTCATCAAAGCAAAAGGTGGCTACTTTGAAGAACCTAGAATATAAGGCATATTTTCAGTTGTTTCACACTTTTTTGTTAAGTATATAATTCCACATGTGTTAATTCATAGTTTTGATGCCTTCAGTGTGTATGTACAATTTTCATAGTCATGAAAATACAGAAAAATCTTTAAATGAGGTGTGTCCAAACTTTTGGTCTGTGCTGTACATCTCAAAAACCCTTAGATTAGCAACTGACTCAGAATTTAAGAAAGAAAAATAGTTCCTGATAAATTACTCTTAGTTTCTCCTGACTCAATAAAGAATATTTCAAGCTGTCCTGTCAAGTCAATAATAACAATGCCACAGAGAATAAAGTCATAGACACTTTAATGAGTGATTTGTTTTGGGGAGGAAAAATAGAAAGAATAAAAAATGATGTTTTGCAATTCAAACCCATAATGCAGGTTTGTCTCTGACCAATTGGCATATTGGCTTTTTGGCGTCTCCGTTGGCACAGATAAGAGCGGAGTGACGGAGGATGAAAGGACGGTTTACTACATTGTGAATTATAAAGCTGAGCTACGATGTAGATTATTTATCCATCTTTGGTATATTAGAAGCTAGGCCAATTCAGAGTATTGATCACAAAATGAAATGATGCAATTGATTGATGGACTATGGAATCCAAATGGATAAGGTTTGGAAATCACTGTTTATCTTACATCTACTTTTTTCTGAGATAATATTACATTCTGAGAATTAAGTAACATTAGGGGATATATAGACTGAGAAAAAAGTAACACGTAATAGAGCCCGTTTAGTAACAGGGAAGATGGAGTGATGCACTAACAAGGGAGACTGGAATTGTATACATATCTACAGTTGAGAAATGCATTAAATTATACAAAAATAGACGTTTTTAAAAAATATTCCGTAATTCAAATATGATATATATGATCATAGAAGATCAGAAGGTGAATGGCTTTGTGTTGAGAGGCTATAACCTTATTATAGATGAATAGCAAAGCAATCAGAAGTTGTGGTGCAGCGAAAAATGTCTGGCGGAGAGAGGAGATATTACAGCAATAGATGAAAGCAAATGTTTGAAATTTGAGGCAAGTTTCCATTAATGAGTCACATATACAGTACAGACCAAAAGTTTGGACACACCTTCTCATTTAAAGATTTTTCTGTATTTTCATAACTATGAAAATTGTACATTCACACTGAAGGCATCAAAACTATGAATTAACACATGTGGAATTATATTGTGGTACAATAACATCAATGGAGATATGAAACAATTATGGCTCCCTTTTATCCAAAGGGGTTTTCATTGTACAAAAGCAATAAAACATATATAGATATACATATCTATCTATCTATCTATCTATCTATCTATCTATCTATCTATCTATCTATCTATCTATATATACTGTATATATATATACAGTGTGTATGAAAAGTATTCAGACCCATTTAAATTTTTCACTCTGTGTCTCATTGCAGCTATTTGGTAAATCCTAAAAAGTTCATTTTTTTTCTCATTAAAGTACCCTCTGCACCCCATCTTGACTGAAAAACCAAGAAATGTAGAAATTTTTGCAAATTTATTAAAAAAGAAAAATTTAAATATCACATGGTCATAAGTATTCAGACCCTTTGCTCAGACACTCATATTTAAGTCACATGTCCATTTCCTTGTGATCCCCCTTGAGATGGTTCTACTCCTTAATTGGAGTCCAGCTGTGTTTCATTAAACCAATAGGATTTGATTTAGAAAGGCACATACCTGTCTATATAAGACCACGCAGCTCACAGTGCATGTGAGACCAAATGAAAATCATGCGCTCAAAGGAACTGCCCAAGGCGCTCAGAGACAGAATTGTGGCAAGGCATAGATCTGGCCAAGGTTACAAAAGAATTTCTGCATTACTCAAGGTTCCTAAGAGCACAGTGGCTTCCGTAATCCTTAAATGGAATAAGTTTGGGACCACCAGAAGTCTTCCTAGACCTGGTCATTCAGCCAAACTGAGCAATCGTGGGAAAAGAGCCTTGGTGAGAGAGGTAAAGAAGAACCCCAAGATCACTGTGGCTGAGCTCCAGAGATGCAGTAGGGAGATGGGAGAAAGTTCCACAAAGTCAACTATCACTGCAGCCATCCACCAGTCGGGCCTTTGTGGGAGAGTGGCCTGACGGAAGCCTCTCAGTGCAAGACATATGAAAGCCCACATAGAGTTTGCTCAAAAGCACATGAAGGACTCCCAGACTATGAGAAGTAAGATTCTCTAGTCTGATGAGATGAAGATAGAACTTTTTGGTGATAATCCTAAGCGTTATGTGTGGAGAAAAACAGGCACTGCTCATCACCTGCCCAATAAAATCCCGACAGTGAAACATGGTGATGGCAGCATCATGCTATGGGGGTGTTTTTCAGCTGCAGGGGCAGGATGACTGGTTGCAATTGAAGGAAACATGAATGTTGCCAAGTACAGAGATATCCTGGATGAAAACCTCTTCCAGAGTGCTTTGGACCTCAGACTTGGCCGAAGGTTCACCTTCCAACAAGACAATGACCCTAAGCACACAGCTAAAATAACAAAGGAGTGGCTTCAGAACAACTCTGTGACCATTCTTGACTGGTATAGCCAGAGCCATGACCTAAACCCAATTGAGCATCTCTGGAGAGACCTGAAAATGTCTTTCCACCAACGTTCACCATCCAACCTGCTGGGACTGGAGAGGATCTGCAAGGAAGAATGGCAGAGGATCCTCAAATCCAGGTGTGAAAAACTTGTTGCATCATTCCCAAGAAGACTCATGGCTGTACTAGCTCAAAAGGGTGCTTCTACTCAATACTGAGCAAAGGGTCTGAATACTTATGACCATGTGATATTTCAGTTTTTCTTGTTTAATAAATTTACAAAAATTTCTACTTTTTTTTTTCAGTCAAGATGGGGTGCAGAGTGTACTTTAATGAAAAAAAAATTAACTTTTTAGAATTTACCAAATGGCTGCAGTGAAACAAAGAGTGAAAAATTTAAAGGGGTCTGAATACTTTCCGTACCCTTTGTATACATATATATATTATTTATTTATTTATTTAAATACTACGTGTAGAACAGGCCATTAGTGTCAGTTTACAGTGTGTTCAAATCCCATTACCCTTAATCATCAGCTATTTGAAGGAGCAACAGTGCTTGCCTCGCCCACAAAACTCACATTTTTATTACTTATTTTGGCCACAATGCCATACTGAACTAATGCCAAGAGCCAAAAAATTTAAAGGGGTACTTACATAAATACATCACCAGAATGACCATCAGTACATTAATACATCACCATAATTACAAGTGCTTTTCACTAAATTAGAATATCAAAAAGTTTAATTTATTTCAGTTCTTCAATACAAAAAGTGAAACTCATGTATTTTATAGAGTCATTACAAACAGAGTGATCTCTTTCAAATGTTTATTTCTGTTAGTGTAAATGATTATGGCTTACAGCCAATGAAAACACAAAAGTAATTATCTCTGTAAATTAGAATAATTAACAAAAAACACTTGCAAAGGCTTCCTATGCATTTAAAAAGGTCCCTTAGTCTGTTTCAGTAGGCTCCACAATCATGGGGAAGACTGCTGACTTGACAGATGTCCAGAAGGCAGTCATTGACACACTCCTCAAGGAGAGTAAGCAATAAAAGGTCATTGCTAAAGAAGCTGGCTGTTCACAGAGTGCTGTATCCAAGCATATTAATGAAAAGTTGAGTGGAAGGAAAAAGTGTGGTAGAAAAAGGAGCACAAGCAACCGGGATAACCGCGGCCTTGAAAGGATTGATAAGAAAAAGCCATTCAAAACTTGATGCAGTGATTGATGCAAAAGGAGCCCCGACCAAGTATTGAGTGCATTTACTGAACATACATTTCAGTAGGCCAACATTTCGGATTTTAAAAACATTTTTCAAGATGGTGTTATAAAGTATTCTAATTTACTGAGATAATGACTTTTGTGTTTTCATTGGCTATAAGCCATAATCGTCTACATTAACAGAAATAAAAACTTGAAATAGATCACTCTGTAATGACTCTATATAATATATGAGTTTCACTTTTTGTATTGAAGAATTGAAATAAATTAACTTTTTGATGATATTCTAATTTAGTGAGAAGCATTTGTAAGTTTTGAGTATTTGAAGAGGGTTTGATGAAATTCTGCTTTGTTTCTACTCCATATATATACATTTTTGCTACCTATTTTGTAATAACCCTTTTTGGGTAAAATCCCTTATGAGGTTTAAACCTGGAAGTGTAATTAAAAGCCTGGAAGTGTAATTAGAAGAGTTTGGGTCATTACAAAAATTATTTGCAATTCAGACTCTCCAATCTCATCGTTAGAGTGGATTACAGCTAATAGAGCAGAGGGGTCACACATTACATTGATGGCCATTGATTGTTTTCGAGAAATAAATACATAAAAACTGCTTTCTTCTATCAGAGAAATCAGCTGCTGGACTTTTTAAAGAACAAAATTATGATTGTGCATGATATAGAAGACTCATCAGCCATGATCTGTTATGGCAGTACTTTACATATGCATGGGATTATATTAGGATGATCACTGGTTTCATAGCCAACATAATATAACCAATTCAGTGTGAAATCTGATAAACAATTAATATTGTTTTGCCTGCTTAACTACTTCAGGGCCACCAATAGACTTTAAACATCTGGGGCAGTCCACATTCTACTCTGCAGGGATGTTATAAAACAAGGGTACTCCACATTTTTTGGACCAAGGGTCGCAATGCCATACTGAACCAATCACAAGGGCCTAAAGAATTTAAAGGGGTACTTACATAAATATATCACCAGAACCACCATAAGTACATTAGTGCATCACCAGAACTAAGTTTTGAGTATTTGAGGAGGATTTGTAGAGATTCTGCTCCAAAAAATAAGCGTGAATATACACCAACTTCACTGAGTTTTTGAAGCAGAAACTGAGTGAAATATCATTAAATCCTTCTCATAATCTCAAAACTCTAAGTTTTGATGATTTTTAAGCTTTAACATAGCCATGAAGCATGTTTTGGATTGCTACATGTGTACAACATCAGAACCACCATCAGTATATGAATGCACCAGAACCTCCATCAGTACATGCATGGAGCGCCAGAACCACTGTCAGTACATGAATAAATCACCAATTGATTGCACTGCCAGGTTAGCCCCATGTACAATTTAATCTACAAATCCCAGTATGTCTTTAACAATAGTAAGGAGATACTGGGAGTTGTTAAAAATCATCATCAGACTGTGGACCATACAGGAGCCACGGCACTGAAGGGAAGCAGGAAGGATCATATATAAACAAATACATCCCCAAACCTTACGTTTGTCATCTTCCCAATTAAAGTGATGAGATGAGATTTATCTTCTAGTAGTCTCTGCAGATGTCCCTCTTCTCTGTCTTCAGCAGTACTTCCTGACATGGTGCCCCTAAAAATGAAAGTATCATTATATTTCCCCATGAATAAAAATATCTTCCATGCTGTGCCCCTGAAAAAATAATTGCCTATGCTTCCTCCACAAAATTTCCCCCTATACTGCCCCTTTGTAAAATGTCCCTTGCACACTGCCCCTCTGCAAAATGTCCCCCACACACTGTCTCTCTGCAAAAGTCCTCCAGACACTACCCCACTGCAAAATGTCCCCCACAAACTGCCCCTCTTCAAAATGTCCCCTGCACACTGCCCCTCTGCAAAATGTCCCCAGCACACTTTCGCTCTGAAAAATGTCCCCAGCACACTGCCTCTCTTTAACATGTCCTCCAAAAACTATCTCACTGCAAAATATCCTCCGCACAGTGCCGCTCTGCAAAATATCCCTCCTACACTGCACCTCTGCAAAATGTCCCTCGCACACTGCCCCTCTGCAAAATGTCCCCCACAAACTGCCCCTCTTCAAAATGTCCCCTGCACACTGCACCTCTGCAAAATGTCCCTCGCACACTGCCCCTCTGCAAAATATCCCCAAACGTTGTCCCTCTCCAAAGTAACCACCCACACACTGCCTCTCTGAATCAAGTACCCCCCCACCACCACTGCTTCTTGCAAAACTGTGCCCTTTTTCCCAATTACCACCCCTCATTATGTGCCCTCATTATAACATTAACCGCCTGCTCCCTTATCCACAATTA
This sequence comes from Phyllobates terribilis, assembly GCF_046119375.1. NCBI lineage: Eukaryota > Metazoa > Chordata > Amphibia > Anura > Dendrobatidae > Phyllobates > Phyllobates terribilis. The sequence continues at coordinate 310,982,081 of NW_027362764.1, forward strand.
TAATTTGTTTAATCTTGGGCTCCTTGATGGAACAATTACTATTGGTCGTGCCATCTCTTCTCCTCTACGATTCGGCGCTTCAATGCCGGCAGTTGTGTGATGACGCCAGCAGCTTACTTATCTCATTACACCGCTGCGCGTAGAGACTGAGACTGACGAGCTCTGCTCTACGCCAGTCCTGGAGACGGTGTTCAAATATGTTTGTGTCTGAAAGACGCAAATGCATTTGAATATAAGAAGAAGGGAGCTGTGTACCTATTGGCTGCAGCAAAACCTTTGGTGGGCCGCATGTGGCCCGCAGGCTGTATGTTGTGCAGGCCTGTTCTAAAATGACACTACTTTGTATAACAAAGAGAAGGTAGAGACCATAAACCAGTGCTGTGTATTCAGTATGGTAAGCGCTATCTGCGCTTCCTTCTACAGACCCAGTGATCATGTGATGGCCGGGTGTAGGGAGAGAGCAGGAGCTGATGGGTCCTAGGAGACCCACTCAACCCTGCTATACAGGCAGTAGGTTGAATTTCCCCTGTAACTAGGGTCAATATACCAGCACCAGTTAGGGAAGACATAAGATTAAAAAAATAAGTATTTAAAGAGGTTGGCCTTAAATTCACTTTAACAGATGTGTTTGGGACATGGGTTTGCGTACAATTACTATTATATAGGTATGACAGGTTCTCCACCTGCCCTTGTTAGTTCAGCTTTCCTCACATACTGCACAGCTCTCCCCTCCATACAATGGTCACTGATGGAGGAGCAGTGACCAGAGCACTCCATCAGCCTTGTACTATTGAAAACCTCCCATGAGAAAGATGCTTTTATAGTGAAGTAGACTGATGGACAGGTCTGGTCACTGCTCCTCCACCAGCAGCCATATTATAGACTGGAAGGCTGGGCAGTCTGTAAGGAAAGCTGCAGTAACAAGAGCAGGAGGAGAACCTGTCACACCTATATAATAGTAAGTGCCACAAAATCATGTCCCCAACACATCTGATAGGGTAAAGCTAAAATGGTCAACCTCATTAACTAATTCTGCAGCCAGCAACAGACAGTGCAACACAAAGACTATAGGAGGCAAACGGCACAAATGCTTTTAATGAAATCCAATTGAATTTTTATTTAACCATTGAAGCAAAAAAACAAACAAACAAATGTATCAAAAGTTAGACAACCCCTGTGTAAAATAAATGAGAATAAAAAGACAAAAAAAAGAAACTGGAAAAAAAAACAAAAAAAAAACACTGACTATCCAAATTTCTGTTACAAGCCCTTCCCCCGTCAAAAAAACATATATCGGATATATAACAATAATTGATACTGATAGGGGAACAAATTTTAACATGTGTTTTAGTGGTACCTTGCGGTAAGAAACAAAAACAGACACTGAAAACAGACACATAAATCCTTTATTTACTACTGATATTACCAGAAAAATAAAATAAGATAGAGTCTTAATTTAGTTTAATACTATCTTTCACAAAAAGTTTCACAAAAAATGATGCAAAACATTATTCAAATATTTGAACAATAAAAATGTTCACAGATTTTTAAACCATATGTGCGAAAATAAAAAATGTGCCTTGACAAGAATGAGGACAAATGGCCTGGTCTTATAGTGGTTTAATAAAGGCCTGAATATATATATATATATATTTACTTAAATGGACTTGGGAACAGTTCTATAACCCTCCAGCTCCAGATCTTGCTCATCTATCACATCCTCCACCTGTCAGATTTAAAAGATGTGCCAGTAACTTGTGTAAAGTGGCAACATTGCCCTGATGTGTAAGTGTGGGCATGAGAAGCTACATGTCATGGTGCTCCTTGTAGTGAATTGATGTATAGTATGATTTACCTGTGCCCCTGGTGGTCTTCTGCCCTTCTTCTTCTTTCTTGATTGAAGAGCTTTCATGTGATGAGCCAAAGATTTGTCTTCTTCTCTTGGCTCCACTTTGAACTAGGACCTCCTGATGACATTCCTGTTCTTCTTTCTGGCCTTGGTGATCAATCTTCTGAGAGATGATCTCCAACTCTGAGCCATTTCTCTTCTCTCCTCTCCGATGGCTCTTCTTGATGGACGGCTTCTCATCCTCCGATGAGTCCAAAACAATTCTTCTCCTTTTCTCCGCTCTCTTCCTAAAGACCTCCTCTTTAATCTCCATAATGTCGCTTTGCTGAAGGCAGCTCCTCCTCATCCGCATACAAGCCAACTGCAACTCTCCAACTGCCACCAGGCAACATTCCAATGTGCTCATGCCACTGGTCAAGTGATTAGTAATGGCCATAAGCAGTCATATATATCAATTATACAGATATTTGTGTTTTTCTATTTTCCTCTTATTATATCACATAGTATTAGGCCAAGATCACGCATGGAGCTTTACTTTAGCTTTTCTGCTGCCTTCTTTTCTATAGAAGACTCTAATATTCAGATCTTTTTCCCATTTTCAGGTTAAGAATTGAACATATTTTGTAGTAATCTCTATAGCAATATTTACATGTAATGTTGTAACTATAGGTTTCTAAAGAATCATTTCTAGTGACTATAATTGCTTCTTAGAAAACCCACAGGTATGCGTTTGCTGTTTTGCAGAACGCTCTTTGCCACCATTTTCATTCTGACGCTGTTTTGCAGCCTTTAGGGTATGTGACGTGTTCAATATTTGTAGCAGAAAAATCCTGCAAATGCTAGAGTGTTGGCGGGTAAAATGCTGCCTACAAAGTGCATTTTTGATTTTTTTTTATTAATTTGGGTGAAAAACGCAGCAAAAACATTTAAACAATAGAAGTGCGGCAGATTTGAAACTCTGGAAAAAAGCGGCTAAAATGCAACATGTGAACATGCCCTTGGCTTCTAGTCCATCAAAAATAAGGTAAATCTGAACTTGAGATGCCGTTGTGGTTACTCATTCTGGTGTTAATACTGTTAATACTATAGGAAACGACAAGATAATGAACACGCTTTTTATTAGTGTAGATGGGGAGATACAACACTCCTAGACTGGACATAAGGATTTTATTTGGCTAATAGTAATAATATTCATAGCCTATATTCTCTACACTATACTACATACTTTTTTCACATATATGCATTGATATTTTCTTGTGATATATTGTATTATCAGTATATGGACTGGATTATTTGTAATTTAAGTCCAAATTTTGTGCATGCAGATAGTTTTTTTCTGCTAAAACTTAGATTAGTCATTGCTAATGTCTCAGCATATTATACATTTTTTGTATTTTTTTTGTAACTTTCTGCTAAACAATAATAGGGATTATTTGCTTATACTTTATATTTGCTTGTTCATGGTATACACTTATTCACTATGTTCTACATTATACATTTTGTCGTGTATGTATATTGGATTTTTTCTTATTTTTATTATGTCACATTACACGAGGCTACAAAAAAAAATTCTTCTAGGCGCAAAAGTGTTTTAAATGGCTTTTGGGTATTTTGAGGTCGCTGAATTAAAAAATCTCATTAGTTTTGATGAATTGGTTCTAGCTTTTGAGATAATTCATCTATGACAATAATGCATTCCCCCAATGTGACTTGAGTGTGATAACAAATGCAATAGCTTTTAATCTGTTTTTTGACTCTTTAATAGTGTCTTATGTAATAAAATATCCCATATAATTATTTTGCATTTCAATTTGTAGGCTTACAATGCTATAAAAGCGACTTTTTGAAGTCAGGATTCTACTAGATTTAGTTAATTAACTATTAAATATCTCAGAAACTAGAGTCAATCTGGCAAAACCGAAGTCATATTCTAAATCAGCTCCATAAACTTAATATAAAACCGTTCAGACATCGTTGGCACCAAAATCACTGTGTGATCTCTGTGTTCATCCTCTTACAGCACACTACTCACACTTTCAAGTGGCTAGAAGACCAGATTGGGGGGGCAATATATACTAGGATGGAGGCATATATATACCAGGAAGGGGGATATTAGTACAGAATTGGGGGACATTACCCCTATAACAGTGACAGCAGACCTCCCATAACAGTGCATCATTACCACATTTTTTGCTTCAATTTTTTTTCCTATTTTCCTCCTCTAATACCTAGGTGCGTCTCATGGTCCGGTGCATCTTATACTCCGAAAAAAGATACAGTATTTTAGTTGACAATGGTTTCAACTAGTGATGAGCGAACGCGCTTGCCACTACTCGGTACTCGCCCGAGCATCATGGTGCTCGAGATGCTCTGCGAGTATTTCCGGGTTGCTCGGGCGGGAACTCGGGTCCCCTCCCTGCATGTTTGGTGCTCTTTAGAGAGCCAATGAACATGCAGGGATTGCCTGCCATGCACTGTAATGCCGTAGCCATGTTGGTTGTGGCCATACAGTGATTGGCTGGCCGCATAGCATCAGCGGGTGTATATAAGACCGGGCACCGCCATGCTCGTCACAGTCACTCCGGATCAGACAGTGTAGGGAGAGCTGCTGCTGTGTCAGGGAGAGATTTAATCGTGTATTAGGTAGTGTAGGGAGAAAAACCGTACATTACACATATCCATCTTAACAAACAGTCCTTTTGAGGACTAACTAATCCATCTGCAGAGATATAAGGCAGGCAGTGTATATAAGCAGGCAGGCAGGGCATATAACAGACTGCAGTGCACATAGGACAAGGGCTCCATTCCAGTTCTGCCTTCTGCTGCTGTTAAGTCTCAGGGTTCAGGAATAATTTTTTTTGCATCTTAATCCTCATAATTTGCTTAAAAAGCAATCCAGAGAACACGGTTTTTCTGCGCCATTTGCTTGTTGGCACTGCAGAATACAGTCAGGTCCTTTCCATACTACAGCGCTAAAAATCCAGCTATTTAAAACTGTGGTTTGTCCATCACATGGATCACATATACGTTTTCAGAAAATACTGCCATTTCTAACCTGCATTAATTTTTTTTTTCAGTGTGTCAGCAACGTTTTTGACACTGGTTTGCTGTTCAAAACAGTTACCTACAGGCCAGGTATTTAAAACTGTGTTTTCTCCTTCACACGGATTTCATATATGTTTTCAGAAAATACTGCCATTTCTGGCCTCCATTAAAAAAAATTTTCAGTGTGTCAGTGAAGCAATTGACACCAAATTGCTGTTCAAAATAGTTACCTACAGGCCAGGTATTTAAAACTGTGTTTTCTCCGTCACACGGCTCACATATACGTTGTCAGAAAATACTGCCATTTCTGGCCTCCATTAAAAATTTCTTTCAGTGTGTCAGCAAAGTTTTTGACACTGGTTTGCTGTTCAAAACAGATACCTACAGGCCAGGTGTTTAAAACTGTGTTTTCTCTGTCAAACGGCTCACATATAAGTTCGCTCCAAACTCAGTCATTTGTAGTGAGCGTGGAAGATACTGTCCTCCATTTAAAATGGGCAAGGCACATAGCAAGGGACGGGGAACTGGACGTGATGGTAATGGTGCATGCAGAGGCCAAGGACAAGGCCGTGGGCAAGTCGAAATTGTGCCACAACAAACACCCACATCTTCTCGCCTGACCTTCCTGTCCCAATTTCTAGGGGACCGCAGCACACCACTATTGAACCCAGAGCAGTGTCAAAGGGTTGTTGGTTGGATAGCGGATAATGCTTCCAGTCACTTAGCCACCACCACCACCCTGTCTTCCACACGGTCAAGTCTCAGAAGCCGTGAGTCTGGACCGCATATTCGTCATCCTGATCCTCCTTCCTCCCACCATGCCGAGTACCCAGAGACAACTGATCCCAAACTTGGATACTCTGAAGAGCTGTTCACTTTTCCATTTATAGATTCGGGCCTCTCGCCCGGTCCACTTGAGGCGGGGCAAGAGGAGATCGCGTGTAGCGATGCCCAAATATTTGAGCAGCCACGGTCACACGAAGGCGACGGTGGGAAAGTGTCACAAGAGGTGGACGATGATGAGACACAATTGCCAGAAAGTCAGGAGGAGGACCAGGGTGCGGAAGTGGAAGACGAGGTGGTGGACGATATAGTAACTGACCCAACCTGGCAGGAGGACATGCAGAGCAAAGACAGCAGCAAACAGGGGGAGGGAGGCAGAGCACCCAAACAGGCAGGAAGAAGCAGTGTGGTGGCCGCAGGCAGAAGGCAGGCAACCGTTCCCCGTAACACCAACACGAAGGAAGTTGCCAGTGCAACTGTTAGGTCTTCCCTAGTCTGGTTGTTTTTAAAGACTCTGCCAATAACCCCAAAAAGGCCATTTGCACCACCTGCCAGGCCACCATCAGCAGGGGTGGCAAAACGACCAGCCTGACCACCACCAGCATGATCAGGCACATGGCAGCAATGCACCCGACTTTGTGGGACAAACCCCAGGGTCCAGGAACAGTGTCTGCAGTTGGCACCATTGCTTTTTCCGCTGATGGGGATGCAAGCCAATCCCCTGTCCATGGTGCATGCGAAGATGCCTCCTGCCCTGCATCTGTCGTTGCACACTCTCAAGTAGCAGCATCAGGAAGCACGTCCATGTCCTTGTCCCAGCGCAGCTTTCAGTTGTCCATACTCCATGCCTTGGAACGCAAGCGCAAATATGCAGCCAAAGCCCCACAGGCCACACTACTAAATTCTCACATTTCACGACTGCTTGCGCTCGAAATGTTGCCTTTTAGGCTCATGGAGACAGAAGCATTCCGCAACCTGATGGCGGCGGCCGTCCCTCGGTACTCGATCCCCAGCCGCCACTATTTCTCCCGGTGTTCCGTCCCCGCATTACACAAGCACGTGTCCCAAAACATTAGCCGTGCTCTCAACAACGCAGTTACAGGTAAAGTCCACCTAACCACAGACAGGTGGACAAGTGCTTGTGGGTAGGGATGGTACATCTCGCTGACGGCAGACTGGGTTAACATAGTGGAAGCCGGGACCCAGTCGGACCTTGAGTTGGAACACGTCCACCCGACGCCAAGGATTGCGGGCCCTAGGTCAATCAGGGTTGCCCCCATGGTCTACAGCTCCTGCACCTCATCCTCCTCAGCCTCCTCCTCCTCTTCAGCCTCCATCTCCGAAATGACCACATCAGTCACAAGCTGAAAGCACTGCAGCACTGCCTCGGCCATGCGGCAACAGGCTGTGCTGAAGCTAATATGCTTAGGTGAAAAAACGCACAATGCTGAAGAGTTGTGGACAGCTCTGAAAGAGCACGCAGATCTGTGGCTCACACCGCTGAACTACAGCTAGGCATGGTCATGTGTGACAATGGCCGGAACCTGGTGGCGGCTCCGAGGCGAGGTGAGCTCACACACGTACCATGCCTGGCCCATGTGCTTAACCTCGTGGTTCAGCGGTTTCTCAAATCCTACCCGGAGCTGCCTGATCTGCTTGTTAAAGTACGCCGCCTGAGTGCCCATTTTAGAAAGTCAACTACAGCTTCCGCCGCCCTTGCAGTGTTTCAGCAGCGTTTGCAGCTTCCGGCTCACAGACTGGTGTTTGATGTCCCCACGCGTTGGAACTCTACACTGCAGATGTTGAGAAGGATTTGTGAGCAGAAGAGGGCAGTTGTTGAGTACCAGCATCAACAAGGCCGTCGGTATTCAGTTCAGACTCCACACATAAGACCTCAGGAGTGGACATGGATGTCAGACATATGTACCATTCTCCAAAACTTTGAGGACTCCAACAAGATGGTGAGCGGCGATGACGCCATAATTAGCGTCACCATCCCGCTTCTCTGTCTTCTGAAACGCTCTCTGCTCACAATCAAAGAGGATGCATTGCAGGCGGATCACGATGAGATGGAGCAAGGAACCATACAGGGTGATTACACACAGCCAAGCCTCATCTCATCCCAACATGGATTGGGTGACAATGAGGAAGAGGAGGAAGAGGAGGAAGGACAGGAGCTAGTTTCATGCACTATAGACGGTACTACCTGCACAGCTGTCATACCGTCTGTTCAGCGTGGATGGCCAGAGGACAGAGAGGAGAAGGAGGAGAGCATGGTCAGTCATCCTCTTGGTGAGGACACAGAAGTCTTGCCTGTTAGTAGTCTGGCACACATGGCTGAATTTATGTTACGCCGCCTTTTCCATGACCCTCGCGTTCTCAAAATTTTGGGTGACAGCCATTACTGTTTGGTGACACTTCTAGACCCACGTTACAAGGAGAACTTTATATCTCTTATTCCTGAGGGGGACAGGTCTACAAAAATGGGGCTGTACCAGAAGGCCCTCGTTGTGGAACTATTAAAAAAATTCCCATCTGAAAACGCTGGCGGCAGAGGGAAAACTTCATTGGACAACCAAGGAGTACAGGCGAGAGACACACAACTTCAATCCAGCAGAGGCAGGGGAACACTGTCAAAGTTCTGGGAGAGTTTTCTCAGACCCTCCCATCGGACAGGCCCTGAGGCGCGGGGTACTCTCACAAGGAGTGCAAAGTTTGGGAAGATGCTGAGGGAGTACCTTGCCGACCGTACCAATGTCCTCCGTGATTCCGCTGTGCCTTATAATTATTGGGTATCCAAGCTGGATACGTGGAATGAACTGGCTCTCTATGCCTTGGAGGTCCTGGCCTGCCCTGTCGCCAGCGTTTTATCAGAGCGGGTTTTTAGTGCCGCTGGTGGAATTATAACTGATAAGTGCATCCGCCTGTCAACTGAAAATGCTGACAGGCTGACTCTTTAAAAATGAACAAGGGCTGGATTGGGCCAGACTTCTCAACACCATCGAATGATAGCAGCATAACATAAACTCCAATCCAGTGTCTTTTCTTGAGAGGTGTATTCCCATGCACCTTTTCACACCCACACATGGGTATACGCTTCCTGAGTTTGGCTATTTGCTCTTGTCCTCCTCCTTCTCCTCATCCTCCACCACCATATCACCAGGGTGACCGTGGTCCGTAATGCAACACCCACCTAATTTTTTTAAAGGGTGTTTATGATGCCCGTAAAAAAAATTTTGATACAGTATGTACATGTATACCCCCCAGGGATAAATGTTTGACTCTCTCCTTTCTAATGGGAATTTGTCATTACTGTGGCCCTGCTCTATGTGTCTTTAAATTCTTAGTGGGGTTTTTCCTAAAATTGTCAGCAGTTGGACTCACTGCATACCCTATAACTGTATAGCAGACTCTCTCCTTTCTAATGGGAACATGTCGTACCTTGTTACTGTGGCCCTGCTCTATGTGTCTTTAAATTCTTAGTGGGGTTTTTCCTAAAATTGTCAGCCGTTGGACTCACTGCATACCCTATAACTGTATAGCAGACTCTCTCCTTTCTAATGGGAACATGTCGTACCTTGTTACTGTGGCCCTGCTCTATGTGTCTTTAAATTCTTAGTGGTGTTTTTCCCAAATTTTGGCAGCCCTTGCAGTCACAGCATGGGCATTACCACTTATTGGAGACCCGCTCCTTTATAATGGGAACATTTTTTTTACTGAGACCCTCCTCTATGTCTCTTCAAAGGGGTATTGGGTTGCGTCCAAATTTTTGGCAGCCCTTGCAGTCACTGGATACACAATAACAGTATAGGAGACCCACTTGTTAATAATGGGAACAATAAAGCATAGCCGGCTGATGGCTCTCTAACAATAGCTAGGGCCGACTCCTGGCCTTTTAAGAATAGTAAGGGCCGTCTGATATCCCTATAAAAATAGGCTTTATGACTTTCAGAGTCCCTCCATCATAAATAAAACAGGAAGTGTTTGATGATGTGTCACACACCACATTGCCAGCTAAGGTTGTAAAATGTTAAAATGACATTTCCCTGTGAATGCATTTGTCTTAAAAAAAAAATGTAAAAAATACAAAACAATAGGATCTTTCTTTAGTATAAAAAACAGCGTCACCAATTTAACAACAATGTAATCACATTGTTCAGCTCAAGCACCTCCTCCTCCATCTCCGAAATGACCACATCAGTCACAAGCTGACAGCACTGCAGCACTGCATTGGCCAAGCGGCAACAGGCTGTGCTGAAGATAACATGCTTAATGCTTAATTGACAAACCGCCCAGCGCTGCAGAGTTGTTGAAAGCTGTAACACAGCAGCCTGATCTGTGGCTCTCACCGCTGAACATACAGCCAGGCATGGTCGTGTGTGACAATGGGCGGAACCTGGTGACGGAGAAATGACAGCCGGGGTAGATACGGTTTCCCTCTATGCCAGTCCTTTCACCGAGCTAAAGAATATGGCTGTGGTGAAATACAACTCCCACTGAGAAGCTGTTTCAGATTGAAAAACATTGTGCCCACCAGAGGATTTGATTCTGAGGGCTAACCTTTCCCGCCAGCTCAAGAGCCCCATAGCAGCTGCAAAGTTAGCGCTATCTTGAACTTTCCTGAGGTAGAAGCCAAGGCACACCGATGATTCTCTGGTGGGACCGTCCAACCCTGCCGAAAAGCAGTCCTGGCTAAGAAAAGTGTGTGGAAAGGTTCCCGGACACTCTATGGCTGCTTTTTTAATGTGGATCGGCCATGCTTATGCATGTTATTTCTCAAACCGCATTACAGATCAGGCCATTGTCCAACTCTGTATTCAAGAAATTAAATGCACAAAGAAAGATGTGTGTGTGTCAAAGCACCACCGACAAGGGCGAGCTGATGTTGGACGGGCTGCCATTGCTTCTGCAACAAGCTGCATCACAGGACTTCCTGTGAGAAATAACATGCAGGGTAGATAGGGTTTCCCTCTATGCCAGTCCTTTCACCGAGCTAAATACAACTATCAGCAAAAAAAAGTTGTGGACTGGCTCCATACCGTCCCTGGCCACATTCACCTGTCCACGTGTTTGTGGTTAGGCGGTCCTTCCCAATAAGTGCACTGGGGAGGGCATGGGTAATGTTGTGGGACCCGTGCTTGTGGAAGGTTTTGTTTTTGTATGTTTTATTGTGAGTCCGTAAAAGTGGCGTACTACTCTGACAACTTTGTTAACAGCAGTGACCTGGGAGTCAGAAATGCTTCCAGGGGTTTTCCCCATGCTGTTCCCATGTCATTTGAGCACTGTTCCCATCGATTTGGGCAATTTTTTAGGCCCTCTGCAGACCGCCGGGGGGAGCCGCCTGAAAAATGCTCAAGTTTCCCATAGACTTACATTGGGCTTGTTGCTCGGGTCGAGCACCTGAGTATTCCAATTTGCTCGACCCGAGCAACGAGTACCCGAGCATTTTAGTGCTCGCTCATCACTAGTTTCAACCCTTCAGCAGTACATAACATTGTGGCAGGGGTTTCTTCCTAATTAAAGTTGTCTGGGTTACCTTCACTTTCGGGTTAAGTAATTTTTGAAAGGTTTTTCTAGGTTTAATAGTTTTTCTGACCATAGGCATCCTATCATTAGTTGATAGTAAAATAATTTATTTATTCAGATATTCATGTTCTACTTATGATGAATATGTTGTGATTAAGCTTGCATTTTTATTAGCTTTTTTCACGGCTTTGCCTAATGATGAATTAGTGGCTGTTAGTGAGATGGGTTTGGCATTTCTAAATGTCGTGGATGTTAAATTGTCTGTGTCAATGGTTTTCATTTTGATATGAAGATCTAAGACAGAACAGGTTGGAAATGTTACATGGTAAGAGATTATCTGTTTGTCCAGTCCTAGCAGTGGAGGTTACTTACCAAGGAGACCTAAGATTCCCGACTCTTTACCTAAAGTTCAGTTCCATTCAGTAGGTAAAAATGCTTCAAAGCTCATGGAATCAGTCAATTTTCATCTCTTCATTCCACATTGGTGCTGCGACTGAGGCAGCGAGGTTGGGTTTAGATGCTGCTCTTATCAATAGTATCGGTATATGGGAATCAGAGCGGTTTAGGATGTACATTCGGCCAATTGTAATTATTTAATTCTTTTTTAAATCCCGGACAAAGTTCTTTGTGGATATTCAATCGCTCCTTTGTTTTTTTTTTGTCACAGAAGAGGGCTGAGATGTGTAATTATGCAGATAATTTGCTCTTTGAGTCCTTTTATTACTGTTAGTGGTTGTGTTATCGGGGTTTGTGATGGAGGCAGGTAGACTACATATTAATTGTGAATTACAGGTCTCACCATCTCCAAATGTTATTATAATTCACGCGGGTGGCAATGACTTGGGAAGAATAAAGAGTCTGGATCTGCTGGCAAAGATGAAAATAGATTTGGATTCATGTAAATACACTAGTGGCCAAAACCCTCAAGATTTATGAATTTTTAGCAGTTTGCCAATACAAATACAAATTTCATGAATGTTTTTGATTTCACAGTAAAGTAGAAATAACAAAATCTTATATAGAAACACAATATTAGCAGGAAACTTGTTAATTTGTCAAAAAATTGGACATTATTGTCACTCAGATGACTGTGGGAGAAAAGCCATTTATTTGTCCTATTTTCATATCTAACACTAAAATGTTAATACTTAGTTGGATAGCCCTTGGCCTTGATAACTGCCTGGCATCTACTTGGCATGCTATCTACCAGTTTGTTTAAATCAGATGGTGTGATGATATGAAACCATGATTTGATGATGGCTGCAATGAGTTCCTGCTTGTGTGAAGCCCGCTGTTTTGACACCGCTCTTTTAAGCCGAGCCCATTGATTCTCAATAGGATTGAGATCTGGGCTGTTTCCTGGCCAATTCAATAGCTGGACATTTTTGTCCTTGAACCAAGAGAGACATTTTTTAGCTGTATGGCATGGGGCTCCATCTTGCTGAAAAATAAACGGTGTCCCTTCACCAAATACATCATGTGCCGAAGTAATGAGTTTAGGCTGAAGGACTTCCTTGATGTACTTTCCACCTTTCCACCATTAACTGTTTCTTTAATTACTGGCAGCTCTGGACATGCAGACCGGACATAACCGCAAGAGAAGTATGCAGCCTCCCAGGTGCGAAGATCAAGGATGTTACCGATAGGATACCGAAGCTCATCAGTTCCAAGGATGTCCACCCATTTCTTCTGATACATGTTGGCACCAATGACACGGCAAGGAAGGACCTACCGACAATCTGCAAGGACTTTGAAGCATTGGGGAAGAAAGTAAAAGAACTGGATGCGCAGGTAGTTTTTTCTTCTATCCTTCCAGTAGACGGGCATGGCGTCAGGAGATGGAACAGGATCCTTGATGTGAACAACTGGCTGAGACGATGGTGCAGACAACAAGGATTTGGATTCCTGGACCACGGTGTGAATTACTTCTATGACGGACTCCTTGCCAGAGACGGACTACACCTCAACAAACCCGGGAAACACACATTCGCCAGGAGACTCGCAACACTCATCAGGAGGGCGTTAAACTAGAAGAAGAGGGGATGGGAAGAAAAACGCCGGACACGAACATGAAACCAGAGAACATACTAATGAAAGATATGAAGTGCGACAAAGAAGGTACAAGACAAGATACTTGGAAGGGAGGTAAGAAAATTTCTAATACAATCCACAGGGAGAAGATTGGAACAAAACAAAATCGTGTAAACTGCGTGCTAGCAAATGCCAGAAGCCTGACAAACAAGATGGATGAACTGGAAGCAGAAATATCTACAGGTAACTATGACATAGTGGGAATAACCGAGACATTGTTAGATGAAAGCTATGACTGGGCAGTTAACTTACAGGGTTACAGTCTGTTTAGAAGGGATCGAAGAAGTCGGAAAGGGGGTGGAGTCTGTCTATATGTAAAGACGTGTCTAAAGCCTACAATACGGGAGGATGTATGGGAGGGAAATTAGGAGGTCGAGTCCTTATGGGTGGAGATACATGGGGCAAAAAACAATAATAAAATTATCATAGGAGTCTGTTATAAACTACCAAATATAGCAGTAGCCACGGAAAGTTTATTAATGAGACAAATAGACGAAGTAGCAAAAAATAACGAGGTGATTATTATGGGGGACTTCAACTACCCCGATATAGACTGGGAAACCGAAAGCTGTAGAGCTCAGAAAGGAAACAGGTTTCTGTCAATTATCAAAGACAATTATTTGTCACAACTTGTGCAGGAACCAACTAGAGGGACGGCCCTTTTAGACTTAATATTAACTAACAGGCCAGACAGAATAACTGAGGTGCAGGTCGGGGGGCACCTGGGAAATAGTGACCACAACATTATACAATTCCACATGTGCTTCAGTAGGGTGCCCAGCAAGGGGGTGACAAAAACACTGAACTTCAGGAGGGCAAAGTTTGATCAGCTAAGAGATGCCCTTCACCTTATAGACTGGGATAGTATCTTCAGTAATAGGAGCACGGATAGAAAATGGGAAATTTTCAAAACAGTCCTACATAGTCACTGTAGAAGGTACATACCTTATGGGAATAAAAGGGCTAGGAATAGGAGGAAGCCAATGTGGCTAAATAAGGAAGTCAAGAGGGCAATGAAAAACAAAAAAAGGGCTTTCGGTAAACTTAAACAAGAAGGCAGCGAGGAAGCGCTAATATCTTATAGGGAAAAAAACAAAATCTGTAAGAAACAAATAAGAATAGCAAAAGAGGAGACAGAGAGACTAATTGCCAAGGAAAGTAAAACGAATCCCAAACTGTTCTTTAACTATATAAACAGTAGAAGGATTAAAACTGATGGAGTTGGCCCATTGAAAAATAACCTGGGTAAAATCATAGAGGGCGATGAGGGTAAAGCAAACCTACTCAATAGCTTCTTCTCCACTGTTTTCACAAAAGAAAACAATTTATCGGAGGAAATGCAGAGTGATAAAGTAAACCCTCCGCTAGATATCACCCACCTAACCCAGGAGGAAGTTCAGAAACGCCTAAATAATATCAAAATAGACAAGTCACCAGGCCCAGATGGCATACACCCCCGGGTACTAAAAGAATTTAGTAATGTGATAGACAGACCGCTGTATCTTATATTCAAGCACTCTTTATGGACAGGGACTGTCCCACTAGACTGGCGCCAAGCAAATGTGGTACCAATATTCAAAAAGGGGTCTAAAAGTGACCCTGGGAACTATAGACCAGTAAGCTTAACGTCTGTTGTGGGTAAATTGTTTGAAGGATTTCTTAGAGATACTATTGTAGAATATCTTAATGATAATAACTGTCTAACTCCATATCAACATGGATTCATGAGGGATCGCTCCTGCCAAACAAACCTGATCGCCTTCTACGAGGAGGTGAGCTCACAGCTGGACCGGGGAGAGTCAGTGGATGTTGTATACCTTGACTTCTCCAAAGCGTTTGATACCGTGCCACACAAAAGGTTGGTATATAAAATGAGAATGCTTGGTCTGGAGGATAATGTGTGCAAGTGGGTAAATAGCTGGCTGAGTGATAGAAAGCAGAGGGTGGTTATCAATGGAGTAAGCTCAGGGTGTGTCAGGGTTACTAGCGGGGTGCCTCAAGGGTCTGTCTTGGGCCCTATATTATTTAATATATTTATTAATGATCTAGTGGAAGGGTTGCATAGTAAAATAGCAATATTTGCAGATGATACTAAACTTTGTAAAGTAGTTAATACAGATGAGGATAGGTTACAGCTACAGGAGGATTTAGATAAATTGGGGAGTTGGGCCAAAAAATGGCAAATGGGGTTCAATGCCGATAAATGTAAGGTCATGCACATGGGAAAGAAAAACAGCAGTCACCCATACATATTAAATGGGAAACCGTTGGGGAAATCTGACATGGAGAAGGACCTGGGCGTCTTGGTTAACAGCAAATTAAATTGGAGTGCCCAGTGTCAGGCAGCAGCTGCGAAGGCAAATAGAGTCATGGCATGCAGGAATAGGGGCATATGATGAGAACATTGTTCTTCCTCTGTATAAAGCGCTGGTAAGGCCGCACTTAGAATATTGTGCACAGTTCTGGGCTCCGGTGCTCAGGAAAGACATATTGGAGCTAGAGAGGGTACAAAGGAGGGCGACTAAGGTAATAAAGGGAATGGAGGGACTAGAATACCCAGAGAGGTTGTCAAAATTAGGCCTATTTACGTTGGAAAAGAGAAGGCTTAGGGGAGACCTCATAAACATGTATAAATACATCAGGGGGCAGTACAGAGATCTCTCCCATGACCTGTTTATACCAAGGATGGTGACAAAGACGAGGGGGCACACTATGCGTCTGGAGGAAAGGAGGTTCCTGCACCAGCATAGAAGGGGATTCTTTACGGTCAGAGCCGTGAGACTCTGGAACTCTCTGGGAGAGGAAGTGGTGATGTCCAACTCACTTAATGAGTTCAAGAGAGGCCTTGACGCCTTTCTTGAGAACAATAAAATTACATCTTATGCTTAATGATAGTTAATTAATCCAGGGATTTAATCTGACTGCCAGATTGGAGTCGGGAAGCGAATTTTTCCCCAATGATGTAAATTGGCCTATACCGCATGGTTTTTTTTTTTGCCTTCCCCTGGATCAACGCTGCGGAATAGCTGCAGTGCACAAGAAATAGGCTGAACTGGATGGACGCTTGTCTTTTTTCGGCCTTATAAACTATGTAACTATGTAACTATGCAGCCCCTTACCATAACACTCAGAGGATGCTTCATGGTGGGTACTGTACACTCTGGCAAGCAATCCTCTCCAGGTCGTTGTTGAACGTAGAGGACACTGTCGCTGCCAAAGATGGATATGCGTGTCTCATCGCTCCATAAAACATTTCTACATTGTTCAATGGTCCATTTAGAATGTTCTTTGGCCGCTGCAGATGTTTTTGATGCTGTCAAGCATTCAAAAATGGCTTTTTATGTGGTGTTCTGTCTCTTAGCCGCCTGTGTTTACCAATCGTCGTCGAACCGTCCGACCGGACACTGTCACTCCAGTGTTGACAAGCTCCTTGTTGATGTCAACAGCAGTTGATTTCCTGTTATTTAGGGTGATTCTAACAATTCTTCTATCAGTCTGAGGAGTTGTAGCCTTCTTCCGTCCTCTACCTGGTTTATTCTTTATCGAACCAGTCTCTAGAAACCGCTTCCACACTTTGAGAACGCTGGCCGGTGAGATCCCTTTTCCATTTCGTGCTGCAATTTCCCGGTAACTGTACCCTTCTTCTCTTAAAGTAACAGCCTTTGGCTCTCTTCTTAGGTGACCACTCCTGTCTAATACTGCTGGCCATTTGAAAAATCTGAAATTTAAACGAAAAAATTGTGAAAATCACTTAATATATCATTATATCACACTGTTAAATCGCAAATTGAATTAATTAATTATTTAATTAAATGGCAGCTTAATTTTTATTAGCTGGCTAATAGGGGTCTTCCCACGAACAAAAGTTTGTTTTAAAAAGTGTTTATGTCTGACCGTGTACGGAACATACCACAGCTCCTGGGCAGGGAAGGAAACCAATAAGCCAATGAGTATACAGATATTACAGCAGGGGATCGCAGAGGATTCCTTTTGTGAGGTAAAACATTGTTTAAAAACAGGCAGTGAAATGTTTTACCTCACAAAACCTCTGTGATCCTCTGTTGTAATATCTGTATTGTCTTTTGCTTCCTCCCCTGCCCAGGAGCTGTGGTATGTTCCCTACACGGTGAGACACAGACAATTTTTAAAATGAACTTTTGTTCGTGGGAAAACCCTTTTAATGCTGGACGTGAAATAAAAGTTAAGCAAATGTGTGTCAATCATAAAATTCAGAGACAGTATAACAGAATAAAAACATGGAATTGCTTACCTTTTGATGACAGACTGGCTTTAAAATATAAAAACCGCCTTTTAATCACACAATATCGATCTTAAATCACACTCAGGTGACGATAAACAAACATAGAATACATATCGCAGAAGAGGGCGTGTGTTCAAGTAAGTATGTCAGTGAAAACTTTCATTAAATATTGGTGATGGTGAAAAACTGCAGGTGTTGCCTCAATTTTGGCCACTGGTGTAGTTACAAGATTTCTGTAACGGGGTGGGTGGTAGAACCACTGTTCCGTGATCCGAGGAAGGACCGAAGGGGCGTGACTAGGGACCTCACCAAGTCCGACCTCGGATGCACAGCGAGGCGAGAGAAGGGAGGCAGGACCAGGTGCTTCTCTGGGACTGACCTCGGGTGGGTGGCAGCTGTCCTTCAAGGGACAGGAGGCAGGGTCAGCCAAGGATGGTAGATTGGCAGATACCTCTGGTATAGTGACTGGCACGCCAGACACACATGACCGGTGTACGGGCTGGTGCTGGTGGGCACAGCAGATAGACAGACAGGCAGGCATGCACAGCTGGTACACAGCCAAGCAGGTGCGGATGATATACAGGCGGGCCAGCACGGATGATAGACAGGCAGGCGGGCATGGCTGATAGACAGGCAGGTGGGCACTGGAACCTGAGGGCTGGAGAGAGTGTTAGCACACAAACAACAACTTTGCACAGGCACCTCCATTATGGAGGAGGTGCCTTAAGTAGGGGCAGTCCACCGGCCATTGGCCGGGGACTTTTAGGACGGCACGCGAGTCCCCTTTAAGAGGAAGGGAGCACTCGCTTGCCCTAAGTACAGAGACCGGGATCTACGCGCGGTGCGCCCACCCCAGGCAGACGCTACAATGAGGCCAGGGGAAGGAGCGGAGAACGCCGGACCGGAGCCGCGGTGGTGAGTAGATCGGCGTCTCTGCTGGGGGAGGGAGACAAGAGGCACAGGCGCCTGTGTTACAATTTCTTTGGAATAATGCCCAGTCTTTCTTTTTGAAAAAAATTTAGAACGAGAATAAATAGAAGTTAGGCAAAATTTCTGTCATCGCTTAATGGATGGTCTTACAGACACATTGACTTAGTAGGTTTTTGTGCTAGGATTGTACAGGAATGATCTGTTTCATTTATCTCAAATAGGTTTACATATATTTAATGTGGGGTTTTGAAATATCATTGAAAAGGCTGCTGTGGTTTATGGGGGGGCGCAATACCAGGCTACTGCCGCATGGTTTGTGGGGGATAATCACCCAGTTATTCAGGGGAAATCTGGTCATTTAAAATATTATACCTTTCAAGTACTGGAATTTTAGTTTAATTACACTGTTTTACAGCCAAATTGGTTCACAAATGACAACAGATGAACTTCACTAATTTTGTGGTGCTGAAAACGAGTGTGATGCTGAAATTTACTGATTGGCTCTACTTGATTGCATCACCTACTTTTATAAATGCTCTCTGTGTATGGTATACAGTTTTAGGATTTCTTAGCTTAGTTTCTTAGCATATTGACATGTTCCTGCATGTTTTTTCAGATATGTCTCTTTCTTGCATTAACAAAGCGGAACGTTTTTGCTACACATGCGGAGAAATCACTTTTGCATTATGAACGCGAAACTTGACTACAATGATAAGAAAAAAACCTGGAGGTCTGGACTGAAACGTAAATTGATGTGCATGCAAAATGTAAATGCATGTTCACACAAGGCCATTAGATGGAGAAAAACCAAAGACAAGAAA
This sequence comes from Phyllobates terribilis, assembly GCF_046119375.1. Taxonomy (NCBI): domain Eukaryota; kingdom Metazoa; phylum Chordata; class Amphibia; order Anura; family Dendrobatidae; genus Phyllobates; species Phyllobates terribilis. Next base: position 311,001,387 of record NW_027362764.1, read on the forward strand.
AATACCCAAATAACTGGAAGTAAATGGATAGATCGCACAGTGCAAAAATAATAATAAATAATAAAGGGTATTTAGTTAACATAATTTTGATCAAAATAATGTAAAAGCTATCCCGCCACATCACGGCAACCATTATGGGACACATAGAAAACACCTTCAAAGGTGTCCAAAAGCTGACAAACTGCTCAGAAGACATAACTAACACATGGAAAAGTGACAAGTACATATAGTCATGCGAAAAGAAAAGAGGTGGAGGAGTAAAAGGAGGGCGAGACACAGATATAGGCATGTCATGCCCTTCTAAAATCCAAAAAGTGAGAAGCCGACACGGCCAGACCGCTCCTGCCCGTGCAACCTCCGTGTCGCCGGGTTTGTGCCAGAGCCGCGGTGAACCCTGACGGCCAGCCCCCCTCTCCCAATACTGGTGCCTGTCCGCTGGTGGGTCGAGCGAGCCCCCCTGTGGTGGAGGCAGCTCTAAGCTTTTTAATTTAAATTGTCTCTCTAATTTGAATGAATACACTTTAAATCCATTTACAAGGATCTATTGGAGGGCAAGTCTCATGCCAGCAGCCGCGTAATTCCAGCTCCAGTAGCGTCCACTAAAGCTGCTGCAGTTAAAAAGCTTTTATAAGGATCGAGCTCAGCTGTCCACCGCAAGGCATCCTACTGCCAGTCCCAGCCCCTATGCCTTGGGGTGCCTCCTGATGCTCTTCACTGAGTATCCCGTGGTCCCGAAGCATTTCCTTTGAAAAAATTAAGTGTCCAAACTACAGGTGGTGTAGCTTGCTTAACAGCTGGGATAATCCGCTGACTAGCAGACACTGCTACTAGGCACAAAGTATTTCCTGGGCTAGATGCAGTTAAAAAATTGTAATTAGATACTCTCGTTGGATGCTGAGAAAGCATTCCATAGAGTCTCCTGGCACGCCATATATGATTATCTTAAAAAGCTTGGGGTAGGGGTCTAGGGGACCCTTTTATAGCCAAAATCACGGCCCTGTATCGCAATACGTCACCTAGGCTGAAGATAAATGGAACTGTAGCACCCTGAGGGCTTGGTTGCTACAGAGGTATTGCACCTCACCCAGAGGTGTGATATCTCACTCTCAGGTAAGGATGCAGTGTGGATCAGGACCCGACACCTGCATGCATTACACCACATTGCCGTGGGGCAGGGCGACCAATATGCCCCTGAGATGGGCACGACAGTCCCTGTCCCTGGCTGGAGTGGGGGGAGGGAACACTGAGGAAGGGGAACCCTGTAGTGCAGGAGCAGGGAGGAAGCAGTTCCTGGGTGCATTGAGAAGGGAGTATAAAAGGTGGGCATCTTAGTTCAGTGCAGAGAAGTCTGAGCAGAAGTGACAGGGAGCAGGGGCTCTGCATGAGCTCTGCTCCGGAGGCGTGCCTAGTAACAGAGGCCCAGGCCTGGAAGAGGGAGAAGGAAGGAAGAGGAGCGGAGAAGGCTCCAGGAACGAGGAACGAAGGGATCCCAGGGGTGCGGACGGGCGAGTCGCCACCGCACGCCCGAATCCACCTGCGTGGAGGGGTCAGGCCAAAGGGGGAGACCGGTCCCCGAAACTAGTGGAGGCAGGAAACGACCCTCAGCTAGAAACCGGAGGCTGTGACATTTTATGTGGCGCAGCCCCTCGCTACACCCGCTAGGAAGGCACCACATAGGGTCAGGGAAACTGGCGCCAAGTTTACCAAGAGGAGGCCCGAGGCAGCCGGACAGAAGGGTTGGTAAGAAAGGCCAGACAAAGGACACACAAAGGGGGTCCTGTGAAGCGCTCCAAAGTTATCTGGGAGTTGTCTGAGCCCCTCACCTGGTGAGCACAGTACGACGTGGGCAGCCGTTACCTGCAGACGTGGTCTGGATAATAAGAACTGTGAGTAAAGGCCCTGAACTGCATCACTGACTCCGTGTCGTTACTGCTGCTGCCCTGCACCATCACCCCCATCCTCCGCATACACTGCCCTGAGGCTATACTCCTCCCGTGGGGAGTTATGCTACGCTCTGCTGCACCCACAACACCAGCCTCAGCAGTCTGCCCTGCAGCGGCGGTTCACTCTGACCGCAATCCACGGGTGGTGTAGTCGGACATTTAAATATCAAAACCACATAAATAGTTCTGCCACTGGTTTGACCGCCCTGAGCCACGGAACCGGGTTGCCGCCACGGAGACTACAACCACCAGCATCCACCAAAAAGGGTCCGGCTCGGGTGTCCCAAGGCCCAGGGGGTGCATCAGAACATTTCCATCACCTTTCACAATCACCAATGGGACAAGGCAGGGATGTCCTCTGTTCCCTCTCTTATACATCCTAGTGATGGAGCACCTGCTCTCATCAATTCGCCATAACCCCAATATTAGGTGGATTGAGGTGGTAGGCACCGAGTACAAGTGCTCTCTATTTGCTGATGATGTCCTAGTATATATCACTCAATTACATTATATCCATCCATGCGGTTATGGCTGAAATAGATCACTTTGTTACATGGTCAAATTTTAAAATCAATGCAGCGAAGTCTGAGGCCCTCGATGTCTCCCTCCCCAAATCCATACAGGATTCCATCCAGTCCAACTTTCCCTTTGCCTGGCCCTCACAGGGTATCAAATACTTATGAATTCCTATTCATAGAGACCTCTCCCATCTATGTTATCTTAATTTTGGGCCCTTTATTGAACAACTCCATACAGACCACGGTTGGCAAGTTAGAACTGTAAGATTCACTTCGTGAACCACTGGTGTTTTGTGGAAAAGCACATGTACACTGTGTTCCAAATTATTATGCAAAAAGTGTTTAGGAGTGATAAGGGAAGAATTTGTTTGTTTGTCAGTTAAACTCATTGATGGTGATGTGTGTCAGGGCTCTTTATATCACTGTAAGCAATTGCAGACACCTGTGCTAATTAGTTTGGCAGGTGTGTCCAATGAAAGGCAAGACTACTTAAGAAGGCTGTCCCACATTATTAAGCAGCCTACATTTTCTGCCAAAATGGGAAAGAAAAAGGATGTGTCGGCTGCTGAGAAGCAACAAATTGTGGAGTGTTTAGGTCAAGGCATGACTACAATCAACATTGTGCGATGATCAGGATGAAGTGTCTTGGCGATCAAGAAGTATGTAGCTGATTCACAGTACACACGTGTGCGTGCTGATAAGGGCAAATTGAGGACTCTTTCCTACAGGCAATTACGTCAGGTTAAAAGAGCAGCGGCAGAAAAGCCTTGTCATAGCATCAGACAAGTTTTTGAAGCTGCTGGTGCCTCCAACGTCCCCCGAACTACAAGATGCAGGGTCCTTCAGAGGTTTGCAGCTGTGCATACGCCATCCTGTCGACCTCCTCTATCCACTTCACACAAGCAGAAACGGCTCCAGTGGGCCAAACATTACATGAAGACTGATTTCAAAACTGTTTTGTTCACGGATGAGTGCCGTGCAACGCTCGATGGTCCAGATGGATGGAGTGGAGGATGGCTGGTTGATGGACACCCCACGCAAACACGGCTACAGCGCCAACAAGGAGGAGGTGGAGTAATGTTTTGGGCTGGAATCATGGGGAGAGAGATTGTCGGCCCCTTTAGGATCCCTGAAGCGGTAAAGATGAACTCCATAATGTATGTGGAGTTTCTCAAACAGCACTTCCTGCCATGGTTCAAGAAGAAGAACCGTGTATTCCACAGCAAGATCATTTTTATGCATGATAATGCACCATCTCATGCTGCACATAAAACATCTGCATCTCTGGCTGATATGGGCATAAAAGGGGACAAACTTATGGTGTGACCCCCATGCTCCCCTGACCTCTACCCCATTCAGAACCTCTGGAGCATCATCAAAAGGAGTGTCTATGATGGCGGGAGGCAGTTCACATCTAAGCAACAGCTCTGGGAGGGTATTCTGTCCTCATGCAAAACAATTGAAGCAGAAACCATCTAAAACCTGACAAATTCAATGGACGAGAGAGTTCAGAAGCTCCTTTCGAACAAGGGGTCCTATGTGAAAATGTAACATCACCTAGAATAAAGTTTTGAGTTGAAAACTGTTTGATTTCAGTTTCTAATAACCTGCTAATGCTTATAATTTCAAAAATGACCATTTTTTTGGTCTTTATTAAAATGAAAAGGTTGATCGAAAAGTTTGGGGGATCTAAGAGTGTGGCAACCCAGTAGTCAGGATTACTTTGAATTCTGACAATATGAGGGTCATGTTGCAGGTAGTGCAGCAAGAAGGCACTTATGTGTCTTGCACATCTCGGAGCCCCAAAATTATTTTCCGGGCTAGATGCAGCTAAAAATTATTATTAATTTTAAATCTGGTGGAGCTTAGTATAGATGGCCTAATAGAATCAGTGCTGCACACTGCTACAAAGCCCAAATTATTTTCCAGCCAAGGTACAGATAAACATGATTAGTAATTTTAAATCTGGTGGAGCTTAGTATAGATGGCCTAATAGAATCAGTACTGCACACTGCTACAAAGCCCAAATTATTTTCCAGCCAAGATACAGATAAACATGATTAGTAATTTTAAATCTGGTGGAGCTTATTATAGATGGCCTAATAGACTCAGTGCTGCACACTGCTACAAAGCCCAAATTATTTTCCAGCCAAGATACAGATAAACATGATTAGTAATTTGAAAGCTTAAAACGGTTGGTGAGGTGATTTTAACCAATCATCAAGCTTTTACTCTCCCCAGGATGACACAGGGGTAGAAAAGTCGTTTCGGATCCATGATTTGTTCATCTTTATGAACGTGAGTCTGTCTACATTATCAGTGGAGAGCCGCGTGCGCTTATCTGTCAGCACACCACCAGCAGCGCTGAACACACGTTCAGACAGAACGCTGGCTGCGGGGCATGACAAGATCTCCAAGGCGTAAGTGGCTAGCTCCGGCCATTTATCCAGATTGGAAGCCCAAAAAGAGCAAGGGTCCAGTGACACAGTCATGGCTTCAATGTTTACTTGGAGATACTCCTGTACCATCGTCTCTAAGCGTTGACTATGTGTCAGACTTCTTGTCTCCTGTGGCCTTGCAAAGGATGGGCTAAAAAAGTGGTGAAATGATCCCGCAAAATTGATGTTACCAGCAGATACTGTGGTTCTGTTATGGTTTGAGTGCTGAACACTCGACGGTCCCACGGTTGGCAAGTTGGAACTGTGAGATTCACTACGTGCACCACTGGTGTTTTGTGGAAAAGCACATGTAAGATTCTGCAACAGTCTCTGCTGATACTCCTGCATGCGTGCATCCCTTTCTATGGCAGGAATAATTTCTGCAAATTTACTTTTGTACCGGGGATCTAACAGTGTGGCAACCCAGTAGTCAGGATTATTTCTAATTCTCACAATTCGAGGGTCATGTTGCAGGTAGTGCAGCAAGAAGGCACTCATGTGTGTGGCGCATCCAGGAGCACCAAGTCCCTGTTGTGTTGGTGGCGAGGTAACAATCATGCTTCCTTCCTCTGTCCTCTCCCCCCAACCTCGCACAACAGAAATGTGATCAAGGTCTCCCTCATCTGATGAATCTTCCATCAGTTCGTCCTCCACTTCTTCCTGGGCTCCTGCACCTTCCTCACTAGTTTGGCTGCTACCATGCGCCCTGGTAAAACCATCTCCCCCACCCTCACATGCCTGCCGCCTTGGTGCTGCCGACCGTCTGGACCTTGCAGATGTTAGCCCTTCCGCATACAACTCCTCCTCCTCTACTTCCTCCACCTCCTCTTGTGCCACCACCTGACTCCGAATTCTGTTTAACATGTGCTCCAGCATGTAAATCACCGGAATAGTCATGCTGATAATGGCATCGTCAGCACTAAACATCTTCGACGCCATTTCAAAACTGTGCAGAAGGGTGCATAGGTTCCTGATCTGAGACCACTCCTCCAGCGTGATTTGCCCCACCTCTGGATCTCGTTGGCGCAGGCTATACGTCAGAACGTATTGCACCAGGGCTTGTCGGTGCTGCCACAGTCGCTGCAACATGTGCAGAGTTGAATTCCACCGGGTAGGCACATCGCATTTTAGCCGGTGAAGTGGCAGGCCCAACGACTTCTGTAGAGATGTAAGTCGCTGAGCAGCGGGATGCGAACGGCGGAAGTGAGCACACAGCGACCGTGCCCTCTGCAGAAGGCCATCTAGTCCGGGATAGTGAGCTAAAAATTGCTGGACAACCAGGTTCAACACGTGAGCCATACAAGGCACGTGTGTGACATTGCCCCTGCGAAGGGCCGCACCCAGGTTTGCAGCATTGTCGCACACGGCCTTCCCTGGTTTCAGGTCCAGTGGAGACAACCATTCATGAAATTGGTTCTCCAGAGCTGACCACAACTCCTCAGCTGTGTGACTCACATTTCCCAGACATTTCAAAGTAAAAACCGCCTGATGACGTTGAGCCCTACTGCCAGCATAGTAAGGAGGTGTGCAGGATCCCTTCTGCGCAGTTAGAAAGCTTGTGGCATGACCAGACAGGCTTTGGGTGCAGGTGGAGGACCGAGATGAGGTTGAGGAGGCAGAAGCAGTGGAGGGACTTTGAGATAAAGAGGATTGACGCACAACTCGTGGGGACGGCAAGACTTGGACAGCAGCCCCTTGTCCTGCTGTCACCATAGTTACCCAGTGCCCAGTCAGCGACATGTAACGCCCCTGTCCATGCCTACTCGTCCAAGTGTCTGTGGTAAAATGCACCCTGTCACACACAGAGTTTCTCAAAGAAGCAGTGATGTTGTGTGCGACATGCTGGTGGAGCGCAGGCACACCTTTCTTTGAGAAGTAGTGCCGACTGGGCAGCATTTCTGTAGCCAAGAGCTTGCAGATGGTGAAATTCAACCTCTTAGCTTTCTCATGGCTAGGAGGAAATGGTCTTTTACTTGTCCACATCTGAGGGACCGAGGGCTGGCTATTGTGCTTAGACGGGGTTGATAAGGGTGTCCCAGGCAAACTGCCGGTCTGTGAGGAAGATGCAGGCGGACATGTTAGGTTGCCTTGATCCAAAGGTGGTGCTATCGATGTCGGACAGCGCTCAACAACAGCTGGTGTTACCACCTCCAAAGAAAATGATGACCTGCCAATCACGCTGGCTGTTGCAGGTAAAGAGGTGGCAGGTCTGCGCCCCAAAACAGGTGTGACTGCAGTCCCCCCAGTCACAGAGGATGAAGAGGCCGCGGATGCACAAGATATGGCAGACGGTGGTTGGCCCGGCCGGCTAGGCCGCATTGTAGCACAGTGAGCTTCCCACTGCAACTTATGCTTCATGTCCATGTGCCGGTTCATGCATGAAGTACTCAAACTATGTATTTTTTGGCCTCTACTTAGCTTTTGCTGACAAATGTTACAGATAACACGAGTTGGGCCATCTTTATCGATCTGAAAAAATGCCCAGGCTATGCAAGGCTTAGCACCTATGCGACCTGAAGAGCCACCACGACTTGTGGTGAGAGGCAGAGTTATGTTTGAGGATGCAGTTGTTGACGCGCTTCCAGTACTACGTCTCTGTTCAGGAAGGCGCAACCTGACCTCGTCGTCACTAGCATCCTCCTCCACCTCCTCTGCTGACCTTATCTCTTGGCTGACTGTGGGTTGACAGTAAGTGGGATCTCCAACCTCATCATCATCACCCTGTGCGTTATCACACCCATCGTCCTCAGAGCCAACCTGTTCCTGCCCTGACAAAAAACTAAAGTTGTCGCTCCAATCAGGTATTTGAGTCTCATCATCGTCTTCCTCATTGTCTCCACCAACAGGAGTTACAGTTTGGGAATGAGGGTCTACATTATGGTCAGAACCTTCTGCGTCTGGTCTTGGATCTGACTCATAAAGATTCTGGGCATCAGTGCAGATCATTTCCTCGTCTGGATTCACAGAAGCGCTGGAGTCGACCTCTGATTCCCAGGCTATAGTATGAGCAAACAGCTCTGCAGACTCAACCATCTGTTCTATCTCATACTCAGACGGGCAGCTGGAGATTTGGGAGCTGTGAGGAAGCAAGTGCGATTGGGGTGACACCTTTGAGGAACTGGAGTATTTGTGATGTTGAAGTTGATGTGGAGGAGAGCCCACTTAAAGGAACACTTGATATCCGTTGAAGCACCTACTGTTTTTGTGCCTCATCTGGAATTTGTAGCGATTGGCGTGGCCGTAAGTAAGGGATCTTATCACATTGTCCGCTAAAAGAAGTAGACATTTTAGTTTGGCTGGAAGATGGTCTTTCTTCTGCAGATGTTACTGTTGCTTTAACACCTAACCCATGGACACAACCTTTTTTCCCCTTCCCAACACGCCTATTCCCCTTTCCACCAGCAGCAGGCCTTTTTCCACTCATTTTGGTGGTTAACTAATTCACAACTCTGGAGTTGTTTGCACAAAAAAACAATGGATGGGAACCGAGCAGAGCTGAGTGGCCAAACTGTGGTATTAGGCCAAAACTATTGGCTGGGTTAGATGCAGAAAAAAATTATATTCAATTTGCAACCTGATGGAGGTCAGTATAGATGGACTAATAGAACAAGTCCCACACACAGCTAGAAGCCCAAATATTTTTTCAGAGGTAGATACAGAAAAAAATTGTATTCAGTTTGCAACCTGATGGAGGTCACTATAGATGGACTAATAGAGAAAGTCCCACACACTGCTAGAAGGCCAAATATTTTTTCAGAGCTAGATACAGACAAAAAAATATTTTGAATTTGCAACCTGATGGAGGTCAGTATAGGTGGACTAATAGAACAAGTCCCACACACTGCTAGAAGGCCAAATATTTTTTCAGAGCTAGATGCAGAAAAAAATTATATTCAGTTTGCAACCTGATGGAGGTCAGTATAGATGGACTAATAGAACAAGTCCCACACACAGCTAGAAGCCCAAATATTTTTTCAGAGGTAGATGCAGAAAAAAATTATATTCAGTTTGCAACCTGATGGAGGTCAGTATAGATGGACTAATAGAACAAGTCCCACACACAGCTAGAAGCCCAAATATTTTTTCAGAGGTAGATGCAGAAAAAAAATATATTCAGTTTGCAACCTGATGGAGGTCAGTATAGATGGACTAATGGAGAAAGTCCCACACACTGCTAGAAGGCCAAATATTTTTTCAGAGCTAGATGCAGACAAAAAATTATTTTTAATTTGCAACCTGATGGAGGTCAGTATAGATGGACTAATAGAGAAAGTCCCACACACTGCTAGAAGGCCAAATATTTTTTCAGAGCTAGATGCAGATAAAAAATATTTTAATTTGCAACCTGATGGAGGTCAGTATAGATGGACTAATAGAGAAAGTCCCACACACTGCTAGAAGGCCAAATATTTTTTCAGAGCTAGATGCAGAAAAAAATTATATTCAGTTTGCAACCTGATGGAGGTCAGTATATGGACTAATAGAACAAGTCCCACACACAGCTAGAAGCCCAAATATTTTTTCAGAGCTAGATGCAGAAAAAAATTATATTCAATTTGCAACCTGATGGAGGTCAGTATAGATGGACTAATAGAATGATGCTATGCCCAAAAGATTTTACTTCACTAGGTGCAGTAAAAAAATTGGTATTCTATACACAGGTGGTATATCTTGCAACACAGATAGGCTACTCCACTGACTAACACACTCTGCAATAGGCCAAAAAGGATTAGCTTTGCTAGATTCAGCCAAATGCTGTGAAAAAAACTTGCACAGCACTGGCACAGACCTGCCTGGCAAAAACTGATAAGAACTGATGTAACCTAGTCCTGAAAAGGACTGCAATTACAATTAGTCTTTACTCCCACAACCTATCTATTTAAGAGCACAGACCTGCCTGATAAAAGTCGTAGGAAATGCTGTAACCTAGTCCTTAAAAGGACTGCAATCACAACTATTCCCTACTCCCAAGCTATCTGTAGATTTGTGCGAAAATTGGCTTGAAATTAACAAGGTATAGCGCACACAGCAACAGCGGTGCCGTCTAACACGCAGCTGCAGCAGTGAGAAAATGGTGGCGACGGGGAAAATGGCTTGGTCTTATAGGGCAAGGACATGGGACATACGCTGCCAATGACACATGCCCTTGCTTGTGTGAAAAAAAGCACTTCGCTCCGTGTGTGCGCTGCTGATAGGCTGACAGATTGCACCTCCCCACTGTAAATGTGGGAAAGAGAAAAAAAAATGGAGATCTTCATTATTCCTGCAGAGATCCATCCCCTGCCCCTCCCCCCACCCCGCTGTACACTCAAACTGCGTATTAACATTAATTTTCATCATTACTGAGAAAAAATCCAGTTATGATTTTGGTGCACAAACAGTTATCGAACATAACCTCGAACAGCCGAATTTTTCTCAAATCATTCGTGTTCGCCGAACGGCTCGAACACCGCCCAAAACAGCTCGAATTTGAGATTGGCGAACAGTTCGAGTCGAACAACGCTCATCTCTACTAGTGACGTCCTTTTGCCGCGCCATGTTAAATTCCTCTGTCAGAGATTGACAGCTGCATTTAACATCTTAACAGCTGCCGGTGGATCGTGATTCCTCCTGCGGCTGTTAGGGGCACATGACAGCTGATCAGATCACCAGAAAGTTGCGTGCTCATGGCGCTGAAGGGAGAGACACTACATGTGCTGTACGTGTACGGCACATAATAATTTAGTGGCCTCGACCGGAGTGTAGGAACGCCACTCAACCATATCAAGAAGTACCAAAGCTATACAGAAGTGATTGAGCAACAAAAAAGTAATTATTCCACAAAACCATATCAAAGTCAAGATCCCATTCCTATTTAGAATCTGTAATATTATATAGAAATTTTAATATACAGTCATCATCTATGCAACCTAGAACCAATCTGATTGGTAAAATGTGTGAAAGTCGCTCACAAAATGTGTGCAAAGCTGGTAAAACATAGTTTAATAAACTTAAAGATAATAATAATAATAATAATAAAGTGCATATGGTATCACTATAGGGCAGACACAATGTCTAATGGATTCAAGTGCTCTGGTAATCCCTGACCTCCAACATCCAGTAAAAAGGCAGTTACATTGAATAAAAATAATTACCAGCAGATATAAACCAATTAGTAATAATTTATTACACACAAAAATAAATACAATCAGAAATATGAAACCTAAATAAAAGTTACCATGGAGCCCTCGTGGAAGAAATATAGCATGCAAATGTCAGTAATTCCAATACACAGCACTTGGAATTAGTGTGTGATCGACCCTTATATTAAAGATATCTGACAATTGCAAAAAAAAAAGCTTTTTTTATGTTGCGATTTCAGTGTGTTTTGTGTGACACCACTTTATATATTTGGATAAATGCCCAAGAATATATCCATGAAGAAAATTACAAATAAAATGATGTTCAAATGGCCATGTGTGGATGTAGGAGTCTCTCACCACTCTCCTCGATGTAACATCTGTATTAGATCAAAAATGAACCCAGTGCTCCTGCTGTCCAGGTCCCAGCAATACAGCTGGAGTGGCTTATGATTCAGATGGGTTGTATCGATATAGGCACCTCAATGGTTATGAGGTAGCTGTCTCCCACCGTACTTGATGGTTGTACTTCATAATCCACGGTGTGTTGGCTGCCGTCCTGCTGTCTGTTTGACAATGAGAAGATAGACGTGGAGCCTAATCTTACATCACACGTGTTCTCCTTTATGCATCATGACAAAGTTGGTATACAAAGATGTAACATATTGACACTCAAAAGTATTTCAGCCGGGCATATGCTCAGAAAGAGGGTAGTGTAAGTGCAAATATATCCTGGAAATCAATGGCGTCGTATAAGTCACAAGACGCGTTTCAAAACCACCCAGGTTCCTTTCTCAATACTGAGTTGCTTTCCTGTGTAACTCCATTTTAACTCCAAATAAGGATCGTAGCAAAATATGAAGTGGATCAGTAGCAAATTGAGGTTGAAAGCTGAATAGCGTTCCAATGACCGTGTGGAGCCTATGGAGTGGATGTATATAATATATGTCACCACAAAGCATAAAAATAAGAAATAGGAGGTATAATGCACTAAAACAATATACAAAATAATATAATACAATATGTCATTAAAATATTATAAATATATATAAAAAATAAAAAAAGACTAAATTAATATGTAACACAATAAAATATGGATAAACATACAGTAGGTATATGTAGTATCCTTGCAAGAGAAAAAAGAGTAGCACTCACCGGCAAATGTAAAAAACACTCTTTATTCTTGATCCATGGTAAAAACAGACGGGCAGGGCAGCATGTGATGCACTGTTAGGACGACGGACGTTTCGCGCTCCGGCGCTTCAACGGGTCCTGTGTTTCTGCTCTTAGACTGGATAGGTATACGTAGGACAGTTAGTTCCATTAGACAGGAGTATTGTAGCGCTGGCGTCCCTGCCCTCTGCTAGGCAGGGACGCTGCTCTCCTCACCGCTCTGCTCCGTGCCCGGCGTCCTCTCCCCGCTCTGCTGTCAGCGCGCGCTCCTTCCCGGCGTCCTCCTCCCGCTCTGCTCTCAGCGCGCGCTCCTTCCCGGCCCCTGTGCTTAGGACGCGCGCGCGCTCCCCTCCTCTTAAAGGGGCCGCGCGCGCCGTCCTAAGGAGTCCCCGGCCAATGGCCGGAGGACTTCATCATATATAAGGCACCTCCTCCAAAATGGAGGAGCCCGAGCAATGTTGTTTGCACCTGTGTCTCACCTGTGCTTCAGCCCTCAGGTCCCGCTGCCAGTTTCCTGCCAGTTTCCTGCCAGTTTCCTGCCAGTTACCTGCCTGATTCCTGCCTGAATACTTGTTACCTGTCTGCCAGTCTGAGGTCCGACGGTCTGCCTTACTACTCCTGTCAGTCTGTCTAAAGGACCAGCCTGCCCGCTCACCTGGGAGCGCACATCAGCTACCTGCCTGCTTTCCTGAGGTCCGACGGTCTGCCTTACAACTCCGGTCAGTCTGTCTATGGACCAGCTTGCCCGCTCACCTGGGAGCGCTTCTCCGTTACCTGCCTGCTTGCCAGCCCGGAGGCTCCGTTGTCACGTGCTGTGACCACCAGCTATTCCAGACTCTTGCCCGCTCACCTGGGAGCGCTTCTCCGTTACCTGCCTGCTTGCCTGCCCGGAGGCTCCGTTGTCACGTGCTGTGACCATCAGCTACTTCAGACTCTTGTCCGCTCACCTGGGAGCGCTTCTCCGTTACCTGCCTGCTTGCCAGCCCGGAGGTTCCGCCGTCACGTGCCGTGACCACCTGCTATTCCAGAGACTCTCGCTTGCTCACCTGGGAGCACACATCTACCATCTGCCTGCTAGCCTACCCGGAGGCTCTGCCATCACAGGTCGTACCTACCCTTTACCCAGAGACTGCCCTGATCACTTGCCGTATCTCCCTGTCCGTTCATCCAGAGACTGCCACCCGCTCCCTTACAAGGGCCGCCCCCTTGTATAGTAGCTCAGAGGTTCCGCCTCCCAGACCCGTTACAGTTTGCTCGGGCCATGGAACCCGGTGGCACCCAAGCTCCCTCGCTCTCGGACCTCTGTCTTGAACTGTCCCGTCAGAGGTCCCAACAGGAGTCCATCCTGGGTCACCTGCGGAATGTTAATACTCGCCTGAACACTCTGTCTGATCCACCAACAACCTCCGCCAGTGCCATATCTTGCAATCCGGCAGCTCCGCTGCCCACTAATACCATGGTATCCTACCCCGGACCCCGGCTTTCTGCACCTCCTCGCTTCGGAGGCGACTCCGTCCAGGCTCGGGGCTTCTTAAATCAGTGCACCCTGCATTTCGAACTTTTGTCCTACCAGTTTAACTCCGACCGGGCCAAAATTGCCTTCATCATGTCCCATCTCACCGGGGAGGCCCTGGCCTGGCTAAATCCTCTATGGGAGAGAGGAGACCCCCTGGTGTCCAACTTGCCTGCTTTTCTCACGGCTTTCCGGAAAGTCTTCGACGAACCCGGACGGAAGACCTCATCTGCATCATCGTTGCTACGCCTCCGTCAGGGGAGTCTCACCGTGGGCCAATATGCCATACGGTTCCGTACCCTTGCCTCGGAGCTGGCCTGGGATAACGACGCTCTGGTTTCCGTCTTCTGGGAGGGTCTGTCCGGCCGTATTAAAGATGAACTTGCCGGTCGGGACATTCCTACCACTCTCGATGACTTAATAACTCTTGCCACCCGGATTGACCTACGGTTCCAGGAGCGTGCCAGAGAGGTCACCCGTGAGAGGAGGTTACCACGTCTAGCTCCTACTTTTCAGAAACCCGTCACTCCTTCCGTCTCTAACCAGGTACACCCTCCTGAGCCTATGCAGGTCGACCAGACCAAGATGGTCAAGACCCATCAGGACTTACGCCATGCCGAGGGGACCTGCTTCTACTGTGGCAGTAAGGAGCACCGGATCCGTGCCTGCCCGGAGAGGTCGGGAAACGCCTGTGTCTAGGTTCGCTCAGAGAGGTCCACCTAGACAAGAATAAATCCTCTCCATCCCTGCTGTTGTCAGTTTCAATCGTCTACGGGGAGAACCGTTATTTCGAACTAGCCCAACTGGACTCTGGAGCAGCCGGGAATCTTATTTCACAGTCCCTGGTAGAGAAATACCGCATCCCCACCAAACCTCTGGCTGTACCCTTGTCTGTGGCTGCCGTGGATGGGGGTCTCTTACCACGCCCCATCCAACTCATCACCGAATCCATTACTCTGCAGGTGGGAATGCTGCATTCTGAGAGTATCTCCTTTCATGTTCTGCCTGGACTCTCTCACGCCCTCTTGCTAGGTCTGCCTTGGCTCCAGAAACATGCACCCGTGCTTGACTGGCAAACCGGAGAAGTCCTTCGCTGGGGACAAGACTGTCATAAGACCTGCCTGGTTCCCGTCCATCCCGTCCGTCCCTCTCCTACCCCAGCTAATCTACCTGGACTTCCAATTCCTTATTGGTCTTATGCTGATGTCTTTAATAAAAAGGAGGCAGAGACATTACCCCCTCATAGACCATACGACTGTCCCATCGACCTGTTACCCGGTACTACTCCTCCCCGTGGGCGTATTTATCCTTTATCCGCTGCTGAGACCCGGTCGATGTCCGAATATATTGAGGAGAATCTGGCCAGGGGATTCATCCGGAAATCTACCTCCCCGGCGGGAGCAGGCTTCTTTTTCGTCAAAAAGAAGGACGGCTCTCTCCGTCCCTGTATAGACTATAGAGGCCTAAACCAGATCACGGTGAAGAATAAGTATCCCCTTCCGCTCATTCCAGAATTATTTGATCGTCTGAGGGGGGCTAGAATCTTCACCAAACTAGACCTCCGTGGGGCGTACAACCTGGTTCGTATCCGTCAAGGGGATGAATGGAAGACGGCATTCAACACCCGGGACGGCCACTATGAATACCTGGTAATGCCCTTTGGTCTCTGTAACGCTCCTGCCATCTTTCAAGAGTTGGTCAATGACATCTTCCGGGACCTTCTCTACTCCTGCGTAGTGGTGTACCTGGACGACATCTTGGTCTTCTCTCCGGATCTCCAGACTCACCGGAGGGACATTCGTCAGGTCCTGCTCAGGCTCAGGCAGAATCACCTCTTCGCTAAATACGAGAAGTGCCTCTTTGAGCAGACCTCGCTTCCGTTTTTGGGCTACATTATTTCTCAGACCGGCCTACGAATGGATCCAGAGAAACTGTCTGCCATCGAGAAATGGCCTCGACCGGAGGGGCTGAAGGCCATTCAGCGGTTCCTGGGCTTCGCCAACTACTACCGCCTCTTCATACCACACTTCTCTTCCCGGACTGCCCCAATTTCCGCGCTCACCCGTAAGGGTACTAATCCCAAAGAGTGGCCGCCCGAAGCAGAAGAAGCCTTTCTTTCCTTAAAACAGGCCTTCTCTTCCGCCCCGGTGCTGCATCGCCCGGACGGCAACAAGCAGTTCTTCCTGGAAGTGGACGCCTCCTCCTCTGGAGCTGGAGCGGTACTTACTCAAAAATCTTCTTCCGGGAGGATGGTAACTTGCGGCTTCTTCTCTAAACTCTTCTCCTCCTCAGAGCGCAATTATTCCATAGGAGATCGAGAGTTTTTGGCCATCAAACTGGCATTGGAGGAGTGGCGTTACCTGCTTGAGGTGGCTCTTCACCCGGTAATAATTTACACTGACCACAAGAACTTGGCTTACCTCCAGCATGCCCAGAGACTTAACCCGCGCCAAGCCCGGTGGTCCTTGTTTTTTGCTCGTTTTGATTTTGTCCTTCATTTTCGCCCGGCTGACAAAAACGTCAAGGCGGACGCCTTGTCTCGATCCTTTCTGGTATCTGATCTCGAGGAAGATCCGAAACACATCATCGATCCCGCCAGAGTAATGCAGGTGGCTCCCGTGAGTCTAAATCGTCTCCCTCCCGGAAAGACGTTCGTATCAGTACCTGATCGGGAGAAGATCCTTCACTGGGGTCACTCGTCTAAACTGGCTGGCCACGCTGGTCAGAAGAAGACCCTCCAGCTTATTTCCCGGCACTACTGGTGGCCTACCCTGCACAAGGATGTAATAGACTTTGTTTCTGCCTGTGTGTCCTGCGCCCGCAACAAGGTTCCGAGACATCTGCCAGCCGGTCGCCTCCTTCCGCTCCCAGTACCTGCTGCCCCCTGGCAGCATATTGCAATGGACTTCATAACTGACCTCCCACTCTCTGCCGGTTGTACGGTCATTTGGGTGGTCGCTGACCGCTTCTCCAAGATGGCTCATTTCGTTCCCCTGCCAGGCCTCCCGTCTGCACCCGAGCTAGCTAGAGACTTTATTTGTCACATCTTCCGTCTTCATGGCCTGCCCCTCCACATCGTGTCGGATCGTGGGGTACAGTTCACCTCACGCTTCTGGAGAGCCACTTGTAAACTACTAGACGTCACCCTGGACTTCTCTTCCGCTTACCACCCACAGTCCAATGGTCAAGTGGAGCGGATCAATCAGAACCTGACCAGTTACCTCCGGCACTTCGTTAATGCCCACCATTCTGACTGGGTGGATCTCCTACCATGGGCCGAGTTCTCTTACAATAATCACGAGAGCGAATCCTCCTCCAAATCCCCGTTTTTTGTAGTCTTTGGTCAGCATCCTCGGATTCCTTTTCCTGTCTCCACCTCGGTGGACAACCCGGCTGCGGAATCTCTCGTTAGCAAATTTTCCTCCATTTGGGAGAGTACCCGATCCGCACTCCTTCAGTCTTCCGAGCGTATGAAAAGACACGCTGACAAAAAACGTCTGGACCCTCCTCAATTCCGTCCTGGGGATAAAGTCTGGCTCTCGTCCAAATATGTCCGGCTCAAGATCCCTTCCTATAAGTTAGGGCCTCGGTTCATCGGCCCAC
This sequence comes from Phyllobates terribilis, assembly GCF_046119375.1. NCBI lineage: Eukaryota > Metazoa > Chordata > Amphibia > Anura > Dendrobatidae > Phyllobates > Phyllobates terribilis. The sequence continues at coordinate 311,018,694 of NW_027362764.1, forward strand.
TGGAGGTCATCAGTCAGATCAACCCGGTGGCCTATAAATTGAAACTCCCGGCCAACTTACGGATCCCTAACTCCTTCCATGTATCTCTCCTCAAACCTGTGGTACTTAACTCTTTTTCCAAGTCTACAGGTACGCCTCCTGCTCCGGTTTCTGCTGAGGACGAGTTTGAGGTAGAGAACATTCTTGCCACCAAAAGGGTAAGAGGAAAGACCTTTTTTCTGGTAGATTGGAAGGGGTTTGGTCCTGAGGAGAGAACGTGGGAGCCCCGGGAGAACATCCATGCCCCTCTCATCCTAGCTAAATTTCTGTCTGGCCTAAAAAAGGGGGGGCCTAAAGGGGGGGGTACTGTAGCGCTGGCGTCCCTGCCCTCTGCTAGGCAGGGACGCTGCTCCCCTCACCGCTCTGCTCCGTGCCCGGCGTCCTCTCCCCGCTCTGCTGTCAGCGCGCGCTCCTTCCCGGCGTCCTCCTCCCGCTCTGCTCTCAGCGCGCGCTCCTTCCCGGCCCTTGTGCTTAGGGCGCGCGCGCGCGCGCTCCCCTCCTCTTAAAGGGGCCGCGCGCCGTCCTAAGGAGTCCCCGGCCAATGGCCGGAGGACTTCATCATATATAAGGCACCTCCTCCAAAATGGAGGTGCCCGAGCAATGTTGTTTGCACCTGTGTCTCACCTGTGCTTCAGCCCTCAGGTCCCGCTGCCAGTTTCCTGCCAGTTTCCTGCCAGTTTCCTGCCAGTTACCTGCCTGATTCCTGCCTGAATACTTGTTAACTGTCTGCCAGTCTGAGGTCCGACGGTCTGCCTTACTACTCCTGTCAGTCTGTCTAAAGGACCAGCCTGCCCGCTCACCTGGGAGCGCACATCAGCTACCTGCCTGCTTTCCTGAGGTCCGACGGTCTGCCTTACAACTCCGGTCAGTCTGTCTATGGACCAGCTTGCCCGCTCACCTGGGAGCGCTTCTCCGTTACCTGCCTGCTTGCCAGCCCGGAGGCTCCGTTGTCACGTGCTGTGACCACCAGCTATTCCAGACTCTTGCCCGCTCACCTGGGAGCGCTTCTCCGTTACCTGCCTGCTTGCCTGCCCGGAGGCTCCGTTGTCACGTGCTGTGACCATCAGCTACTTCAGACTCTTGTCCGCTCACCTGGGAGCGCTTCTCCGTTACCTGCCTGCTTGCCAGCCCGGAGGTTCCGCCGTCACGTGCCGTGACCACCTGCTATTCCAGAGACTCTCGCTTGCTCACCTGGGAGCACACATCTACCATCTGCCTGCTAGCCTACCCGGAGGCTCTGCCATCACAGGTCGTACCTACCCTTTACCCAGAGACTGCCCTGATCACTTGCCGTATCTCCCTGTCCGTTCATCCAGAGACTGCCACCCGCTCCCTTACAAGGGCCGCCCCCTTGTATAGTAGCTCAGAGGTTCCGCCTCCCAGACCCGTTACAAGTATACACCTCACTACAGGACTACAGGAGTATAGGTAAACTTTTAGGAATGTTGTGTCATTTGCATAACACTTTTTTAAAACTATTTTCCCTTATATTACATACTGTGTATACAAGGATAGAGTTTATGTGTTATGAAAGTTAATAGATGACTCCCTGGGTTGTGAGGGTCTATGGATAATTGGTCAGGTGGTACCTCTGTTGGGGCTTGGGGTAATGGGACTAGCTTCTCATGCAGATAGAGGTAAATAGCGATTGGACGTTTTCCATCTATACATCCTCCTCCTACAATGTTTTTTTCACCCTTCCATTGACATAACAACATTATTACTAGACACATAAACTCTATCTTTGTATATACAGTATGTAATTTCAAAAAGAAAAGAGTATTTTAAAAAAGTGATACAACATTCCTAAAAGTCTACCTATAATCCTGTATATTTTTTTAATTCATTTAATTCTGCTTTTTTACTAGGACTGTTAGTCTGGAAAAAATAGGGATTCACACTATATTTTTTCTGAGTCCTACAAATATGTCTCTGAATTAGGCTCTTGGAAGTACTGCATACCCACCAGCAGAGTCTCTTTTGATAGGCACAATGCATAGTGAATGGATAAACATCCATTTTACATACATATATTACTTTCATATAAATTATTTTTTAAAGTCTATTAATTCATTTTCATTTTTTTAAGTATTTTTATACATACGGTACATATGTATATACTTATGTATATGTTTTCCCTCCTTAAGCATATATGCATTTTTATCCTTTATTTAATAATGTTTGTATACATTTTTATATATTGTATTATACCCCATAAATTAAGGTCTCTCTGTATCCCAAAAAGCCTTTTCTGCTGTCTATTCTGAGTAATAATCTATGTGGGCACAATCTGCAGCTCTAAATTTTTTCCTGCGGTCCCTAATCAGCTAACCTGACGAAGGGGAACTGAGATTTCTCTAAAACGCGTAGGTTTATGGACGCTGCAGGACTCCGTACCTAGCATTAGTGATGTCACACACTACTCCAGCATTCACCCTAGTGGTTACCGGGGACATTACCGGCTGGAGCGCCCTGGTCTCATCAACTTCTGCGAAGATTTTCAGCGTCACGTTGCACACTACCCACATCCAGCCATCCCAGGGCTTTGGATCCTTACAGCGGATAAACGTGCACTCAAGAGAGCACATAGGTAGAAGGAGAGCTCCTACCCTCCAGGAGGTGATTGGAGACCACCATAAAGAGGAACCAATGTCTGCGACCTATATGTCTACCTGACACCCCTTATACAGTTTAGGGCGATAGTATCAATCCTTTATCTAGTAGCTATTCTCCCTTACCAGTTTTCACACAGGACCCGCTGATCTATCAGCAGCTTTCACCAATACCCCCCACCTTCCCCTTTTTTGGGCGCTTGTGTTTTTTAACCTAATTTCTTTCTAGATTCAGCTCCCAACATTTGTGATAGATAATTTCCTCCTATATATAGAAATAGGCTTTTGAATTGCTGTTTTGAAATGATTGGAAAGTGCATGTTTAACGAAAAATGTTTTATATTATTCATTTGTTCTGTCTCCTTTTTGAAGAGGGCTCAGTGTCCTGCTAATATATTGTTTTGAACATGGGCCCTGAATTAAATATACAGTATAACTTCTTCACTTTCACATGTTAACACGCACTCAACAAAAAAATGCAAGTGTATTGTCGCTTTAATGTAGCGGTAGCTCGCACATCCTACTGCTGTGTATTGGAATCACTGATATTCGTATTTTATCTTGATTATCAATATTTCTTACACGGGACCCCATGATATCATATTACTGACTGTATTTATTTTTTATGTGTAATAAATTATTACTAATAGGGGGATTTATATGTGCTGGTAGTTATTTTTATTCAATAAACTTAAGGCTGTAATTGCTACAACACGTGGTTCCACCATATACTAATCTGTAGGGTTTACAGACATATAATGCATATGAACATTTTGGAGACTATTGCCTTGTAGTATAAAATGCTAGAACACATTAGTGTAATTTGTGGGGTTGATACTTTTAAAAGCCATTAGATGTCTTGTTATATATTAGATAACTGTTTGGGTTTATTGTTCTGGAAATCCTGAACACAGGTTTACAGAGGAACACACACAAGTATCTCACCAGCGCACACGGAGAAGAGCATTGTATCCAGAACATGGGGAGAACATGCAGACCTCCTAAACTTTTCTATAGCACTCAAAGCCTTGAATTAGTTTTTTTCTAGGCTTCAGGGTGTTCAGCACATGTATAAATAGACAATACAATGTAGTCTACTATATATACAGAGAAATGCTGTGTCTGCACACACAGGAAGACAAACAAACTGCATGAATAAACCTAATTTCATAGTATAGTATGTGTATAAACACAAACCTCCATGCTGCAATTACATTGTATGACTAAACAACTATCTGATAACAATCAATGGCAGCTTGATGGGGACTCTAGTTGTGACGCTCACAGCCCTCCCTGGGAAATGGGGGTACTCGGAGCCGGGTCAGATGTTGGGGAGGCAGTCGTGGCCTGGACCCGTTCCGTGCCCAGGGCCGTCACATTAAAAGTAATGGGCTATCAGGGTTGAGTGGTATTTATCGACTACGCCACCTGTGGTGTCTGGTGATGCGCCACCAGCGCTGCTAGCAGTCCTCTGAGGCTGGATGTTGTGGCAGCAGGCGATGGTATAACTCCCCACAGGCGGAGCTGGGCCTCAGGGCAGAAGAGCGGATGGAGGAGGTAGTAGTAGTGAGGAAGTTCTCGTGCTGTGCGGTGCGGTGTAATAATAAGAGTCCGGAGGCCTTAGGGATAGTCTTCCACATCTTTACTCATGGTTTTGGTAAGCAGCGGCAAGGCTTCTCCCTGCTCCTCACGGCACTCTGTGGCCACCAGAGACGAGGGCTCAGCGCACCCAGGATATTCAGGCACTTCGATCAGGACCCTCTGAGTGTTCTTAAACTGTCCCTTTCGACCTCTCCTGTCCGTGTACGTGCAAAGGCTGGGTCTCCTCTGGACTATGCACAGATATAGGGTAAGGCGGCAATTCCGTTCCGCCCGTCACCCGATGGGATCCACTGTAGCCTACCGGGCTTCTCTGACAGAGACGTGAAGTGGCAAAGTCAGATATCGGGGGCCGGTACCCCTCTTGCAGCAGGAGTCCCTCTGGCCAGGCCAGAATGGAGAGTACAGGTGGCGTACGCCGCTCCGTCCGTGCTCCCTGGGATCCTTTTGCTTGTGGAGCTGTCACTATAGCTCCCGACCTTCTTAAGCAAGGGAACTTGACCGGGGTAGAGACACTGTTAACTCATACCCGCTCCTTGTGTCAAGGTCAGAGCACGAGGACCGTGCATCTTCAGCACACTGCAGACTCCTACACAAGGCCGCTGCCAGCTGTGAAGATCACAATCAAAGAACTAAGAATCAAGAACGGAACCAAGAACCTTGTGTTCAAGATGGCTGGCTATTAGATATCAAATTATATGTGTAAACTAAAACTGTGTTCTACCCTTCACCCACTACATGGTTCCCCTAACTTTTGGTTCCCCTCACTTGTGATCCTGCTGAGGCAGCACTATGGTGTATACTTGCCTCCCATAGGTCAGGAGTGTGTAGTGTTGAATGTAGATTCAGGGTCCTGACCAGTGCACCTTCCTTACCTGGGTGAGGAGACACTACACCTGCTGACAGGCTGCAGTATCCCCCCTTGTGGCGACCGAACCCTCAGGGGCGCCACATAGCGCTAAGGCATAAATGTGACCTTGGATGAATAAATCCTTCACATTTGTGCATATTGTAGTTCTGCATTTCTCTGAAGCGTGGATTCTGATTTAGTAGCCCAGACATTGTTCTACTTTCCACTGTACTTTAGTTTAAGGATACAGTGAAGTGATAGCAGAACTGGTGGGGTTAGGTGGACTTGGTGGCTATGTAGGGCACCACTGAGATATTGGGCAATGTATGGACCAAAGAGAGAAAATAAAACAATTCTGTTGATTTTCTAATTGGATGCTATACTCTATAGATATACTCTAAGGCCACGGCCCCACTATCAGTATTTGGTCAGTATTCGGTCATTATTTTTTCTCAGGAGTGGGAGCCAAAATCAGGAGTGGGTGATAAATGCATAATTGGTGACTTGTTTCTATTATACTTTCCCTCTGATTGTTCCTCACCTGGTTTTGGCTCTCATTCCTGAGAAAAAATACTGACCGAATACTGACCAAATACTGCTAGTGGGGCCGTGGCCTTAGAGACAATTACATGGCACTCACCCGAGTTGAATCCATTGCTTCTTTATTTCTTCACAATAGGTACTCACAAAGGCCGAACCACCACAAATGCAGTCATGGACATGGTCATCATAGTCATCTGCACCGGGCTACATCCACTCTGGCCACATGCTGTGGTGGTTTCTACCTTTTAAATACGTGTTATATATTTTATGATGAGATATAGAATCTATTCATTCTTGGTGAGTGATTCAGTGTATGTGCCATAAAAGAAGAAGTCTCATCTATATTTTTATTCCATAATCCATCAACCCATCCTAATTATGTATGTAAGGGCGCAGACAGACGGACGTATTTCTCATGCGCGAATCACATTGGAAGCCTCGGACAGGCCGTCGGCTCTCCTGAGCGTGACAGCTGCATAGAAATACATCACGCTGTCACGCTCAGGTCAGGAGAGGTGCCGGCCAGTCCGTGCACTGTGATGCCATCCTCACACGAGAAAATACAGCCGTCTGTCTGCCCCCTAATGGTGTATAACTGGTGTGTTATATAGTTAACAAATAATGCAATGTGACTTCCATTTTGACATTCCGTTTGTCTGTTTTGTTTTTAGAAAAGACAAATATTATTCATGGGCAGAAAAGTATCCATCACAGAACTTATCCAAACAGAAGAAAGAGGAGTCCACTGTTATGAGGTCCATCTGGGTAGAGTTAAAATACCTACTAATCTCCATCTTCCCTAGTTTCCTACACCGCTCTGGTCTCCTTTTTTCTCACGTGACCTGAAATCAGACCAGCCAGCTCACAAACAGATTTATGTCTGGACAGAAAATCACTTACTCAGTGAAAGTGTATGGAGACTTGTTCTTAGTTTCCTAGTTTTACACTGGGAAAACAACGACTGTGTGCTCCGGCAAAACTGCAGAGTGGTTACATGGCACAAAAGAGGATCGGATCAGAGCTGGAAACTGGAGAAGATGGCGATCGATAAGTATTTTAACTTCATCCAAATGGACTCCAGTCAATGGAATCCCTCTGCTTCTGTTTGGATTCATGATGCAATGGAAACTATTGTGCTCATGAATTCTGTTTGACTTTTTTAAAAACGAAACAGACAAACGGAAAGTCAGAACACATGTCAGAACACATTATTACTTTACTGTATGATTCTGAAATTGCTCTTTATTACATAGTAATTTATTATACAGTGTTGTGTAAAAGTTTTAGCCAAGTATAGAAATAATGCTGCAAAGTATGAATCCTTTCAAAACTAGAGGTTTTAATAGGTTGTTTGTATGATTTAAAAAAAAAGCAAACTAAATGAACAAAAGAGAAATGTAAATCACCCTTTACTCTCAATACAGCAACTAAGCATCAATCCTTCTAGGTACATGTACAGTGTTAGGCTGTGTGCCCACTATGCGTTTTTTAAGCGTTACCGCAGAGGCAATTCCGCTGCAGAAATGCTTACAAAACGCATGGTAGAAGGTCTGCCATGTTCCGCAATGATAATCCTCATGTGCTGTGCACATGCTGCGGAAATTTCAGTTGTGGATTATCATTGCGGAAAAATCCGCAGCACTACCAATTATTTTGCGGAATTGCGACTTTTTCGCCGCCATTGACTTGCATTGGACCGCATGTCATCCGCATCACTGCATCTGCCAATGCGGATAACATGCGTTTCAATGTGCGGATGGTACCCGAGTTTGGAGAAGAGGAGACTCTCCTCCAGACTCGGGTACCACAGTACCTGTAAAGGAAAAGGAATAAAATAAAAAATATACATTATACTTACCTTCTGTTGGCCCCCGGTGTCTTTGTCCTGGCTTGCCGGCAGCTCGCGGTAGACTAAAGGACCTGCGGTGACGTTATTTAGTCATGTGATGGGTCACGCGACCGCTGAAGTCTGCGGTCGCGTGACCCATTACATGACTAAATAACGTCATGACAGGTCCTTTTAGTCTACCACAAGCTGCCAGCAAGCCAGGACAAGGACACCGGGGGCCATCAGAAGGTAAGTATAATATTTATTTTTTATTTTTTACCATTGTTTCGGTCACACTATATAAATCCATGCCGTTTGCATGGATTTATATAGTGTGACCAAGTTGTCAAGCACTTTCCAAGTGATGCTAAAATCGCTTTGAAAGCATTTGACAACCCGCATGCAGAAATGCTTGTGAAGAACGCTTCACTTCCGCTTGTCCCTGGCAGGAAAAACGCATGTACAATCCGCATGTACAATCCGCATGTACAATCCGCATGTACAATCCGCATGCGTTTTTTCTGCCAGGGAGATGCAGAAACGCTCAGTAAAAATCCAGAGCATTTCTGCATCGTGGGCACATAGCCTTAGAAGAAACTCAGTAGGGAGATTGTTCCAAACATCTTGAGACGTTCTGTGGATGTAGGCTTGCACAAATCATTATGTCTCTTCATGTAATCACAGACAGATTCAATGATAATGAGATCAGAGCTGTAGGGACCATATCATCACTTCTAGGACTCCTTGTTCTTCTTTACAGTAAAGATAGATCTAAGGGTATGTGTACATGGTCAGGAAACGCTGCGGATTGGACGCAACCCACATTACAAGGTTAGCACTGCAGCCTTGCAGCGCTGGGGTCCTGGGTTCAAATCCCACCAAGGACAACATCTGCAAGGATTTTGTATGTTCTCACTGTGTTTGCATGGGTTTCCTCCAAGTTCTCCGGTTTCCTCCCACATTCCAAGGACATTCTGATAGGGAATTCAGATTGTGAGCCCCAATGGGGACAGTGCCGATAATGTCTGTAAAGCGCTGTGGAATTAATGGTGCTATATAAGTAAGTAAAATAAATAAATAAATAAATTACTAGCAAAGTGGATGGGATTTCAAGAAATCCCATGCCCACTATGCGTCTTTGTGCACCTGCGGCTCACCCGCGGACACGGAAATGCGGCGCGTCTTTCCACACCGCAGAATATCAATTTCTTTTGCGAAGTCGCTAGTCTCCGCAAGAGAAATTAGATGAGTGCAATGTATTGATTGTGGTGAATCCACATGGTTCAATGAACAAATGCGGAATCACCTGCGTGCAGCACTTTGGACGCAGCATAAGTATACTGCGTACAAAGCGCTGACAGTATGGATAGGGTGCATATACCCTAAATAACAAAGAGTCCTTGAAGTGGTGATATAGCCCTACAAACATAGTGCTCAGCGTAAATGAGTACACCCCAACAGATTTGTCAGAAATCCTTTAGTTTCCTTTCAGAATCAACATTTTCTATAGAATAATATACTACAAAATACTCCCACAAATGTGGGCCACTGACTGCAAAGAACATTTGTTATTTTGCACACGCAAAAAAGTAATTTTCCTAACAAATTTATTCAAGACTATGCTGGAAAAATGAGTCCACCCCAATAAAAGTGTTAGGAGCAAAGCTAAATTTTAGACTATAAAATTATAATTTACAAGAATTTAACCACAGGTAAGTCTAATTATTCATTAAACAGATGCCCAGCATACAGTTGACTATAGAAGGGTCTTACGTAAAAAAGAAAACCCTTTCCCATTTCATGCTGTTACCAATGGCACCACATGGAAGAGATATGTCACAAGACCTAAAAAAAGGAATTCATTTATTTGCATAAGAATGATGAAATCTACAAGAAGATCAGCAAAGCTTTACTTATCAGTAAGAGTACTGTAGTATACAATACGGCATACACTGCAGAGGAACGGCATGCATGGGTGTCGTCCACGAAAGAAGTCTCTTCCACAATTTGCCCAAGGCCAAGATGAAAAAATATGAAGACTACTGGGATTCTATACTCTGTAGTGATGAGCCCAAGATAAATGTTTTTGGAACTGATACAGAGTAACCTATTCAGGGCTGCCACCAGAAATTTTGGGGCCCCATACTGGCAAAATTTTCGGGCCCCATTGAGACTCCACACAGACTCCACCCCAGCTCCGCCTCCATCCCTCAAACTTTACACAGTCCCACCGCTCTCTCTTGGAAAAACTCCACTTTCTGCACCAAATCCTCACCAATCACACATTAACAGTTCCCATCAAACACCAGATCACATACATAGCCAGCAGATTTTGTTTTGGCCAAAAGATATTTTAAGCTTCCACTGGGACAAGGTAGACTCTTCTGGCCAGGCCCTACTCTACAATAACCTATTTACAATTTCTTATATTACCCAATACTCTTTTTAGGTATATTTTTATTTATTTTTATTTAAGGGTATGTGTCACATGCATTTTTTAAAATGACCAATAATATCACATACAAGGGACAAATACTGTCACACCATGGCCGGACAACATATTACCACCACATAGTGACCGAATGATACCACATGCAAGGGACAAATGCAGACATACCATGACCAGACCACATATCACCACCATATAGTGACCAAGTAATACCACATACAAGGAACAAATATCGCCACACCGTGACCAGATCACATATTACCACCACAAAGTGACTTAATAATACCACATACAAAGGAAAAATACCGCCACACTATGACCAGATCACATATTACCACCATATAGTGACCAAATACTACAATACTGATCATTAATAAAAAAAAACTCAATACTAATATTACCACAAGTGCCATTATACACAGGAGCTCTGTACATAGTATACAATGTATGGTGTCAGTGTACAAATAACACACTGACTCACCGGTGATGTCTCTAGTTGAAGACCTTCATCTTCACTTTGCTTCTGCATACAGCACAGACCACCATCACTCCTTCCAGCCAGGACTCGTTTCTCAAAAAAATAACACAGGTATCTAGAGCACTGCTTCCAGAGCATATTCCCCAATATTTCCCCAACTTCTACACTACACTAGATGTAGAAAAAAGTGACCTAGGGCCGCCCTGCACAGTAACAGGACCCCCCTCACTGAAAACAGTATCCTCAAAAATAAAATACATCACAGCAGTAATAATATCCTTTTATTAGCCCCTAGAGCAGGGGTCCTCAAACTTTTTAAACAGGGGGCCAGTTCACGGTCCCTCAGACCATTGGAGGGCCGGAATATAGTTTGTAAAAAAAACTATGAACAAATTCCTATGCACACTGCACATATCTTATTTTGAAGTAAAAAAAACAATACAGGAACAAATACAATATTTAAAATGAAGAACAAGTAAAGTTAAATCAACCGGTATTTCAATAGGTAGGTAACTGTACCCAATAGGCAGCATAGGTCCCCAATAGGCAGGTAAATGTACCGAATAGGCAGCATAGGTCCCCAATAGGCAGGTAAATATCCCCAATAGGCAGGTAAATGCCCCCAATAGGCAGGTAAATATCCCCAATAGGCAGCATAGGTCCCCAATAGGCAGCATAGGTCCTCAATGGGCAGGTAAATGTTCCCAATAGGCAGGCTGTTTCCCCCTTATAATGCCATATGCAGGCTGTTCCCCCCCTTATAATGCCCCATGCAGGCTGTTCCCCCCTTATAATGCCCCATGCTGGATGCCACCCCCCATATAATGCCCCATGCAGGATGTCCCTTTCTCACACCATATAATGCCCCATGCAAGATATCACTCCCCTGTCTTTATAATGCCCCATGCAGGATGTCCCCCCCCCCCATATAATGCCCCATGCAGGATGTCACCCCACATATCATGCCCCATGCAGGATGTCACCCCCCATATCATGCCCCATGCAGGATGTCACCCCCCATATAATGCCCCATGCAGGATGTCACCCCCCCATATAATGCCCCATGCAGGATATCACTCCCCTGTCTTTATAATGCCCCATGCAGCATGTCACCCCCCCATATAATGCCCCATGCAGCATGTCATCCCCCCATATAATGCCCCATGCAGCATGTCACCCCCCCATATAATGCCCCATGCAGCATGTCACCCCCCCATATAATGCCCCATGCAGCATGTCACTCCCCCATATAATGCCCCATGCAGCATGTCACCCCCCCATATAATGCCACATGCAGCATGTCACCCCCCCATATAATGCCACATGCAGCATGTCACCCCCCATATAATGCCCCGTGCAGCATGTCACCCCCCCATATAATGCACCGTGCAGCATGTCACCCCCCCATATAATGCCCCATGCAGCATGTCACTCCCCCATATAATGCCCCATGCAGCATGTCACCCCCCCATATCATGCCCCATGCAGGATGTCACCCCCCCATATAATGACCTATGCCTCCATACATAAAAAAAATCCAATACTCACCTCACTTCTCACTTCTCACTTGCTGCCGCTTCCGCTGCCGCTGCTCTACTCTGGTCCGGACTCCAGCATCGCTGCTGCGTTGTCCCGCTCTGCGCGGCCTGTGTCGGCACTCGGGAGGGCGCGGTGTAAAGACGTCACCGCGCCCTCTGACCTGAGACGTCACAGGAAGCGCAGAGCAGGAAGACAGCGGATCTGCAGAGGCACGGGGAGAGGTAAGTATCCGCCTGCCAGGGCCCTGAGCAAGCAGGGGGAAGGGCGGGCAGTGGCACCGCTCTCCGCTCCTCCGCCCATAGCCTGGCGGGCCGGATAAAAGTCCTCCGCGGGCCGCATGTGGCCCGCGGACCGTAGTTTGAGGACCCCTCCCCTAGAGTAATAATGTCCCACATCCTGCCCCCATGTTTCCATCCTGCCTCCATGTCTCCAACCTGCCCCCAATGTCTCCATCCTGTTCCCAATGTCTCCATTCTGCCCCTATTTGTCTCCATTCTGCCCCATGTCTCCATTCTGCCTACCCCCAATGTCTGTATTCTGCTCCCAATGTCTCTATTATTCCCCCAATGTCTCCATTCCTCCCCTATGTCTCCATCCTGCCTCCAATGTTTCCATCTTGCCCCCAATGTCTCCATCCTGCCCCTGTTGTCTCCATCCTGCCCCATGTCTCAATTTGTCTCCATTCAGCCCCAATGTCTCCATCCTGCCCCCAATGTCTCCATTCTGTCCCCAATGTCTCCATCCTGCCCCCAATGTCTCCATTTTGCCCCCAATGTTTCCATTCTGCCCCATGTCTCCATTCTGCCCCAAATGTCTCCATTCTGCCCCAATGTCTCCATCCTGCCCCCAATGTCTCCATTCTGTCCCCAATGTCTCCATCCTGCCCCTAATGTCTCCATTTTGCCCCCAATGTCTCCATTCTGCCCCAAATGTCTCCATTCTGCCCCGATGTCTCCATTCTGCCCCCAATGTCTCCACTCTGCCCCAAATGTCTCCATTCTGCCCCAATGTCTCCATCCTGTTCCCAATGTCTCTATTCTGCCCCTATTTGTCTCCATTCTGCCCCATGTCTCCATTCTGCCTACCCCCAATGTCTGTATTCTGCTCCCAATGTCTCTATTATGCACCCAATGTCTCCATTCCTCCCCTATGTCTCCATCCTGCCTCCAATGTTTCCATCTTGCCCCCAATGTCTCCATCCTGCCCCTGTTGTCTCCATCCTGCCCCATGTCTCAATTTGTCTCCATTCAGCCCCAATGTCTCCATCCTGCCCCCAATGTCTCCATTCTGTCCCCAATGTCTCCATCCTGCCCCCAATGTCTCCATTTTGCCCCCAATGTTTCCATTCTGCCCCATGTCTCCATTCTGCCCCAAATGTCTCCATTCTGCCCCAATGTCTCCATCCTGCCCCCAATGTCTCCATTCTGTCCCCAATGTCTCCATCCTGCCCCTAATGTCTCCATTTTGCCCCCAATGTCTCCATTCTGCCCCAAATGTCTCCATTCTGCCCCCGATGTCTCCATTCTGCCCCCAATGTCTCCACTCTGCCCCAAATGTCTCCATTCTGCCCCAATGTCTCCATCCTGTTCCCAATGTCTCCATTCTGCCCCCGATGTCTCCATCCTGCCCCCACTGTCTCCATTCTGCCACAATGTCTCCATTCTGCACCCAATGTCTCCGTCCTGCCCCATGTCTCCATTTTGCCCCAATGTCTCTCCATTTTGCCCCATGTCTCTCCATCTTGCCCCCATGTGTCTCCATCCTGCCCCCATGTCTCTCCATTCTTCCCCCATGTTTCCATTCTGCTCCCAATGTTTCTCCATTCTGCCCCCCATGTCTCTCCATTTTGCCCCATGTTTCCATTCTGCTCCCAATGTTTCTCCATTCTGCCCCCAATGTCTCTCCATCCTGCCCCCAATGTCTCCATTCTACCCCAATATCTCCATCCTGCCCCAATGTCTTCATTCTGCCCCAATGTCTCCATTCTGCACCCAATGTCTCCATCCTGCACCCATGTATCTTCATTCTGCCTCCATGTCTATCCATCCTGCCCCCATGTCTCTCCATTCTTCCCCCATGTTTCCATTCTGCCCCCAATGTCTCTCCATTGTGCCCCATGTTTCCATTCTGCTCCCAATGTTTCTCCATTCTGCCCCCAATGTCTCTCCATCCTGCCCCCAATATCTCCATCCTGCCCCCAATGTCTCCACTATGCCCCAAATGTCTCCATTCTGCTCCAATGTCTCCATCCAGCCCCCAATGTATCCATTCTGCCCCAATATCTCCATCCTGCCCCCAATGTCTCCATTCTGCCCCAATGTCTCCATTCTGCACCCAATGTCTCCATCCTGCCCCATGTCTCCATTTTGCCCCAATGTCTCTCCATCCTGCCCCATGTATCTTCATTCTGCACCCATGTCTCTCCATCCTGTCCCCATGTCTCTCCATTCTTAACCCATGTTTCCATTCTGCTCTCAATGTTTCTCCATTCTGCCCTTCATGTCTCTCCATTTTGCCCCATATTTCCATTCTGCTCCCAATGTTTCTCCATTCTGCCCCCAACGTCTCTCCATCCTGCCCCCAATATCTCCATCCTGCCCCCAATGTCTCCACTCTGTCCCAAATGTCTCCATTCTGCTCCAATGTCTCCATCCTGCCCCCAATGTCTCCATTCGGCCCCCAATATCTCCATCCTGCCCCCAATGTCTCCATTCTGCCCCAATATCTCCATTCTGCACCCAATGTCTCCATCCTGCCCCCATGTATCTTCATTCTGCCCCCATGTCTCTCCATCATGCCCCCATGTCTCTCCATTCTTCCCCCATGTTTCCATTCTGCCCCCCATGTCTCTCCATTTTGCCCCATGTTTCCATTCTGCTCCCAATGTTTCTCCATTCTGCCCCCAATGTCTCTCCATCCTGCCCCCATGTTTCCATCCTGTCCCCATAGTGCGGCTTTACCCAAAAAAAAGTTTCTCCTTACCTTGCAGCGCTTCAGCGGCACCCGGCTGTCCCATCATCCGAAGCACGGTCACCGGCTCATGACAGAGACATCATACGCCAGCGACATGCGTGCTGACATCAGCTGCCGGCCTGTGATTGGCTGGTGGCTGCTAACGTCTTTGGGAGAAGTGCGGCTAATCATCCAACATGATTCAGAGGTTACTATCTCCTTCATCTGAAACATGTTGGATGATTAGCTGCACTTCTGCCTTCCTCACGTGAAGGAAAGCTTTCGTTTTGAGTGATGTCACACAGGTACAGGACGGCAGACCTCCGCATAGCAGTGTGAGAACAGACGTGACCGGCCGGCACACTGTCTGCACAAGTGGTGGAGGAATAAGCACGAACCCAGGACAGCTGATTTACTACCTTTGGTGGATCCTGGAAAAGTTGAACTGTCTCTTCTCTATACCCCTAGGATTTTTCAAGGAGGACACGTCAGATCTTGGATACACAGACATAAAGGTAGGCGTCGAACAACATTAGTTAATTACACAAAAGATGCCATCAAATATACAAGAAATGGACAAATAGCATGTCAAATGACAAACGTCTGTCCCTAAGCATGCTGAAAAGACATAATAAAAGGAGGAGAACAACTCAGCATATAATGCAAAAATTTAATTTATTAGTGAAATATACACATAAAAAGTATAAATAGAAAAAAGAAAAAACCAAGAGATACCTGGAAGGTAGCTTTTCAAGCCAGGTACGTTATTAATAGTAAGATCATAATAGACCCATGAATCTATAGGATTGCACATTTGCCCAAAATAGTAAAAGATAACAGAATGGTGAACATTCAATACCATAAGTGGCTATGGGCAAAGACACAGAAATCAACCCAAATACATATAAACCCACTAGTACTAGCAAGAAACACCCTTGCTATGTTATGGGAGAATCTGTGTCAGAATCAAAGTGCTCACACATTATAGTTCCATGGGCTCATTACCTGGCAGAAAAGCACAGCCCAAAAAGAGGGGGGGGAGGGTGGTCAGAAGAGACCAACGCGCGTTTCGCGGTGTATCTAACCGCTTTCTCAAAAGCAGGTGATGTCATTGTAGTGCCCTATACTGCGTTTATATATATACAAAGCATCCTATTGAATGGCCCTAGTGTGGACAGCTGTGAAGCGGGGCACGCACCCGGAAGTGGCCAGCTATGCCGGGGGCGTGCCCCGCCGATCACGTGACGTGGAGCAGATGCCACTATGGCGCATGCGCGCGGGTCAGGGAGCGCGCCGCACGCGCCCCGGCCGTCAAGCATTCACCACGCATGTGCGGGTCCGAGGGAACCCGCGCAGGTGCAGCACAGCATATAGACGGCCAGGCGCGCGCGCGCAACGTGATCCCTCCCCGCACCAGCACGCGCGCACCACGTGAGTCATCGACACAGCTGAAATTAAAGGGCCAGATGGGGAGCAGATATGATGGGACAATAACTATAAAAATGGGAGCAACAATAATGAGTACAGCAAGGAACAAATGATCAGCTACAAGCACAATTAGATACATATAAAGTAGCCTAGGTAATATGGTCAATCATGATCATAGGTCCAAATAAATCGTCGCTCCCATCGGAAAACGTCCCAGCGTAATTTCAATCTCACTGCTCTCCACATGAGGATGATTATTTTAGAGAGGATTACCGCAATAATGGACTAATAGAGAAAATAATGAAAAGAGAAGGAGAAATAATCAATAAAAACATCAATTTAAAAATATAAAAAATATATAATAATATATATTACTCCATATTTTGACCACTCGAAACTCACACAAAGATTATGTATCTGTGAGAGTAGGATGTGCAGAAAATGACATATGGCTACAAAAATGAAGAAAAACTTAAGGACTCATTTAGGCCGTTTGGTGTCACCGTGTCCAAACGCATAATCCACTGTGACTCTTTCAGGGCAAGCATTCTCTTGACATTACCTCCCCGAATGCCCATGTGTACCACATCAATACCACGTACCATAAAAGAGCGGGGATTACAATTATGTTTAGTCTTAAAGTGACGTTGTATCGTTTTGAGTTGGTCCAAGTCCTTGGCTGGGCCAGCTGCAACAATGTCTCTGATTTGTTCGCGTATGCGTACCCGCAGCTCCCTAGATGTCAACCCAACATAAATCAGTGGGCAACTGCAGGTAGCATAATAGATGACATTAGACGTACCACAAGTGATATGGTGTCTAATGTCAAATTATTTACGGCCATCAGCCGAACAGAAACTAGTACAACGCAAAACATTTGGACATGCCACACAGTGCCCACATTTAAAATTGCCAATTAGCGGACCTCCAGAACCGAATAAACATGGTGCCAGTGCAACATAGTGACTATTCATCAGGATGTCACCGAGATTACGGCATCTCTTGGGTGTCATGGAGGGACCCTTCCCGAGGTGTCCCCTCAGGGCAGGCTCCATCATCAAAATGTCCCAATGTTTTTGCAGGATAACTCTCATATTGTCCCATTCGTGGTTATAGGTGGAGATGAATCGTATGGTCTCATCCATCCCTTTTAGTGATGTTTTGGGATGGAGAAGGGAGATACGTGGGGTCTGAGCTGCTCTTTCGTATCCTCTCCTAATGCATCTCCTACTATAGCCACGTTGTATAAAGCGTTGCTTTAGATCTTGTGCCTGACCCTGAAAGCCCTGTTCAGTAGAACAGATACGTCTCATCCTGAGGAACTGTCCGACCGGGACAGCCCCAATAGTGGCAGGACTATGGGCAGACCCAGCGTGTATCAAAGAATTGACTGAGGTGGGCTTCCTGAATACGTCCATCTGGACGCCGCCATGGGCATCAACACACAAGGAAATATCCAGGAAGTCCACCCTTCTACTGTCAAAAGTGTAGGTCAGTTTGATATTATATTGATTCACGTTGAGACAGTCCATGAACTCTCCGAGCAGCTGGACAGAGCCCCGCCACAGAAATAAAATATCATCATTATATCTCAGCCAGCACAGCACATGGTGGGCGGCCGGCACACATTTCCCATCGAAGATCTGCCTTTCCCACTGCCCTAGGAAGAGATTTGCATAAGAGGGGGCACAGGCCGCCCCCATGGCTGTGCCACGCCTTTGGAGATAAAATTGATCCTTGAAAACAAAAAAATTATGGGTCAGGGCAAACTCCAGCAACTCAAGGATGAGCTCACACAAGGGGCCGTCCAGGTCGGAGGCCCCCAGGAAGAGACGCACCGCGTTCAGACCATCAATGTGGTCAATACTGGTATAAAGGCTCTCAACGTCGGCAGTGACCAAGAGAGTCACTAAACTCATCACTGAGGACTTCCTGAAGCTGCCTACAAAATGGAGATTTGATAATCTTACGGAAAAACATCGCCAGGCATTACAACAGCTCCGGGAACTCAGTGACATAGTTATTAAGGGCGCAGACAAGGGGGGTAACATTGTAATCTGGCCGATCCAGAAATATGAGCGAGAGGCATTCCGACAATTGAGGGATCCCAGCACATATACCAAATTAACCTCCTGTCCCTTGACCTCTTTCTCGGCCAAACTACAGGATATTCTGACTCAGGCCCTTGATTGTGCAATAATATCTAAAAAGGTATATGAGGGATTGACAGTGACCTTCCCTAGGACACCGACCGTTTACTTGTTACCCAAAATCCACAAGGACCCCGTTGATCCTCCTGGACGTCCGATTGTGTCCGGAATTGGGGGCCTATGTGAGCCCATATGTAGATTCATCGATCATTACCTAAAACCGTTGGTGATGAATTTACCATCTTATGTGAAAGACACAACGGACGTCCTTACGAGGATCGACTGTGTCACTGTGGATGAAGGGACTCTCTTGGTCACTGCCGACGTTGAGAGCCTCTATACCAGTATTGACCACATTGATGGTCTGAACGCGGTGCATCTCTTCCTGGGGGCCTCCAACCTGGACGGCCCCTTGTGTGAGCTCATCCTTGAGTTGCTGGAGTTTGCCCTGACCCATAATTTTTTTGTTTTCAAGGATCAATTTTATCTCCAAAGGCGTGGCACAGCAATGGGGGCGGCCTGTGCCCCCTCTTATGCAAATCTCTTCCTAGGGCAGTGGGAAAGGGAGATCTTCGATGGGGAATGTGTGCCGGCCGCCCACCATGTGCTGTGCTGGCTGAGATATATTGATTATATTTTATTTCTGTGGCGGGGCTCTGTCCAGCTGCTCGGAGAGTTCATGGACTGTCTCAACGTGAACGTGAATCAATATATCAGTTTATCAATATCAAACTGACCTACACTTTTGACAGTAGAAGGGTGGACTTCCTGGATATTTCCTTGTGTGTTGATGCCCATGGCGGCGTCCAGACGGACGTATTCAGGAAGCCCACCTCAGTCAATTATTTGATACACACTGGGTCTGCCCATAGTCCTGCCACTATTGGGGCAGTCCCGGTCAGACAGTTCCTCAGGATGAGACGTATCTGTTCTACTGAACAGGGCTTTCAGCGTCAGTCACAAGATCTAAAGCAATGCTTTATACAACGTGGCTATAGTCGGAGATGCATTAGGAGAGGATAAGAAAGAGCAGCTCAGACCCCACGTATCTCCCTTCTCCATCCCAAAACATCATTAAAAGGGATGGATGAGACCATACGATTCATCTCCACCTATAACCACGAATGGGACAATATGAGAGTTATCCTGCAAAAACATTGGGACATTTTGATGATGGAGCCTGCCCTGAGGGGACACCTCGGGAAGGGTCCCTCCATGACACCCAAGAGATGCCATAATCTCGGTGACATCCTGATGAACAGTCACTATGTTGCACCGACACCACGTTAATTCGGTTCTGGAGGTCCGCTAATTGGCAATTTTAAATGTGGGCACTGTGTGGCATGTCCGAATGTTTTGCGTTGTACTAGTTTCTGTTCGGCTGATGGCCGTAACTCATTTGACATTAGACACCATATCACTTGTGGTACGTCTAATGTCATCTATTATGCTACCTGCAGTTGACCACTGATTTATGTTGGGTTGACATCTAGGGAGCTGCGGGTACGCATACACGAACATATCAGAGACATTGTTGCAGCTGGCCCAGCCAAGGACTTGGACCAACTCAAAACGATACCACGTCACTTTAAGACTAAACATAATTGTAATCCCCGCTCTTTTATGGTACGTGGTATTGATGTGGTACACATGGGCAATCGGGGAGGTAATGTCAAGAGAATGCTTGCCCAGAAATAGTCACAGTGGATTATGCGTTTGGACACGGTGACACCAAATGGCCTAAATGAGTCCTTAAGTTTTTCTTCATTTTTGTAGCCATATGTCATTTTCTGCACATCCTACTCTCACAAATACATAATCTTTGTGTGAGTTTTGAGTGGTCAAAATATGGGGTAATATGAATGCTTGAAGGCCGAGACGCGCGCGGCGCGCTCCATGACCCGCGCGCATGCGCCGTAGTGGCATCTGCTCCACGTCACGTGATCGGCGGGGCACGCCCCCGGCATAGCTGGCCACTTCCGGGTGCGTGCCCCGCTTCACAGCTGTCCACACTTGGGGCCATTCAATAGGATGCTTAGTATATATATAAACGCAGTATAGGGCACTACAATGACATCACCTGCCCTTGAGAAAGCGGTTAGATACACCGCAAAACGCGCGTTGGGCTCTTCTGACCACCCTCCTCCCCCCCTCTTTTTAGGCTGTGCTTTTCTGCCAGGTAATGAGCTCATGGAACTATAATGTGTGAGCACTTTGATTCTGACACAGATTCTCCCATAACATAGCAAGAGTGTTTCTTGCTAGTACTAGTGGGTTTATATGTATTTGGGTTGATTTCTGTGTCTTTGCCCATAGCCACTTATGGTATTGAATGTTCACCATTCTGTTATCTTTTACTATTTTGGGCAAATGTGCAATCCTATAGATTCATGGGTCTATTATGATCTTACTGTTAATAACGTACCTGGCTTGAAAAGCTACCTTCCAGGTATCTCTTGGTTTCTTCTTTTTTCTATTTACAGTTATATGAAAAAGTTTGGGCACCCCTATTAATCTTAAGCTTAATGTTTTATACAAATTGGTGTTTTTGCAACAGCTATTTCAGTTTGATATATGTAATAACTGTTGGACACAGTAATGTTTCTGCCTTGAAATGAGGTTTATTGTACTAACAGAAAATGTGCAATCTGCATTCAAACAAAATTTGACAGGTGCATAAGTATGGGCACCCTTATAATTTTCCTGTTTTACATACTCCTACCTACTTTTTACTGACTTACTAAAGCACTTTTTTTGGTTTTGTAACCTCATTGAGCTTTGAACTTCATAGCCAGGTGTATGCAATCATGAGAAAAGCTACTTAAAGTGGCCACTTGCAAGTTGTTCTCCTGTTTGAATCTCCTCTGAAGAGTGGCATCAAGGGCTCCTCAAAACAACTGTCAAATGATCTGAAAACAAAGATTATTCAACATATTTGTTCAGGGGAAGGATACAAAAAGCTGTCTCAGAGATTTAACCTGTCAGTTTCCACTGTGAGGAATATAGTAAGGAAATGGAAGAACACAGGGACAGTTCTTGTTAAGGCCAGAAGTGGTAGGCCAAGAAAAACATCAGAAAGGCAGAGAAGAAGAATGGTGAGATCAGTCAAGGACAATCCTCAGACCACCTCCAGAGAGCTGCAGCATCAACTTGCTGCAGATGGTGTCACTGTGCATCGGTCAACTATACAACGCACTTTGCACAAGGAGAAGCTGTATGGGAGAGTGATGCGAAAGAAGCCGTTTCTGCAAGCACGCCACAAACAGAGTCGGCTGAGGTATGCAAAAGCACATTTGGAGAAGCCAATTTCTTTTTGGAAGAAGGTCCTGTGGACTGATGAAACCAAGATTGAGTTGTTTGGTCATACAAAAAGGCGTTATGCATGGCGGCAAAAAACACAGCATTCCAAGAAAAACACTTGCTACCCACAGTAAAATTTGGTGGAGGTTCCATCATGCTTTGGGGCTGTGTGGCCAATGCCGGCACCGGGAATCTTGTTAAAGTTGAGGGATGCATGGATTCCACTCAGTATCAGCAGATTCTTGACAATAATGTTCAAGAATCAGTGACAAAGTTGAAGTTTCGCAGGGGATGGATCTTTCAGCAAGACAATGATCCAAAACACCGCTCCAAATCTACTCAGGCATTCATGCAGAGGAACAATTACAATGTTCCGGAATGGCCATCCCAGTCCCCAGACCTGAAAATCATTGAACATCTATGGGATCATTTGAAGAGGGCTGTCCATGCTCGGCGACCATCAAACTTAACTGAACTGGAATTGTTTTGTAAAGAGGAATGGTCAAAAATACCTTCATCCAGGATCCAGGAAATCATTAAAAGCTACAGGAAGCGACTAGAGGCTGTTATTTTTGCAAAAGGAGGATCTACTAAATATTAATGTCACTTTTCTGGTGAGGTGCCCATACTTATGCACCTGTCAAATTTTGTTTGAATGCAGATTGCACATTTTCTGTTAGTACAATAAACCTCATTTCAAGGCAGAGACATTACTGTGTCCAACAGTTATTACATATATCAAACTGAAATAGCTGTTGCAAAAACACCAATTTTTATAAAACATTAAGCTTAAGATTAATAGGGGTGCCCAAACTTTTTCATATAACTGTATACTTTTTATGTGTATATTTCACTAATAAATTAAATTTTTGCATTATATGCTGAGTTGTTCTCCTCCTTTTATAACACTAGTTAATTGTAGCGCATACATAACCCCTTTTTTTATTATTTTTTTATTCCGTTATTTGCTTTTTTAGAAAAAAAATTATGTTTTCGACTTAATACTTTCCATTGAACCTTTCTATTTAAAAAAATATGACCTCCTTCTCCCCTTAAGGGAATTTGTTAGCAGGTTTTTGCTATGTCATTAGACAGCACCATGAGGTAGGGACAGATACCCTGATTCCAGTGATGTATCACTTATTAGAGAGTCACAGTTTTCCCTGTTGCAGATCTAGCAGAGCTCAGTGGTTGAGCTGTGTATAACCCCGCCACACCACAGCTTTCTGTGTACATTGTACATTGTATAGTACCAAGAAGCTGTTAATCATTGCTGTGGGCCTAGTTGGACTATTCTGCATGTACCAAGTTGTCCTGTACTGATAATCTCCTGCTGATAAAATGCTGATTTTATTGAAACAGCAAAACACAGCCCAGTAAGTGACACATCCCTGTAATAAGGGACTCTGCTCCTACATTTTGGTGCTCTCAGATTACATAGCAAAATCTTGGTGACAGATTCCCTTTCATAGCCAGCCCTCACACATCTTATTTCACACCTTGTTATTGGAGAGTTGGTAATGGCTAATACAATCATTTTATATTGCTAAGCATTATAACTTTAAATGCCATGATAAAAAAATCTGTCCTCCTTCATCCCTATATAGCCAGCCATCACACAGCTTATTTTTCCTTCTCTCAATCAAAATGAGTTATCATGGAAGATGTGGAAAGTGTCACTGGTGACTAGTGATGAGCGAATATGTTCGAAATCCGATTTCCAAACTTAAGTTCGACACGAATGTGGCACATTCGGATTCATGATCGGAAAGGGGAGCAAAATTTGTTAAATTCAGGAAAATCTGTAATGTTTAGCAAATTTCTGTGGTTACGTGATTGCCGAGCAACTACAGCGTTTTTAACAGTTTTCCTAGCATAGTGCTTGTGTATGATGAGCGGGGGGACGTGGTAGATGAGTGGGGGGCTGGTGATAGCTCAGAACAGGTCAGGACAGAGGCACGCTGTTTTTTTTTCCTGTAACTTTAAGTCAGGAAAGCGCGGCCAGCCAATCAGAGCGCAGAAAGCATCCACAGTGTCCCAGACTCAAGGGCTTCTGCAATTGGCTGCTGAAATCACATGTTCTCTCCATATAAGGACCGGCCATGTTCCCTCAGCGCCATTTTATGCATGTTACTGCTGGAGACAGACGCTGCTCCTGTGAGGCCCTCCCTGAGAAATGAGGTTACTCGGAGCCGGGTCAGTGTAGGTGCCTCGGGGTTGCAGTCGTGGCCCGGACCCGGTCCGTGCCCAGGACGGTCACATAAAAGATTTAATGTGCTTTCAGGGTTGAGTGGTAATTTTCCGACTACGCCACCTACGGTTCCTGGTGATGGACACCAGCGTTGTTTCAGTCCACTGAGGCCGGTGTAACAGACAGCTAAGATGGGACGGCTCCCAGCAGGCGGAGCGGGCCTCAGGGCAGTGTGAGGGAGGATGGTGGGTGCAGTGCCACGCAAGAAATAACAGGCTGAAGCGGGATGTGAGGTCATCCAGGGGTTTTACTCACATTCAGATGAACTTTAGGGAGGGAGTCCAGCACTTTCCAGGTAGATCAGGAGCACCTGTCGAGACCCCTCTGGTGTGTGTGTTCCTCTCCTTGGTGAGTTCTCCCACTAAGTCTTCACTTGACTGTTTGTGTGGTTAGAACTAGGTGTAAGGCCGGATCCCACTGGATAAACGCAGGTAGAGAGATACAGGTGGCGCATGCCTCTCCGTCCGTATCCCTCCTGGGATCCACTATGCCTCCGGGCTTTTCTGACTGAGACGTGAAGTAACAAAGTCAGATATCGGGGGCCGATCACCCCTCTTGCAGCAGTAGTCCCTCTGACTAGGCCAGAGTAAGAGATACAGGTGGCGTATGCCGCTCCGTCTGTATCCCCCGGGGATCCTTTTGCCTGTGGAGCTTGTCTCCTCTACTCCCCTCCAGGCCTTCTTAGGTCAGGACCTTGACCGGGTAGAGGCAGTGGTTAACTCTGACCCGCTCCTCGCCTCAAGGCAAGAGAACGAGGACCATGTATCTTCAGTCGGATGAGGCCTAATGCTGAACTCTGGTGGGTGACCACAATCAGAGACGGAGACCACAATCACTGATGAAGATCACAATCAAAGAACTTGAACCTAAGATGGCTGTAGATTAAATATGAATGAGTAAGTGTACCCTAAAAGTGTGTGCTCCAGCCTCACCCACTACATGGTTCCCCCTATCTTTGGTTCCCCCCATCTCCTATATCCCGGACTGGGGCAGCACCCTGGTACATTTAGGCCCCCTACAGGACAGGAGTGGTGTAGCGTTGAATGGTGGAGTGGGGTCCTGAGAAATGCTCCATCCTTACCTGGAAGAGGAGATACCACACCTCGGGCTGAGGTGCAGTAGCCCTGTGGCGACTGAACCCTCAGAGGCGCCACACTCCTGCACCCAGCTCCTGTGTAATGAGAGATATTAGCTAGATAGATGGGCGCTTTTGTGGAAGTCAGATAGTGTAGATAAGTCCTGTGCTGCGTATCTGTTCAATCAACCTTGCAGCAGTTCTTTTTGTGTTTGTGCAATTACTGAGATTCTGAAAGAAAGAGCAGGGCCTATGGCTCAGAATAGTGCTGTGCACCGGTTGTACTGTGCTCCATGCAGACCTTCAATCTATTTTTGCACTTGCTAATGTGATAAAGCAAGCAAGCCCTTGTAGGCCACTTTTTGTTTTTGTGGGGTGAAATTCAGCTATCTGCAGAGCTTGTCAGTGCAGAGCTTCTGAGTGTGACGCGCCCAGGGGATGGGGACGACTCGGCGCCTGGGCCTTGTTGCCTGACTCTGGGGGGAAAGGTTATTGGGATAGGGAAATGTTCGTGACGCCACCTGTGGTATCTGGTGAGGATCACCAGCGCTGCGACAGTCCTCTGAGGCCGGTGTTCATGCAGCTTAGGTGATGCGGCTCCCCACAGGTGGAGCGGGGCCTCAGGGCAGCGTAAGTGTAGGGGATGCCGGACAGAGGGGACCCAGCAGGTCAGATGAAGAATAGGCAGACACACAACAGTTCACTTCAGTACCATGATCCATGGCACTTTAGGGTGAAGGGTGCATATCAGGACTCTCCCCAGTGAGCGGGTGTGGGGCCTCCTGTTCCTTGCCTTTCCTTGATAAGTTTCTGACCTGCCTGGAGCTAGGCCTAACTTGGTCTCTGTCTTGCACCTGCTGACCTGGTGGTAGGGCCTTCGGTTGGAGTTCACACTCCCTGGTCTCTGGGGACTCTGTGACTCCAGACCCTGGTACGTAATCAGCTTTCGGTGTTCCTGGGACATATAGTTCGCCAGGGGTTCCGGTTGTTTCTGCTGGGTGTAAGGAATCCCTGCAGACGCGAACCCGGTGTCCAGTATATGTTCTTGGGGTGAGCGGGTAAAGCTCCTCTGCCCCCTATGTTACTCTCCTTCCACTCGCCTTCGGCCACGCTCGGGGCCCTCACTAGGCTTCACATAGGCAGTAGGCCTCGCTACTCTTCACCGCTCTTTTGGCGTCGGCACGCCCTAGGCTCACTAACTCGAGCTCTCTGAGTCTGGATTGAACTGACTGAGCTCCACTGCAGGCTAGCTTCGGCAGGAGCTCCTCTCAACAGACTGAACTGACAACCTCTCTGGCTGCAGCAGACTCCAGACTTCTCACAGACTGAAGACTCCAGACTTCCCTGCCTAACTCCACCCTCCAGTATACAGTACTGACCAAAAGTTTGGACACACCTTCTCATTTAAAGATTTTTCTGTATTTTCATGACTATGAAAATTGTACATTCACACTGAAGGCATCAAAACTATGAATTAATACGTGGAATTATATACTTAACAAAAAAGCGTGAAACAACTGAAAATATGTCTTATAATCTAGGTTCTTCAAAGTAGCCACCTTTTGCTTTGATGACTGCTTTGTACACTCTTGGTCATCTGGCGTAGCACTCCATCACTCTCCCTCTTGGTCAAATAGCCCTTACGCAGCCTGGAGTGTTTGGGGTCATTGTCCTGTTGAAAAATAAATGATGGTCCAATTAAACGCAAACCGTATGGAATAGCATGCCGCTGCAAGATGCTGTGGTAGCCATGCTGGTTCAGTATGCCTTCAATTTTGAATAAATCCCCAACAGTGTCACCAGCAAAGCACCCCCACACCATCACACCTCCTACTCCATGCTTCACGGTGGGAACCAGGCATGTAGAGTCCATCAGTTCACCTTTTCTGCGTCGCACGAAGACACGGTGGTTGGAACCAAAGATCTCAAATTTGGACTCATCAGACCAAAGCACAGATTTCCACTGGTCTAATGTCCATTCCTTGTGTTCTTTAGCCCAAACAAGTCTCTTCTGCTTGTAGCCTGTTCTTAGCAGTGGTTTCCTAGCAGCTATTTTACCATGAAGGCCTGCTGCACAAAGTCTCCTCTTAACAGTTGTTGAAGAGATGTGTCTGCTGCTAGAACTCTGTGTGGCATTGACCTGGTCTCTAATCTGAGCTGCTGTTAACCTGCGATTTCTGAGGCTGGTGACTCGGATAAACTTATCCTCAGAAGCAGAGGTGACTCTTGGTCTTCCTTTCCTGGGGCGGTCCTCATGTGAGCCAGTTTCTTTGTAGCGCTTGATGGTTTTTGCAACTACACTTGGGGACACTTTCAAAGTTTGCCCAATTTTTCGCACTGACTGACCTTCATTTCTTAAAATAATGATGGCCACTCGTTTTTCTTTACTTAGCTGCTTTTTTCTTGCCATAATACAAATTCTAACAGTCTATTCAGTAGGATTATCAGCTGTGTATCCACCAGACTTCTGCACAACACAACTGATGGTCCCAACCCCATTTATAAGGCAAAAAATCCCACTTATTAAACCTGACAGGGCACACCTGTGAAGTGAAAACTATTTCCGGTGACTACCTCTTGAAGCTCATCAAGAGAATGCCAAGAGTGTGCAAAGCAGTCATCAAAGCAAAGGGTGGCTACTTTGAAGAACCTAGAACATAAGACATATTTTCAGTTGTTTCACACTTTTTTGTTAAGTATATAATTCCACATGTGTTAATTTATAGTTTTGATGCCTTCAGTGTGAATGTACAATTTTCATAGTCATGAAAATACAGAAAAATCTTTAAATGAGAAGGTGTGTCCAAACTTTTGGTCTGTACTGTATATATCCCTATCCGGGCTCCCTCTGGTGGTCTGAGGTGGTAGGGTGGAGGTGTGTGAATGCTATGAGGGCCTCTTGTGGAGAAGTCCATCCATGCACCCCTCTGGGATCTGTGGCACCAATGCGCAGGTTAAATGGAGGAAACACTTTGCTCGGATGAACAAACTCACTTGCTCCGATCTGGGGGTATCGGATGATTTATTGGTTGATATTAGTACTCTTTTTGACTTGGGTTTACCAGACCCTAATTTGGAGGGCAGGGGTCCCTTTACTGATCTACAATTGAAAATACGAATATGCCGCCATCACAGGCTGATGTCGGCCCCATTGATGTGTTTTTGGATTTGGTCACAGAGGATCTGACTGCTTTGGAAAAGAAAAAGACAAGATATAAATATAATCTGACAAAACTCGAGATGCAGGCTTTATGTAAGTTGGAAGAGGATCAGTCAATTACTATTAAGCCCTCAGATAAAGGGGGCAATGTTGTGGTTATGGATTCCAGAAGTTATCATCAGATGTGCCTGAACATTTTGTGTGATAAAGATTGTTATAGGGTCTTGAGGGGTAATCGAATTGGTGAATTTTTGGATGATTTGAAATTGTTGGCATCTGAGGGCCTGACAAGTGGGGTTATTAGTAAGAAAGAATTTGATTTTATCTGCCCGAAATTCCCGATAATGGCTACTTTTTATAGCCTCCCGAAGGTGCATAAGGGGACGAGTTCTTTGAAAGGACACCATATAGTGGCATGGGTGGACAGTCTTACCCAAAATTTAGGTGTCTATCTTGATAAAATCTTGAGACCATTTGTCATTGGCCTTAATTCACACATTAGAGATACTAGTGACCTATTGAGAAAACTGGACGGTATATCTGTGGATCCTGATGTTATGTTGGCTAGTATTGACGTGGAATCCCTGTATTCATCAATTCCCTATGAAAAGGGCATGGAGGCGGTGGAATATTTTTTGCGCAGCAGAGGATGCCAATTCGCCGACCATAATGAATTTATTAAAAAGTCTATCGAGTTTTGTTTGAACAGAAATGTCTTTCTATTTGATAACCACTACTTCCACCAGCTCAGGGGAACTGCGATGGGGAGTCCCTGTGCCCCATCGTATGCTAATCTTTACCTGGGCTGGTGGGAGGAAACAAATGTGTTTGGGGAACATCCTGTGGAAGGTAGTGAGAGGATAGCCCTATGGGTACGGTATTTCGATGATATCCTAATTTTTAGGAAGGGGGACTCCACACAATTTGAAATCTTTGTGAAGGCGCTTAACAAAAACAGTCTTAACCTGCGGTTTACATGTGAAGTAGGTATTAATACCTTGCCTTTTCTGGACATCTTGTTATGTATGAAGGAGGATGGTAGTATCTCTACCTCGACATATAGGAAAAAAACAGCCACAAATTCATTGTTGAGATGGGAGAGCAATCACCCCTTGCCCTTGAAGAAAGGGATCCCGAAGGGCCAGTATCTGAGGGTTCGTAGAAACTGTTCAGATAATATGGTTTTTGATCAGCAGGCCTCTGAATTGCGGGATAGATTTATTGAAAGAGGGTACCCCAGAAAAATTCTAGCCAAGGCCTATGAGGAAACTCTGGCGAAGGATCGTATGACTCTTCTTTATCCATCTTTACAGGATCAGGGAACAAATGACATATGTAGAGTGATTATTACCTATTCAAATAAGGCACATGAAGTTAGAAGAATTCTCCAGAAGCACTGGAAGATCCTACAGATGGATGAAGACATGGGAGCTATGGTAAGTCTACCCCACAGATTACATACCGTAGGGGTAGATTCCTTCGAGATAGGCTTGTACATAGCCACTATGTTGGTGGAGTGGGTACTGAATGGCTTAGATCAACTGGCAAGGGGTGCTTTAAATGTAGTGGATGTGTGACATGCAAGGTGATCACACAAAGTAAAACCTTTGAGAGTAAAGTGACTGGAGAAATACACTCTATCAATTCCTTCATAAATTGTAGATCCAAAGGGATTATTTACAAAGCCACGTGTCAATGTAATATTGAGTATGTGGGTAAAACGAAAAGAGAACTCAGGAGGCGTATAGGTGAACATTTACGTGATATTGTTAATAAAAAGGATACACCCCTGTCTAAACATGTCAATACTATGCATGAGGGCAAAGTTTATTCGGTCAGATTCATAGGTATTAATAAGGTCAAGTTTCCACTGAGAGGTGGTAATTGGGATAAGGCTCTACTTCAGAGAGAGGCCAAATGGATACATTATCTACGTACGCTGGCACCTAGTGGACTGAATGAACAAATCTCGTATAAATGTTTCCTATTGGTTGAGGGACCATCTAGGGAAAGGAGTGTAGGGACAACCGACGTTGAGTGGGGGCGCCACTGCGCAGGTCTAGGGTGCCAACCTCCGCTGTCAGGTAGGGATTGGGGCCTAGGGCCAGTGTAGAAAGGATCATATGTGCCATGCTGTATCCCTTTGGACTTTTTATGGGGCCATGTTTTTTTCTCACCAGGGTTTCTCATATTTAATATACCTCCAGTAACGTATCATCTATTAATCTTTTCTATCCCGTACTTCAGATGCTGACCTTTGGTTTGGCCCTTTGGACAATGTTCCAAATGGTTTTAGTGGACAAATGCGTGTTTGTCTTAGCCTCC
The DNA here is from genome assembly GCF_046119375.1 of Phyllobates terribilis. Taxonomy (NCBI): domain Eukaryota; kingdom Metazoa; phylum Chordata; class Amphibia; order Anura; family Dendrobatidae; genus Phyllobates; species Phyllobates terribilis. The sequence continues at coordinate 311,049,272 of NW_027362764.1, forward strand.
TACTCATGCCTACCTAGTTATTTGGTTATAATAAGCCCTATGGTGGGAAGCCATGCTTAACCCTTAAGGGGTGGGACGATGGATATTTCCTTTTCTAAAAAGTTGAATTATTATAAATCATCTGGTCCCATTGTTTGATATATTGCTGCAGGTTTGTAGTGGTGATTATATATCTGTAAATGCAGGAGAGGAGGGATATTGTACCTCCCAGTCTGTGTGTATGAGAGAGTGGTTTTTGTTGTCCCTCCCTCCCCGGCCACCGCTGTCTGGAGTCCGGTTCTGGCTGGTTTTGTAGCGCTAGTGTGCTTTGCGATGCACTTCATTTCTATATGCATGCATTCCATTTACCGGAAACAGGAAGGACGTCACCAGATGTGACGTTGGCGGGATTCCATATGCGTTCCACCCGATGGTTTGCGTTCCAGATACCGGATAAACTAGCCCACGTGACCGAAAGTGACGTAGCGGCGTGTCGGTTAGAGCGGCAGTTTAAAGGAGTCACGGTGTAGGAAGTGACAGGTGGAACCCTCGGTCTTTTGAAAGGAGGATAAGGGCTGTTTGAAATGGTGGAGACCCTCAGCCCCTTTTTTCAGTCTCCCCTAATGAATCTACTTTAGGAGGAAACGCGTTGGGAGCAGGATACCTCCAGAATGTTTTGGTCATGTATTTGAGGATGACATTACACCAGGATGAATCAAGCCATGATGCACTTTAGGATTGGGTGAGATTGTTTCATTTTGCTTGATATAACAACAACCCGAAGGATTCCTTCAGTGGGGCTTTGCTGATTTTCCCTGACATAGTCCACGGTACCTATTTGAATAGAGGTCATGTGGGATTTTACTGTATAATCCATGGTACCTTCTGCGTTTAAAGGGCATATGGGAGTTTATTGTATACCTATTTTTTGAGCGCACACATGGTATCCCTTTATGATTGGTATGTAATATATATTTAAAATAAGGCCAACTATTATTGGCAAGGATAGTGTCTAAATCCCATGATCAGGATGAGTTGAGGTTGATTTATTTCTAGGCCGTATACACTTGGCATTTGATATGTTGAGGTGTGGTTCGCATGTATATACTATCATAGTTTATTGAGAATAATTCAAAAGACCCAGGGTTCACTATTTGGCCCATTATGGTTTTTTAACTTGAAAAAAAAAAATGTTTAATATATATCTAATAAATGTTATATTTTAACTATCTTGCTTAAAAATCTAAATATAAAACTAGCCTTCTCCACCGCTTAATAGCCAGCCATCTCACACCTCATTTCCCCGTCGCCCAGACCAGCTCAATGAGTTGTTATGGAGGAGGGGGAAAAGTGTAACTATAGTCATGAGTAGTCACCGATAAATATAATTATTTTACATAGCAAAGCAATATAGCTTTAAATGCTATGATTTAAAAAAAAAAAAACTGGCCTCCTCCACCCCTTAATAGCCAGCCATAACACACCTTATTTCCCCATCACCCAGGACAGCTCAATGAGTTGTTATGGAGGAGGAGGAATAGTATAACTATAGTCATCGGTAGTCACCGGTAAATAAAATTATTTTACATAGCAAAGCAATATAGTTTTAAATGCTATGATTTAAAAAAAACTGGCCTCCTCCACCCCTTAATAGCCAGCCATCACTCACCATATTTCCCCATCACCCAGGACATCTCAATGAGTTGTTATGGAGGAGGGGGAAAAGGGTAATTATAGTCACCGGTAGTCACCGGTAAATATAACTATTTTACATAGCAAAGTAATATAGCTTTACATGCTATGATTTAAAAACTAAAAAAAAAAAAACCTGGCCTCTTCCACTCCTTAATAGCCAGCCATCACACACCTTATTTCCCCGTCGCCCAGGACAGCTCAATCAGTTGTTATGGAAGAGGGGGGAAAGTGTAACTATAGTCACCGGTAGTCACCGGTAAATATAATTATTTTACGTAGCAAAGCAATATAGCTTTAAATGCTATGATTTAAAAAAAAAAAAAAAACTGGCCTCCTTCCATCCCTTAAAAGCCAGCCATCTCACACCTTATTTCCCCGTCGCCCAGGACAGCTGAATGAGTTGTTATGGAGGAAGGGGAAAAGGGTAATTATAGTCACCGGTAGTCACCGGTAAATATAATTATTTTACATAGCAAAGCAATATAGCTTTAAATGCTATGATTTAAAAACTAAAAAAAAAAAATGGCCTCCTCCACCCCTCAACAGCCAGCCATCTCACACCTTATTTCCCCGTCGCCCAGGACAGCTGAATGAGTTGTTATGGAGGAAGGGGAAAAGGGTAATTATAGTCACCGGTATTCACCGGTAAATATAATTATTTTACATAGCAAAGCAATATAGCTTTAAATGCTATGATATTTTTAAAAAAAGCAACAAAAAAAAAAAACTGGCCTCCTCCACCCCTTAATAGCCAGCCATCACTCAGATTATTACCCCGTCACCCAGGATAGCTCAATGAGTTGTTATGGAGGAGGGGGAAAAGGGTAATTATAGTCACCGATAAATATAATCATTTTACATTGCAAAGCAATATAGCTTTAAATGCAATGATTTAAAAACTATAAAATAAAAAAAACGGGCCTCGTCCACCCCTTAATAGCCAGCCATATCACACCTTATTTTCCAGTCGCCCAGACCAGCTCAATGAGTTGTTATGGAGGA